>NW_024038821.1:0-410000 GCF_016077235.1 Cyprinodon tularosa
CATATCACTGCTAGGCATGACCCATCTTTTGATGCACATCCATGATAGACTTTCAAAATAAGACTACAGGGACTCTACAGAATAAAAGCCTCTTCCTTATACACACTCATACATTCTGGCATATTGCTCATAGCCATTTGTAATTTCATCACTGCAATGGCTCTGAGCATGCGGGCGGAGCCCGCCATTGGTGATTTCATCACTGCAATGGCTCTTAGAAGGCGGGCGAAGCCCGCCAATGGTGATTTCATCACTGCAATGGCTCATAGCAGGTGGGCAGAGCCCGCCATTGGTGATTTTTTTCATCGCTGCAAGGGCTCCTAGCAGGCGGGCAGAGCCCGCCAATTGCACTTTACCCACTGCGGTTCAATATGGACAACCCATATTACCCCTGTGCATCATATGCTGTGCACGTCTATTTCCCAGATTTCAGCACAAGTGGCACACAGCTCTCTTTGCCCATGACTTGGCCCTCTTTCCTTCCCTCAGCAGCCCTCAAAGGCGTAAGCAGTTGGTCTGGGGAGCCCCGACGTCACTTGCCAGGGCCGTATTGGCCCGGTTACCCAGACGGGCAGTAGGTGGCCCCCCTCAAAATTTCTTTAGAAATTTTCTAGTTCAGACTATGGTTATCAGTGTCATGGTTTTACAAAAGTTCAGACCCAAATGCAGAAGACCGAACAGGGAGACCAGGGAAAAGGTTTAACAGGTTTTATTGAAGAGGTAAAACAGAGAGAGAAGTGTTGCTCTGAACACTGCTCAACCGGAACTGAAAAGTGAGGGGAAGACACAGTGATTAGTTCAGGCTCAGTGGGGAATTTGACTCGAGAACTTGGAGAAGAGGATTTGGTTGCTGACTCACGTTTCTAGAGAAGTAGTTGAATCCTTGACTCTAGTCTGTGTGCTGTAGTTCCAGTGTTTGTATGATTCGGTGGAGGGCGGAACAGGGTTTACTCAGAATGCGGTTGTTAGTAGGTGAACGGAGAAACTGACTGCCACTCAGATTTCCTGCTGTACTTGAACAGGTCGTAGTGGAGATTAATCCCTTTCTCAGTGCGAAGCTCAAACGATCTCTTGGGGAAAGTGGGTCCAAACCTCCTGTTTGTAACCCCAGCTCAGCTTGAAGCTCTGTTGATCCTTTCAGGGAGAGAAGGTCAGAAAAATCCAGTTTGCAGGATGACATCCTGCCGTGAGGCAAAGACAAAACAAAGTTAAACTCAGGTTGACAAAAACTCAGTTTGACTCAGCAAAACTCAGCTTGGCTAGAGTACCCAAAACTGGCAAACACTCTGGCGTCAAAGTAGTGGTAGTCAGCAGCTTAAGAACACTCCGTTTAACGAGGAAACCATCAGCAGGTGTGTGAGGAGCCGGACCAGAACCAGACGCCTCCTGGTGGATGAAGGGAGACAAACACAGAAACACAAACACAATCAGCAGAGTTATTAATCAAAAACCAAAAGAAATTGTCTATTTTTCTTCAATTGTTATCCAAAAAGGGGATGGCTTTGGCTGTCAGTAATAAATAATTTGGTGTATAAATAATCACGAACAAACACAGTTAAAATATCTGTATCTTTATTGTCCAATAATCCTTATTACAGTATCATTGTATCTACTTGCCAATAACAACTGATGCAGGAATTTTACAGGGAATTTACAAACACCAGCTCTTATTTGTAAATATTAAAATAACCAATTATAATTTGGCTAAAATGTATTTGTTTTCTTTTTTTTTGCAAGCAGCAGGAGATAGTGCTCAGACGAATTATGGGCTTTGTCACTTGACATTGGTGTTCACTAAAATGGACATGGAATCTCTAAGTTTTTCATTTGACCAACCCAAACCCCTAATTTTTACCCTGCTTGTACAGTATGACAAGACTTACTTTTAAACTGTGAAAACTCTGCCTCTTTTTTCTCCCCTAAGCCTTCTTTTTCTCATAAATAGCAATTTGAATTTAATTTATCCTGATATCTAGTTTAAAAAAATTTAAAACTAGCAGAAAAAACATAACTCTTTCAATAAGAGCATTATACACTACTTACCAATGTCATATAGTCCTAGCGGTTATCTGGTGTAAACTTTTTTACAATGTCATTCACAGATAAGAAATTTAGAAAAGAGCTCTGCAAAATTCCTTAGACCTCTTGAAGTTTGTCATGTAGCCAATTTAAATGGATTTATCATAGCAATGCAATAAAAAGAAAAACATACGCTGAAGAAGTTGGCAGGGCAAGGCAACGCAAAGGAAGTTTATTTGTAGAGCACAATTCAGTACAAGGACAATTCAAATTGCTTTACATGAGTTAAAGAATTAAATGGCGGAAAATTAAAAGCGGAAGAAAAGTGAATATAGGTAGAAGCATTATAAAAGCAGGTAGCAAATCAAAAAAAGCTCACATTTCTTTTTTATGTTTTTTTTTCTTTTGCCTAAATAAGAATCTCAAAGGGTCATACACATCTAAATTCACTTTCAGTGTGATTGAAGCAGCAACACTGTGTAACGTAAAAATAAGTCATGTCTGTTCTTATTAAATCAAGGACTTTTTATTAGGTCTTGTACAAGGCTTTATATTTTTTTATGTTCACTTTAAAAGCATTTTCTTTATTTTCGTCTTATACGTAAAATCTAGATAAAAACATTTTAAAACAGTTGGTTGTAAAATGAGCCTGTGAAATAAAAATTTTAAATATTAGTATGGTGAAACCTTTGTAAGACAGTTCATGCTTCTCCTTGTTCACTATGTTTGATCACCAAGTTTGTATCTGAGAGGGAATGTTTCTCAGAGTGTACAAATAGAAAGAAAACATCTTCAAGTATTTACAGAATTCATTCCAGTCATGTTTTAATAAAGTCATTGATACAATCATATATTGCAGAAGATCGTCTACTTTTTAGGCCGGAACTGACCACTGCTCTGAAAAACAGCGGTGGTCGTGGTCTAAGGTTTTCTCATGTATTATCCCACAGCTACGCCCTCTGGGATTATTATCTGCGTTTCTAGAGTTTAAGTGTTCCAAAAAATAAATACTACATTCAAATAAGGTAACAGAAAACTGTGGAAATTCACAGATCGTCTTTGGCCCACACAGTTTCCAAAACACTTAACAAGGAATTCCACTTGCTTTCGTTTACATTTTCTATATCTACCTCTAACAAATATCTGGTTTTAATGGCCACCCTTCTTAGAATGCAGTAAAATTCATTATTTTCTTGCTTTACAGACTTCTTATTCCTTGCTTTATCTACTCTTTAGCTGATGCTAAAACCATCAAAGTTATTGTTTTGTTTTGCAAAATATTCAGTCCCACCCTGCAAAATGATGATGTAACAGAACATTTGCATGACATAATCAAGTCGGTGGCTAACATGTGCTAACATCACATGTATTGATGGTGTCCAGTGGTTATATTCATGATGCTTTCAAGAAACTTGTACTAAATGTTTGAATACATGTTCAGATACAGCTCTGCTGTGGATGAATAACATATTTTAATGGTTGAAACTGTTTCTGATCTCTTTCAGATCACCACCTGTCCATTATCCACCTGGAGTGCCAGTTAAATGTGTCATTGCGCATCAATTTCTAGATTCTGGTGGCTAATAATTAGTGTTGCACCGATACAAGTATCGGGCGGGGCCCCGATCCAGCACTAAAATGTTGGTATCGGTATCAGCGAGTACCAACAAGTAGGGCATTAGATACTATTCTGAGAGCCAAAAGTTTATTCAACTATTGTCAACCATTCTAGGTGGGCACAAAGGTGGCAGCAGCTTGACAAAGCCATGATGGCAACTTTTTTATATGCAAGTAGTATGCAGTTCTTTATATATACAAACACACATCAATTTCAAACAGATGGTATCGGTATGGTATCAGTATTGGCCAGTACTGCACAGCCAGGTATCGGTATCGAGGCCAAAAAAAAATGGCATCGGCGTAACACTACTAATGATACGTTATGCCAGATCTAAAGTGACTCTAGTGTTAGAACATTGTCCACATGTGGCAGGCAAACAAATTGACAAGTTCTTAGAGGAACTGCACTACTTCAGTAACCTTGTTTATGTATTTAGCAGACACATTTTTCCAGGGCAACTTAAAGGTGGACACAATTTTACAGTTTCACCTATATGACAGTAGTGTCTCTAGAGAAAAATCCCTAGTCAGAATCAGTGGTGACTAGGGATGGGAATCGTAAACCGGTTCCTGTTCAGAACCAGTTCCGTGTGTTCCAACTCCATGGCACCGTTTTGCAGCTTGCTTAACGATTCTTTTAACAGTTCCAGGCAGTGCCAGAGCCTAGCGCTGGGTAGCACGACTTACTTCACGTTTATTACGCAAGTTACGCACACGGCATTCAGTTAAGTATGACGTGACCACTTGTAAGTCTAGAAAAGCAAAAAATATGGCATACATTCTAATAAATGCCGTGTTTTTGATGCTTCCGGACAGAAGCTTAAGTTACAACCATCATGGAAGGCAACTCTGATGGTAAGCTAGTTTTATATCACTGGCTGTGCTTAATGTGGTTCCTAGAAAATCATATGCCATTTCTGAAAATTTCCAATTTCAAATTTTACCAATTTCCTACCTCTCTTTGGGGTTACTAAACATGCTACGAAGTTGCTCCGCAGTTCAGGGAGCGAGAGAAAGGTGACGCTCGTTTATTTAAATCAGGAGGAGATGAGTTTATTGTGAGTTTAATGAGCTTATTTCCCAAAATTGTACAGTAATGCTTTTTCATTAAACGGATGCCTTCTCCATTAGATTTAGAAGACTGTGACGAGATGGGTAGCCTGGCTGGCTCAGAGGCTGGCAGCTCCCATTAGCTGCCTTCTGTTTTCGCCGAGGCAGGCAGAAATAGAATGTCCCAGGTGAAGGTAGACGAGTGATTTTACCAAGTTCATTGTTTAACAGAATTGAGAACAGAATCGATAAGGGAATCAGAATCTTGAAATCTTATCAATTCCAAACCCTAGTGGTGACCGAGCTTCTCACCCTATCTCTAAGGGAGAGCCCAGCCACCCTGCGGAGAAAGCTCATTTCAGCCGCTTGTATCCGGGATCTCGTTCTTTTGGTCATGATCCAAATTTCATGACCATAGGTGAGAGTAGGAACGTAGACCGACCGGTAAATTGAGAGCTATCTGTAATTGTTTTGTAATTAATTAACTTTTGGATTTTATAGTGCTGCCAATTAACTTTTCAACCCTGCTGCTCTTTCTCTGTTTCAGAGATGCTTTATTGACAACATGTTTAAGATAAATGCTGCTCGATTGAATGCTTTCAGTGTTAAAAATAAAAAATCTACACCCTATGCATTACAGTAACATGTGCTATTAACTGTCAGTTGTACTAGACAGAAACTTGTGAAATTATGCTAAGAAAAAAATGCACTAACTGCTCTCCTATATTTAATCTTATTTTGCTTTCTTATTGCATTGTCTTTTGTAAGGAAATTGTGCTAAATGGTATTCAGGATTATACCTCACTTCCCACTCATTAAAAGTATTTGGCATTTCCATGTCAGTGAATCTTCAGTTGGTTTCATAGAGTGTCTGCATAGTGTGGCATCTGTTCATTTTCTTATCATTTGAGCCAATCTGTGTGGTATACATGGTATAGTTTTTTTTATGTCTACAAGTAATGCAAAACACAGTGTCACTGACATTTTTAACATGAGCAAAAACATCATATACTCTATATTAGGAAGATTATCTTGCTTTTGTAATTGTAATACAAATCATTTAATTTAGTCTCAGAAGAACTGTTTTCTATTGTGCCTTCATATTTGTCTTGTGTTTCACAAGATTACCCTGTTCTAATCAAGGACTTCTTAAAAAACAGAGTTAAATTATTTAATTACAATCATATATACACAGGATATTGGGTTCATACTACCAAATACATGAATTCAGAGGTTCCAAACACTTCCTTGGCTGCAGATATTTTAAGTTTGTTGTAGAGAAACTTGACTAGTCTAAACAAAGACTTACCTCAAGTTCAAAGAACACAGAGAAAATGTTTGAATTCCAGTTACCTCATTTATAAAAATAAAACTTTAAACTTTGTAGATGTTCAAAGAAAGTTGCTATTGATGAAGTGTGGTTCCATCAATAAATTGAAATGGATGTCCTTGAAGTGTATGTACATGTAAAAGTACAGACAAATACTTTTGGCAATACTGTGTATAGGTATGAAAATAGAAGGCAAGTATAGCTTTGATTAGGTTTTTATCTTCCTTCTAATTCTGGCAATTGTTATTCTGGTAAATTTTCAAAATAAGGACACTTGTTAAGCTCTGATGAGGTTTTTAGAGCAGTAAGGATCGGGCATTTCTCGTTGCATTATCAGATTGTGTTATACAGTATTATTCTTGTGCCTAGGTTGTTAGCTTTAAGACTGAAAACCTTTTTAGTAAGTAGATTGCTGATTAGGGACAGTATTGTAGTTTGAATTACTTCAAAATACTTGGAACTGCTTTAATGCAACACATGCTATTATTACTGCTCGTTTGCAGTCTGTTTGTTTTTTTGACTTCCTGTGGCTTTTATGGTGACTCCAATAGTTCAATGAGACATTTTAAGGACCCCTCTGCTGTCTGTGTCTTTGTGTGCACATTCTCACAGGAGTTCACCAGTGAAGTGTTGTAACGACTTCCAGCTTGTTATTTAGTAGGTGGTGAAAAAAAAAAAAAAAAAATGATATTGATCCATGTGTGTTGTTTTTTTGTACACTTTAGTGTGAAATCATCTATTTTTTTCAGAGTATGCTGCACAGACCAACCTCAGCCAGATGGTTTCATCTACATTTTAGGCGAGCCGACTGTTCTGTTAAGGTGCTCTTAGACACACATTTAGGGATAATAGTAAAATGTTATTATTTACCAGAGGGAAGGAAGGACCAACAACAAGAGAAACTAGTGATCAAAAACCCCACTAATTACCTACATTGATGGACTTAAAAACAGCTTCTATAAACGAGAAATAAAACTGCACATGGATATGCTTTGTTGACTTCTAAAGTGACATCTAAATGTATATCACACGTTAGAGGATTTGTTCCAAAAACATTTACTACTTTTTTAAATTTAAGTTAAATACTTTACAAATAAATGACCTCAAAGGGAAACTAAATTCTGTAACTATTTAAGGAGTTTCTTAAATAAGTTGCTGTAGATGTAAATAGCTGTAGGAAGGAATGATCTCTTGTAGCAGCTTGTCTTACAGCAGACCTGTAGAAGCCTCTGAAGTTGTTTAACAGATTAATAAGAAGGATTCTCAGGGTTGTCCGAAATGTTCTTAATTTTGTGAAAAATTATTTGTGAGATTAGCTCTAGAGGTATTAGGGGAGTCTACAGAACGGAGCCAGTCTTTATTATCTGGTTGTTGAGCTCTAATGTCTGGTCTATGCCTTTTTTTGTAGGACAGCATCACAGTCTGTCTTAGGGGTCTGCAAACTGCGGCCCTTATGACCCTGTGGCCTTCTACAACGGCTGATAATAGTAGCTAAAATAATATAAAGAACTAACTAATGTACTATAATAACAAACTTTGTGGTTTTTCTAAGGAATATTTGAATTTATATTTTACAGCAAAATTACAGTAAAATAACCAGAAATGTGTTTTAGAGTTGTTTTTCATTTAATCAGGTGTGGAATTATGTGTTATTAAAAAGTCATGTAGTATTTCACAACTCTAAACCACTCATACTTAACCAGACTCACAGCAAAATGTACATGAAAGGTTGCAGACCCCCGGTCTAGGTAACTTTATCTCTTCATCTTCTTGATTTCCTTTCCCATGATGTGTGAAATCTACAACCGTCTTCCTTCCATCACCCAAACCAGTTAGTTATCTGAGTCTTACTGTAGATGCAAGAGTCTGCCTTTTACTGGAACTCAGAGATGTGCAGAGTGAAAACGAATGGTTTCCTGCATTGCTTCTGTGCTGCTAACTTCATGGTTGAAAATATGACCCTTCAATCTCCAAACAGGGCAATTCTTCAAGTAGACTCCATTTTGCTAGTCCAAATGTCACACCTTTGAAGCTTTTGAGTTGAATTCAGACTGCCAGGTAGCTTGCCTTAGCTGAATGTAAGCTGCATTATGATGATCAGGGCAGGTCCACCTGAGAAAGAAATCTATGTAACACAGCTTAGGGTGTCTGTAAGTTAGTATACAGCACTTCTAGCATTCGTTTGTTCACAAGATTAATAAGACAGTGACCATAAAATGCTGCGCACTTGTCAAAATCACAATGACATCGAAGTCATCAAGACTAATTTCTGTGGCCTTTTCTGTACTGGAAGTGATTCAGAGCTGCACATCAAAGTCCTTGCTGCCATGAAAGGGAGGGGGAGACAGCCAAGGGCCATGATACTATCAGTCTGCCCCGATGTTCTGAAACAGCAGATCTAAGGAGTGATTTGAAAAGAGCAGACGTTGTCCTAATGGGACTGCAGATCCGCACTATCTTGGAATCCTAATGTCTCTGCAGACATCAAGATGGTAAACACTGACTGATTTAACAAACGATGAATGAATATCTTAGCTGCTCTCTCAGAAAACGGTTTAAACTAAAAGTATGGTTTCTAGTTGTTTGCTGCAATCAGACTATTCCTATTTGAATGGTTATTTCATAAACTGACAAATTCATGTTTTTGTCACTAAACAACCATTTTATCAATATTCTCAGGCAAATAATTTTTTTCTCAAATAGTGCTTGATATAAGATGTAGCTTTAACAAATTGGAAGACTATTTGGTAAGAATAAATAAAAAATGCATGTCAGACTAATGATACTTGCAAAATAAATGTGCCATTGATTAGATGTTATCTTGAAGACAAATCAAAAGTCAAAGAAGCTCAAATAAGCAATTATATCTGATAGGATTTTTTTCAGTTTGTAAAGGAAAAGAAAATGGCTGGATGTTATTTTATCTTGAAAATCAATAGTCTTTTCTATGTTAAGACCCTTAAAATTTGACAAGCCATTTATTTTTATTTTTTCTTGTTTCATAAGCAAATAAATAAGGAATAGAACCAACAATACTGATTAGAAAATACTATTTTTCTACCTTACTTTTCTATTTGTTATCAATCGAATTGTTGTGAAAGCATGTTTTTACTGAAACTAAACTTTCTGAAGCCTTCAGCACCAAAAGCTTTTTCCCCTAATACTGTGGTCAGATTTATTCTGTTTGCTCCAATTATCTCAGAGATGTGTCTTCATTAGAATTGATTATCCTAAGTTTAGAAGGGCAGGCACTAGTATTAAGTCCAGTCCTACAATCAGAATTGCACATCGGGTAAAACACTATGCATTCTGTGTAGAACATGGAAGAGTTTATTGTAGCTCAGAACAGGGTAGGAGAATTAACGGCTTTTTTCAGAGCTTTTAATATTCCCAGGAGCAAAGTGGTCTGCATCACTGATTTGAAAGCAGCCTAGAATGTCAAATACTTTTTTGAGTGCCCCTTTAGGCTAAACTTTGTAAAATCTTAGTACATAAAACACCACATGGCGCAACAAAATGAAATGGCTCATTTTTATTTCATTTAGTCTTGAAAAGTACACAAATTGACATTTAGAAGATTTGATTTTATTGGATCTGATGTTATGAGAAAACATTTGAACTTTTATTGCAAAACACAGACACTGCTCACCCCCAGGGTTAACGTTTCAGCTTTGTTCAAGTGCTGGTAAAGAAGCATCAAGCTGCTGGACAGGAGAATGTACAAAAAAAAAGAAGTTAAGATTTAGATGATCTTTGCAGAGTTTTGGCCGGGCCTCCCAGAGGCCTGCTAAGGGCGCAGTGGGATCCCTATTAGGTGTGATAGAGGATGGATTTGCAAGATGGCTGTAAAAAAGCATAAAATTCCTCTTTGTCATCACAGTTGCAGAATGTCGGGGTCCTTAATGCCGAACTAGTCCTGATAGAAGAAAGTAACTCAAACCTTTTCACTGGTATTGCTATTTGCATTATGTTGACAGACGCACCACAGAGATAAGAGAGAATTAATAAATAACAAATAAACAAGTAATCAGTACACAGGGTCTAAATAGAGGTAGAGTTAATGGCTTTTTTGCTAATGAGTTGTTCCTGAGTCAAAATGAAGCAAATCTATAATTACATCACACTGCAGGAAATTTTCCAAATTTAGCATGATCCTGCTGTGTTCTAGTAGGCCATGTAAGTCATGAACAGCATGGTCTTTATCCAGTGTGAAAGGATGATAGGGACATGGGGACGGATGCAAGACCAGGATAAATTCAACCAAACAATGTGAGCTCTCGTATCCGAAACTGATATGGTAATTCATCTAGTAGCACAAAGACCTGAAGGGGAGGGACAAGTTGGTATCTAAAAAGATACCTTTAAGTTGTTCAAGGAGAAAGCACAAAAACAAAACCCAATGTCATGTAACGTTATATTGTATCAAAGAGATGAAAATGTTTGCTGTAACCTTTTTATCCAAATTCAGTCTGGAATTCAGAAAACCCTCTAGAAGTTGAAAGTTCCAATACGAGGTATTGTAAATATGAAAAATACGGAAACAATATATAATATTTTGTACATTTATACATTCAGCACCTCCTTTGTAAAAATTGTGGTTTCCTAAATGTCACGGATTTGAATACAGATCTTTTGTCTCTGTGTGCAAAAGCACTTTAAAATTATGCTTTTTCCTCCGTTGTTGTCAGTGTGTTTGATGCCCAGTGTCTAATAAGGCCTGTCCAATTAATCTCAGAATTGTTAATTAGCCACAACTGATGCTGTGAAAGAACCCATGAGGATGTGAGCAGTGACAATCAATGCCGACTACAATTGAAAGTTTTCAGATTGCTCTGTCCAATTATTTGTTTGATGAATTTGGAAAATTAAACAGCTTAGAGAATTATGCAAACTTTATGTAATTGAACCTAATGAAGCCATTCATGTTTGTCTCTGATCGATTTTAGACATAAGGACTTCTCAGTTTTAGTGAGCAAGACTGAACACTTTATACCCATTGAAAAACTTAACTTTCAGGTTGTGGCCATAATTTGTGAGTCTTTTTTTTCACTGCTTGATGCCACTAAAGCTTTTAATAATACATTTTTAATAAATACATATGTTCAATAATGAACCAGAAGGATGTTTTTTTGTTTTATCAATAATTAACTAGTCAGCTGGAGAAAGCATTGTAATGATTATAAAGTTTCCTCTAGTAGATGTTTTGAAGCCGTTCTTCATCTATGACAATGCTACAAGATAAGGCTGTGAGAATAGCCTTAGAGTTGGGTACTTTTAGAAATATAAATTATAATAGTATTGGTTATTCCACTGAAACATAATATTGGTGGAAGAATTTTAATCAATTGATTGTTGTAATGGAACTTACATTTAGTTATGTGTTTTCAAGCCTGCTGCTTGTCTACCTGCCTGCATCAGTTTTAAACAGGCTCCTTTACCTGCCTGTTCAGATCTGTTAAAAGTCTCATTGTCTGCAGTTCTGATCATGTCACAAACTTTTAATTGCACCTTTTAAACAAAAGCAAAGGATAAAACAAGGTAGCTACAGTGGGCTAAATCTACAGATATGCAATTTCAGCCCATTTTCATACACGCAGTCCTTAAAAAGTAAAATGACTAGAGGACATATTTGCTTTAAGATGTTTTTATATCTTTTTCTCTGTGAAGTATTTGCAAGAGGCATGTTTGTTCACATGATAAATAATATTCCAGTTCAGTTACAGAGGATGGAGTTTATAATCCCTGCATTGCAACATGTTTGTAATAGTAGGTTAGGTGACAAAGACTAAAAGGTATAGTGGAGGATGTTCTTTTTCTGGGTGGATCATCAAAATAACTGGTCCTCCAAATGGAGCCTAGGCGGAAGTTCAACTGAAGAAAGTAATTGCTCTCCCCATCCACCTGCGACACAACCAATCAGCTTTCAACCACACCTTCATGAAAGCCAATCGCTGTAACTTCATTCAGATGACACCGTTTCAACCCACCTCCAGCCCCTCCTCCACCATCGTAACTAAAGCTTCATTGGAGTGTCATTCCTCTTTGACTCTTACTGCGTTCCCTGTCTCATCTCAACCGGTCCGGCAGAAGACCGTCATGTTGAGCCTGGTTCTGCCAGAGTTTTCTTCCCAACGTGGAGTTTTTCCTTTTTACTGTTACTTCATGCTTGCCCATCATGAACAGGTTATCTCAACCTGTGTTATCCAACTGGACTTCCATCTTCCAGGTCCCTGAGTGAAGCTCGAGTATCAGCTCACACAATCCACTGGATCTCCCCATAAAGCTCATCATACCGTCTCGCTATCCAGCAGTCTACAGACTGACTAACTTCATCTATCTCCACTCCACCACCAGTTTCAGGCCTGGGGGGAAACAGCCCTATTATTTGCTCCTGTTCATGCATATCTATCAAAATTAGGTGCTGTGTTTCTTGCCGAGGTCTGAGTGCCAAAGACAATGTTATTGTATCAATACATTTCTCCTAATTGTCTTATCTCTTCATGTGAGTTTTTAAGATTGAAATTGTCAATCATTCTTGTTATATGTTTACATAAGGACGTCCTACCTGCTCGTCCCTATTTTCACTTAGATGTGCTAATCTAAGTCTGACATAGTAGAAAAATGCAAATCTGCTTTTGGAAAGTAAGCTTGTGTGAACGAGGCAAATAGCAACTTTTAAACAGAGCGTGCAGGAGGAGAAATTGGCTTGTTTATGCTTTTGCACGTGTTTAATAGAGTTCCCTCTCAGGAGAGGGTACAGGGTTATTAATGTTCCTTTTTTTTCCTTTTCAGTGGAGAGGGCAGGTCTTTTCGAAAGTTCGCTAAAATCCTCCACTATACCTTTAAGTTACCATAGTTATGTCAAGTAGGGCATCTAATGTAAATTCCAGGTGATAAACATGTGCAAACTGAAGACTTGATAAAAGGAGAGGATTTGAATTGGCCTGCTCAGTTACATGCAGATAATATATAACAGAATTGTCCAAGCAGATGGTAATCGAGTTTACCATGCTGTTTTTAAGGAAGTTTGTCAATATTAAAAAATTGATATTCCCAAAACACCTATATACTATTAAGCTTTTACACATTATGTATAAAGCTAATTTAATAAGATATAAACCATCAGAATTAAAACTAATCAAATTTTATAGCAACTGTAAGTACTGTAGCAGTTGTTTTTTTAAAGTCAGATTTTATGTGGCAGACTTTGCAATTTAAAATAATGACTTCAGGGTGGTGTTCTGACAGAAAACTGGAATTCTTTTCTCACAAGCAAACTGAATACACCATGATGCACAGAATCATGAACGTGATTGTTAAAGTTCCACCTCAATAGAGTATGCTGAAATGAAATCTGCTGTGTTTGCAATACCCCTACAAAGAAAGCCTCAAAATGTGATTTGATTTTTTTAAAACTTTTTTCAGAACGTGTCCTGTGTGCAGTCCTTCACGCCCTTTCAGCTTGTATTTGAATTTTCTCTAGTTTTTTTTTTCTTCACTACTTGCGTAACATCTTAGACAATGCTTGGCAGGCAAATTGGATTTGCAAGAATACACATTTGGCTTGGCCGATGGGACCATATCTTCCCAGGTCATCCATCCATGAGGCATAGCTTGAAATGGATCCCTCCTCCTTCAGGGCTTGTATGTATCCCACAACACATTATATGACCCAGAATTTCCAGTCAAACTATCAGTATTTTAGTAAGAGAAAATTATACTTCCAAGCTGTAATGTATTTGTAAATATGTGTATATCCTAGAATCTGAAGTTTAGGAATATATATTTCTTAGAACAAATGTTTATACATTTACAGTACAGTGCATTGAATGCCTAAAAAAAAAATTCTTCAAGAGTATCAAATATCCCTTTTCTTTAATTAAAGCATGGCTTTATTGTAGGAAGTACAAACTAAAAGCTATTAGTGACAATATATATTCAGCAACTAGAGTCTTTGGAGTATACTTTAGAAGCTGTCAACAAAGGATTTGAAAGCATTAAGTTTGTTGGAAGCGTATGAATAAGTGACCAAAAAAAAACATTTATTCAGCATGGAGTTCTGCTCTACTGCTAGCTTCACGCTTGTGTTGTTATAAATTTGAATTAGAAATGTGGCATTTTTTATTTGACCTCGCAGGGTTTTTTGTTAACAGCCTTTATGCATGTGTGGGTAAGTAAATCTGTGAAAACATGAGATCTTTCCTGGCCCCCAGAAGCTGGTGCAGCATTATGTGGGGACACAGCATTTTGTTTTTGCCACATGCTTTTTCAGGCTCAGCAGCAATACGCATACATCCATCTGAAGTCATGTAGGCCCAAGTAGCTAACATGGATTTACAGTGACAACAAGATATTTATGAATAAACACACCATGCCAGTAATGAGTATGGTTCCTTAAGCTTGGGCACACATTTGAGTGTAAGCTTTAACTTCCTTTCACGTCTTGAGGTGTTGCTTCAAAATTTTAGCATAATGTCCTTTCCTCATGATGCCATCTGTTTGTTTTTAATTGCACCAGTCCCTCCTGCAGCAATTGTGAACACAGAATAAGGGTAAAAATAAATAGCATATGGTCTGTACTTATATAGCTCCTTTTCAAGTCAGGAGACTCTAAAGCACTTTACACTACATTCAGTCATGAATACACATATTTGTGGTGAGCAACGGTTTAAGACAGTCATTAAAGCACACCTTTCTCACCGCCGTTCTTTGAAAATGGCCAAGGGTCGTAAGAGAAACAGTGTCTATGAAGTGTATGACAAGAAAAGAAAGGCCTCAGAAGAGGCAGATATATCCCGAAATACTTTGCGCAGAAAACGTTACTCACAAAGCGCTATGGGATTTGCTGTCACCGTGGCCCACTGTCGCTACCCAACAACAGAGACTAATCACAAAGATGGCGCAGGCACCACACGGTGGAGGAGGAGTTATGTGTCCAATGGGAAGCAAACAGCAGAAATCATCTGTTCAAATGGTCAGTTAACTGAGTTCAATATAAAGTCCATTATATAGTCCCCATCCCCACTCTATTTAGTGACTGAGGGATTTAGGGGTTAGGGCGGATGTTCGGGCACAGTAAGCTTGTTTGAGCTATGAGAACAGCAACTTTTAAACAGACTTAGCACGAGGTGAAATGGGCTCATGCTTTCCCTCTTGGGAGCAGGTGC
Organism: Cyprinodon tularosa; assembly: GCF_016077235.1. Taxonomy (NCBI): domain Eukaryota; kingdom Metazoa; phylum Chordata; class Actinopteri; order Cyprinodontiformes; family Cyprinodontidae; genus Cyprinodon; species Cyprinodon tularosa. Next base: position 15,187 of record NW_024038821.1, read on the forward strand.
AGGGTTGTGGATTTGCATTTTTTTTTAATTGGAGAGGGCCGGTTTTTAAAAAATTTCACAGAAATCCTCCACAATACCTTTAAAATGGAATTTGACCTCTATCTTAGGGAGCAGTGGGAAGCTTGGAGCAATTTTGCTCAGAGAACCAGAATAGCAGGCTGCGGTATATAAAAGGGTACTTCTCAGAACCACCAGGCGACCACATCCTACATTATACCCACCACATGTTCTGGGGCAAACTGACAGATGTGATGATGCTTCCACCGCTGTTCTTTATAAATGGTATGGAAATCTCTGGCTTTCAAGATTTCTCCGATTTCATCCAAATGTAATCATGATCATCTCAGTCAAAATCCTTAACTATCCTTATATTGGCTTGTAAAAATTTCAAAACAAAGTACTCTAAGTGTAGCCTCGTGTGACCATCCTGATCTCGTGAGCTTTCAAGATACTCGCTAATCAGTCTGGAGACTCTCAGTTGAAGAAAATTTGAAGCCGTTCACCAAACAAACGTCCAATTGGCGTTGGCTTTGAGGCGGGTTGAGGTGTGACGCAACGAGAAGCACGACAGTTCAGTCTAAAGAACATGGCAGCTTCAGCCGATGAAACTAGCGTTAGCGTGGCTTTCGAGCAAGGTGGCTATCGAGCAAGTTTTATCAGAATTACACAGTATTTCTTCACTGAAAGAAGAGCAAAACACTGCTCTGGAGGCTTTTCTCCGAGGAAAATATGTTTTTGCTCTTCTCCCGACTGGTTTTGGCAAAGGTAGCCTGGCTTGTGGTTGTGTTTTCGTCGTTGGTCTGTTAGTATGTCATATGCTTCGTTGATCTGATTGGTTTATTTGGCCTGTCTATCACCAACATCATCAATCAGCTAACCAGTATTTTCGCCCCTTCCCAAAATTACTTCAACGGAAGGTTTCCAGATGGATATGCGGAGCAAATCCATCTGGCGGAGTCAGGTTACTGTAAGGGCCGGATTTATCAAGATCCAATTTTGCGTGCAGTAATTTGCGCTTGCAAACTGTAATTTTGCGCAAGGGGCTGAACCATGGTTTGCGTAACTGGTGGCAGGTGCAAAACTGTTGGAGACACCCTATTTAAATGATGGTTTTGCGCGTTTTGTGGTTTGCGGCAAGGTAGTTTGTAGTTTGTACAAACTAATGCATTAAGAAATTGAAATCTTACAGTGACCCCCTCCCCCCTCATCTGTGAATGAGATTACTGCGCGTACGCATCCCCGCAGCATTGGTATGTAGCTCCACAGGCGCAGGGGGGAGGTCTGGTTTCTCCGTTAGGGCGTCAGGGCGACATGGCATTTAGAACGTCAGACAGCACTTCTGAAAAACTAGATTGGGAGATCCAATGTTGCAAGGAGTTTTGTGATATCTGGTATTGCGTGGGTCCTCCTTGTGGGTAGCTCCAAATCCATTCGGAGTTCCCCCAACAGCTCCAAAATGTCAATGCTGGATAAACGATATGTTTTGATGATCGTTTCCTTGTTCATTCCAAAAATATTCCCACGGAGTGAAAAGATGCGTTCTCTGCGTCTCCTTGCTTCATTTCGATGTCTACTTCTTGCGACAATAACCACTGCCATGTGTGCGCAATTACGCATGCAGACCATTTGCACCTTCTTTTGAAACGTGTTAAATATAGAGTCAGATACCGTTAGCAAAATTGCTTTCAGGTTTAATAAATCACCTTGCAAGTGCTAAATTAATATATTTACATGTTCTCCTCCCATAAGACGCACTTTTGCGTGTAAACGCCCCATATTGCATATTCATTGCAGAAAAAGTACTAAATAGATAAGAGGCGCTATTTAGCACGTTTTAAAGACCAAATCCTTTTAGCACGCTGTTGATAGATCAGTTTGTACATCTTTTAGCGTGCGCAGTGAAATAGCTCACGTTTTTATACACGCAAACCTTTGATAGATCCGGCCCTAAGTGTATATACATTTCTAAATTAGAAAACAAAGCCCAAACCATCTAAAACTAATCTGTCATATAGCAAATGAAAAAATAAAGTGTAACTAATTAAAGATAAACAATTTATAGTGGGTTTATTGTCAAACAGTGATTGAATAAAGGTTATGTATCTATTTTATGCATGAAAATTCAACCACGTGCTAATAACATGCTGACACGGCATATTCACACAGACAAAGTCAGTGTGGCCTCTCAGAAAAAAGAAAAAGACAAACACTGGCAGACATTTAAAGCCAAAGTATTGAAAATATCGAAATAGCTTGAGGACATCTGCATGTTCAAAGTGGGGTGATTTGACACTATTAGCTCTGTGTTAAGAGGGGGCAACTTAAAGCTAATGACATACGATGCCTGGCTATTGGCTTAAAGCTGTTGCAGCCATCTGTTTTTGACTTGCTCATTTAAAGAAAGAGCAAATCTTTAACAGCAAAAAACCTAAGGCACTAGAGGCATTGAAATATAAACAGATGTTAAAGTGATTACTAAGATCCAACTGTTAAATGGAAAAAACAGCCTTCATTAAAGCCAGCAATTAAATAAATTTGCTGATCTAAGCACAATTTAAATGTTGTGACACTCTCGTCACAGCTAAATCAATAATTCAATAAGACCTAACATGGATTTGATGAACATCTTTTATATTCATTGAAGCTGTGTTATTGCTCTAAAATCAATAAGTTATTTACTGAATGCCTTTCCTACTAAACTGCAATAGGCTACTGGATAGCAATCTGACATTTGAGTCACTCTCTTGCTCATGCAAAATACAGGATTAGAGCATTTTACAGCTGTACATTAGTAATAATACACATGTGTTACAAAATATAACATGCCACAAAAAAAATCTCTCACCTTCCTGTGTTTAATTTATAATTGTTTAACAGGGCTGCATCTTAACCTTTGCGTCTTAGCTGTTTAGACTTTCAAACAAAGCCATTAATCAGATATATTACACAATTTCATAATCACCTTACCCATTCTCTTACTCAGAGTAATGAGAAGATACCACCCAAGTCCTATGCTTTGGACTATAGTGAAGCAGTAAACATTACAAGCATGGAGAAATATTTAAAAAAATATATTGTGTTTCAAAATAAAAGCTCTACAGAAGACTTAGGGAATATCATCTTTTATGCTGACAAAAATACATGTTCATATTTTTTATTGTTATGCCTTATTGGTTGTTTATATAATTTATATGTTAAAATAGTTTTTGTGTGCTTAAATGTCCCTATAACAATGAACTGAGGGGACTAGTGAGCAGGTCACTGACAACAAAAGTTTATCTCATCCACTAAGTATCATAATCCTTGTTTGTTTGGGTTTAGATTTTTATTTATTTATTGTCATTATCACTTATGAGGTCTTTACTGTTACTTGATAGGTACAGATGAATTTGTTTCCTTTTTTTTATGCTATATGTACTGTATTGTTAGAAATCCAGTTTGTGTGGCCTGTTTGTGTGCTTTCCTTTTCCACCACCAGGAGGTGCCCTGTCTTCGCTGTCCCTCCCTGCACACCTGCGGCTCATTGGATCATTATCTGGAGGAGCATTTGAGCAGTGGGCTGTCACTACCTTGACGCCAGAGTGTTTGCCAGTTTTAGGTACTTTAGCCAAGCTGAGTTTAGCTGAGTCTAACCTAGCTTTGTTCCTCTGAGTCAAACGAGTTTTTGTCTTTGCTTCCCTGCAGGAGGCTTACCTGTTTTACTGGATTCCTGGACCCTCTCTCCCCTGGAACGAAAAAAACGAGTTACACTGAGCAGGGGAAAACCTCCATATGTTCCATTTAAGTACCCATCGGAAATCCAAGTGACAGTCCGCTCCATTACTCTTCCGGGTCCAACGCTTGTCAATCTGTATGCCCTCCAACGTGTGCACTATTCTCTGGATTTACCACACAGTCTGGATTCAAGGACTAACAAGGCCACCCTCAAACGTGAGTCCCAGCCTTGCAAAATCTAAGAACTTCCAAGAATCCCACGGTAGCTGAACTGATCACTGAACTTCCCTTCTCACTTCCAGTTCCGGGTCACCAGCTCACTGAGCTCCAGATCCAACTCCTGTTTTACTCCTTCAATAAACCTGTTAAGTTTTTTCCGTGCTCTCTGAGTGGTTTATCTGCATGTGGGTCAGATTTGTTACCTATACATGACATGTATATGTTAATTCCTCTAAATTAGCTTCCTAATTCATGTAATCATATCTCTGTGTATTCTGGTTTTTGCTCTTTTTGTTCGGCTTTCCTCAGTATGTAAGTCCATCGGCTCCATTGTTTCAGCCAGTTCCTGTTACAGCAAACATGATACCAAGAACATAAGACTCAAGTAATGCATAGCCTACATGAGGGCAAACACAAAAATGACTTTTTTATAAGAACAGATACTACGGACTAAAAGGCTCTGTTTAGACTCTTGAAGGAGGCGGTCACATTTTCCTGCTGCTCCTGCACCCTACTCTGTCCCTGCTTTGCTGTGTCTTGTCTTTTCTAAGTCCTCTCTTCATATTACCCAAACTCAAATAATAGATCTGGTCAGCTGGTCTCGAAATGCAATTGATCAAATTTTCTCAACTGGAAGACAGGGAAAAGAGGACCAGTCCTGTCCTGACGGGACATACTTCATGGGATACACCACGGACTCCTGGAAGGCTTGGAGGATGGTGTTTCACAATGCTGTCAGTGGAAGACATCAAAGATGTATGCATTTTCGGTTTTATGATACACAGATTTCTCTTGTTTGAATTTGGAGGATACCTGATGTATCTATAATTAGAGAGGATGTCGGCGGCAATTTGGGCATTGATCAAGTTTCCGCCAGAGGTCGACACACTCACAAAGGCTGTAAACAAGCAAGATCGGCAAGATCGGAAGGGCACAGAAGAACTGCTCCCCCCCTCCCCTACCCGTGAACATCTGTGGATGCGCCCAGAACTGTTGATAAACTTCCATCTCATCAAGGACAAAGACCTGTGGACACAAATGTGTTTCTCCTGTTACATGTGCTTTTCTTTTGCTGAGGTTTTTATAAAATCTCAAACTGTATCCTGTCAAGGACAAAGTGTGGAATATGCTTTTTTCCCTCTTCCGCAATGTGGCTCCTATCTTTCCACAGAGATAAAGGCAGGACTATAGGTATCCGCCTGGGACCTGGGAAACCAGGTAACCGGTGGGAACCTATGAAGCCACAGGAATGCGCCAAAGGCAACGTTCTGTGGTACGCACAGCCTCAGTAAAACTGTTCCCACTCTCAGCCCCCCAACCCCACCCCATGTCTGTGATGTATTGTGATGAATGGTTTGTACTGAAACTGAAATCTTGATAGCAATGAAAATTATAGTTGACAATAAAGTTGATTGAATGATTGATTACTGCAGCAGAGGACTGCTCTGTGTTTACTGTCAATTAGTTTTTAGTGAATTCTTATATTTTTTGCAAAGTTCGAATTCAATTAAATTCAAAACCACCTGAATAAATCCAAAGGGAAATTAAACATAGCAGAAACTTAATTTTTTTAACAGGTGTTTTAGGTATTGAATGCTGTGAGCAGGAAGGATTGGTCTGTCTTGCATCGGATCTGTCACGAATCAGAAAAGAAAGACCCAGTATTCAGGCAAAACAGACAGTGGGATCACTTGAAAAAGGCATTTATTAATAAACGGACTGCAGATCTGCAGTAGTAGCAGCTAGGGAGCCTAAGGCTGGAACCTCTGCAGGAGAGAAACACAAGTTAGTGACCACAATAATTTGATGGAGGATGATTATGAATGTGTGAGTCAATAACCTGGTTTAACAGTTCAGTCCATGCCTAGAGAATGAGACTGTGGTCTGTTTGTCAGGTCGTCTTTGTTGATGCAATGAGGCAATATTTGATGCCTCCACCTGAGTCTTCTGAAGTTTCTCACAAAGTCAGCCTGAATTGTATTAAATGCACTGGAGAACTAAAATACCATAAGCCTCACAGTGCTGTCTGCCTTATCTAGATTATAGTGGGTTGTTGAAGCAGGTGTATGATAGCATCTTCAACTCCCAACTCCAACATATTAAGCAAACTGCAGGGGATCCTGGTAGCTGATTGTTTGTTTGCTGAGGTGAACCAACAGAAGTCTCTCTAGGACCTTCATGATGTAGGTTGTCAGGGAAACAGGTCTATAGGCACTGATGATTGTTGACTGAGTCTTCTTAGGCACTGGAACAAGGCACAAGGTCTTCCACATCACTGCAGCTGTCTCCCATGTCAGACCAAGGTTGAAGAGCTGCGGATGAATCCCACAGAGCTGCTCTTCACAGGCCTTTGGGACCCTGGGCTGACATCACTGGGACCTGGTGACCTATTACGATACAGTCTTTCCAGTTACCTCTTTACTTGACTTCTAGAGATGGACAGGTGAAAGATGGAGGTAGCAGCACCATCGTCTGGTTTGACTGATTACAAACTAATATGGACAGGAGACTCAATGGCAGAGGAGTGCAGGATGTCCATGTGAATGTGGGCAGGAGAGAATGATGCTGAGCTTGTTCCTGAACTGAAACTGTTCAGTGTTCAGACTTCCATCTGTCTGATCATCCTTCTGCTTGAAGCCTGTGATCTTCTTCATCCCTGAACACACATCTCTGATATTGTTCTGTTGGAGCTTGTTTTCTCGCCACTTCCTGTTTGCCTCCTTGCTTTCTCTTATGTTTATCTTAAGTTGCTTCTGTTTCACTTCTTAAAGGCTTGTTTTTTTTTCTTTGTTTTTTTTTTTTTTTGCAGTTTCTTAAGATCCATGGCCTACTATTAAGAAAGCATTTCACTGTTCTGGTAGGGATGCTCTAATCTACACCACAGTTTATGCTGTCAATCCTTGCATTGATGTCCTCTCTATGAAGACTAACTGCTGACAGCTTAATATCTGGGCTACAGTGATGAATCTTCTCACCTACATGTTCTGGATGACACCATCTGTTGTTCACAAACACTGCCAACTCAAATCCTTTGAATTGCCCAGTTTTCTTTAAATCTGTCTGCTCGTATGGTCAGAAAGCCTGGTAGAGGGATGCATGAGTCCAAGATATGATTCTGGAGCCATGTTTCAGTAATGCACATAATGCTGCATTGTCGATATTGTGGCTGGTTCCTTACTAAGGCTTGGAATTCTTCTAAATTGTTTCCTAAAGATCTGACATTGCCCATGATGATTGATGGAAGAGATGGTTTAAATTTCTTCTTTCTCTCTCTTCTCCTTGCTCCAGCTCTGCCTTCCTGGTGCCTCTTTTTCAACTCAGCTGATACTTGCAGAAGTAGTTAAAATGTTATTTCAGCTTTAGAGATGTTAAAGGGTTAATAATCAACTTGCTTTGGTTGCTGTGGTTACAAATAATAACAAGTATCCAAAAAGGACAAAATATAAGTGGAAATCCAATTCCACAGCATTCAACAGCACAGGTGCAAAACATTGAGTAAAAAGAAATTCTGATCCAAAAACTGAGGGATTAAAGTACTCTTAAAAAAGAATATCTGCGGCAAGCTAGCAGAGCTACTCGATTGGCAGCCACCTTAAAGGGGTCATAGAATGATAATATAGGGTATTTGGTGCTGGCCTTAAGGTCTCTGAATAGGGTATGTAACATTGGTTGGGCTGAAAATGGCATATTTGCTGTTCTATGAGCCCTAATGTAAGCCTGGTTAAGAGCCCTAGAATGAAAATACTTTTATGGTATGCTTCCTTTTCTGGAATGCTGATGAATATTTAGATGAGCTGTGCGCTGATTGGTTGGTTTACAATGGTGGAAGTTGCTTAGCAAAGATGCATCATAGCAACAAGCACTCACTCACTGAAACATTGAAATTGTTTATATGGTAGGGTGACCAGATGTCCTCCTTTTCCCCGAACATGTCCTACTTTTCGTACCTGGGGGAATTTCAAAATCATCCGGGATTTCGGTCAACTACACTGCACCCAAACCCCCCTACAAAAAATTTTATGTCAATTTCGGGGCGTTAAAAAAGTACAGGCCAGAACCAAATAAGGCAATATCCCCGAATTGACGTCAATTTGGTGCCTCGTTTGAATTTGCCCGTTTTATGGTGGAAGTTTAGAATTGTAAGGTTTGCAAAGAAAGGAGGTGTCGATGGGGTTTGAACTTCTCTGTACGTCCATTTCATTCACTGAACTATCGTTATTCATCAATGCAGTGTAAACTTGGTTTTGCATTCTATGACCCCCTTAAGCAGCGCAATTCTAGAATTTGATCACAATTTGAGCTTTAATTACTCTTTCATTTGTTGTTTGTTGCCATTTGGATATGTGTTCACAGGAAAACACATGACCGCCTAAAGGTAAGTTGATGGAATACTAAATTGCAGAAGTGTATACAAATGTTCTTAATTCCCACATCAGAATGTTTGACATGGTGAATGGCATGGTTATGATATCCACCAAGCTCAAGTATGCTTTGACTCAAAATGTGGTAAAAAAATTAGTTCTACGTGATATGAAATGACAATCCCTGAATGTGCATGTGATTGTCTTTGGCTTATTAACACAAAAGAAATGTGTATTATTTATGGAAACTAATATTGAAAACAGAAAACCCAAAAATTTAAATGCAACAAAATACATTTTCAAAGCAAACCAAGTCAATTTTAAATCCTTGATATTTTCAGTTTTCTCAGATTAAAAAAATTTTTTGTTTGTTTTTTAAAGAAGATGGGAAGGATCTAAGAGATCTTAAGAGATGTAATATGATTATTGTCGTGTATTTTGTCTTTCTTTAGGAATCCTAGGATTTTTGTCGGATCATTACATTAAAAATGAGTCTTCTTTATCAACATCTTTTCATTCTATCCAGCCATTCATTTACAGTAAACAATAAATTGTCATTGTATTGATGTCTAAGTTTTCATTTGTGTTTTTTTAAGGGGAAATGAACATTCAATTCTAGTCACACATTTCATTGAATTTATCATCTTTGGATATGATCGAGACAAGTATATTTATTGTTTCACTTGGAATAGAGATGATGAAGATGATGTATTTACTCTTACGTCAAAGCTTTCAAAAAATATGTTAAACCTGAACTACAGCTAGAAGTATTTTGGATATGTATCTACCAGCTATCAAACTCAGTCAGTGGACTAAATGAACCAATTTCATGAAGGCAAAGGCTGACAAGTGGAGGTAAAACATAAGCAGATCTAAACAGGGCTAAAGGACATAATCTAACAGAGAATGGGAATATCATTTCAGAAAAGCTGAAACATTCTGTAAGAATTAAAGAATGAAATAATTTTTCTTTTTACTCCTATTAAAATTTGTGATGTAAAAAAATCCCCGAGGCAGGAGCCCTTTTTCCAAATGGTGTTTAGTTACAAGGCCCTGAGATTTTAAAGATGCTCCTTAAACATCTGTGCAGCACTTTGGCAATCTGAAATAAACTCTGCACAGGGGAAGTTAATTAGCATTACAGATTCAGCCTAATGAATACATGAAGTGTTTCTCCAGATGTAATAGGATTGAATGCATCTATTAAATCCAACTTTTATTTCAAGTACCATCATAAAAAAGCACACATATGCAGTTTTTCTTTACAATTAACCATATCCACCCACCGCTTCACCAATCATCCCAGTGTGAGAATCCACATTTCAGTCTTACAGACTACAGCGTTATGGTTCACAGAAAAGGAGTACTGATTTCTTTTATTATATCTTATTCTCAGAGCAATGGGAAGTAATTTACTGTAATGCGGGATAAGGCTGTTTTTGAGAAAGCTATTATGTCTCAGTGCACTGGTCTCTTTCTCCATGGGGGAGCCCGGCTGTTCCTGTTCTTCATCAACACCAGCCACCAAAGCTGAAAGATTTTGCGGCCTCTAAACCTAAATGAGACTTCACCCTCCTGTGCCTTCGCTTTCCCTTGCTCTCTCTTTTCCATCTGTGTCACTCTGGCTTACAGTAAACAGAACTAAGAAAAGAAGTGGATATCCATTAATGAACCACTGTATGGCAAAACATAAAATGTTCCTTCCAAGTTGAGGGACAGTATGAGGGAGAGGAGTTCAAGAGATTGGGCCAAATGTTAAGGAAAACGATGAGCTACAAAGCTCTAGATTTAGCAAGGCAAGACAAGTTTATTGATATACCACATTTGTGCTCTACTTGGAAAAAAATGGAACGAACAGTACAGTGCAGTGGCATAGAGGCAACACAAATAATAAATGGAATAAAAGTGAATAATAATAATAATAAGAAGAATGGGATTATTAGATTAACAAAGATAAAGCAATAAATTAAAGAAGGGAAGGAAAAGTATAAAAGAGGGTTGTTCTGATAAATTGTGTCCAGTGTGTTGGGATCCTGAGGCTTTGCCCATCAGAGGGCGCCGAGGATCCTCTTCTGTTTTTATGTTTTCTGTTAGGGACTGGGGTACTGTTGGGATCTGGAGATGTACCACCTTTCTCCAGCAGAGTGCGCTGTGGGTCTCCTGGGCTGGAGCCCTCCAGCACACCTGAAGCTCATCAGCCCATCAGGAGACCTTCCTATATAAGCAGCAGCCAGACCTTCCTTCAACGCCGCAGTGTTGACCAAGTTTGGTTAGCGAACCTGAGCCTCTGTTAATTTTAGAGAATCTTAGTTGGCTCTAGAGAGAAAATAGATTCTAACCTGCCTTTGTCTTCTTTGCTCACAGAAAACCCGACTGAAGTCTGAAGCTCTGGATGAGCTTTGCCTGGAAACCTGCCTGCCTGCTCAAGGAAGCCAAACCAGAAGATATCAGTCTGGATTCCTCCTACAGCTCTCAAGGAAGAGCTAGGAAACCAAGTCAAGGTCAGAAACTCACAAGTCAGAAGCTAGACGCTGCTGCTGAGCTCCCTGCTAAATCCACAGTCTCTGGACCCAACCGGTTCCCCCCCTCTCAAAGGATCTGTCAGAACCTCTTCTAGGTACATTCTGAATTAACACACTCGACAAGCCATCTAAACTGCCTGGCTAATCAAACTATCCATCTCTGCAGATATCAGTGATTCCAGTCTCGGACCTGTACCAGAACCAGTTCATATTTCTCTGTGTGTTCCTTTAATAAACTGTTAAACTTTTACCCCCTGACTCCGTGGTGTGTTCTGCATATGGGTTTAATCTGAAAGCCATCATGACACAGTGTCCAGATGTGTCCAGTGTCCAGATTCATCTAAAATGAATTAATTGATGGCTGGCATCCTTGCACTAGGTCCCACAGTACGTTATTTACACAGTCTCAAGTATAACTCATACGCTGTTTGGCTAGCGGTCCACCATGAAGCACGAAGAAATACTACGCTTCTTTGCTGAAGCAGCTTTTTTTTAAGCTATTTGTTCACTTTTTTGGGAATGGAGCCGGTGTGTGTTTAGGAGTTTCTTTTCAGAGATGGTTTGCCCTGAAGGGGCAAAAGGGTCTGAAAACAGATGCTTTGGTTGCAAAAACAGTAAATAATTTTTAATTCTGTAGTAAGTACTGTATTTTTTTAAATTATGAAACATGTACAGTGATAACGCCGGCAGAGACCTCTTCTTCTTATGGAGATTTCCTGCTGACTAGGTGCATCCTGGCACTTCGCTGCCTAGGTGAAATACAAAATTACCGGTGGAGGCTTTCCAGCGCATAGACGGGGAAGGAGGGGGCACCGATGCATGCACACGATTAAAAAATGCACCAACAGCTTCCGGAAATATCTTCCAACACAGAATCCTCTTTTGTGCCTTTAAAAATGATGCTATGCAAAATAACATAAAACGGGCAAAGTATATGGCTGTATTCACCAACTTAGTCATAAAAACCAGCAGAATAAAAAAAAGAACTGAAGTCATTCTCATGCTGTTTTGATATTCTCCTTACAACCCTCCTGAAGAAATTTCTACAAGTCGTTGCACCTCACCTAATTCACATAGTGAACTCATCCCCCAGACTCTAAAAACAGTAGTTATCAAAACACAGTTAAAAATCCTCTGGATTGCTCACTATTGCAAAATCACAGACCAATCTAACCTTTAATTCATCAACAATATTATTGAAAAAGTCATATTTCAATAGTTAAGTTTGCTTCTTAAAAATAACAAAATGCTTTGATATCTTTCAGTCTGGCTCATGTGCTCTGAGACATTATGAAAGATATTTATTGGGCTTACAATAGTGTTACTAATCCTTGGGGTCCCGACCCCCGTGGGATCACTTTTCGATCAAATGGAGTCACCTGAAAAGTCTATAATTAATAAAAAAAAAATAATAGAATTTTTTCTAAACTAATATTTTCAAAATATTTGTTATTTTTAGAAGAAAATGCACAAAATTCTGTACAACTGTATGCTGCTGCTTACGTTGCTTGTGTTGGTTGGTCCAGATACTCAAACGTGCACTGGTAAATAGTGTAAAAACAAAATGAATAGATTTATTCTCCTGACTTGCCACACGAAATAGCTCAAAAAGGAATGAAGACAGAGAAAAAAAGACAATAAAAGAAAATGTTGTTCAGTATAGATTTACCAGTGTAAAGGAACAAAGAAAAGCCAAAATGTCTGCCATGTGGAAATGTACCGTCTGCTGAGAGCACAAAACCTAACACACTTAATAGACACTTGGTGACAACACACATAGAACATGTCAGCAAACCAGGATCTTTTTCCAAAAAAGAAATTTACCGCATTGAATAAGCTTCAAGTTTACTTCAAAAAGGCAGTGACCGTGAGTGAGTGGCTATTGAAAGCATCACTGGCGGTTAGCTATCTTATTTCTAAAGTTACGGAGCCCAATACCATTACTAAGGCATTAATATGCTGAAACTATGCTTCTATATAGCTGCTATCGAAATGGTAAAAATGATGTGTGGGGAAGGAGAAGCTCAGGAACTGAGGATGAAACCACTGTGTGACAACACGGTAAAAAGAAGGAGCAATGTGATTGCTGATGAGCAGTGGAGAACACTGACAGAGAAGCTCAATCCCCATTGTATGCTCTCCAAATGGATGTTAGTACATAAGGAAAAAATGCCCATGCTTCGACATTTGTTTGGTATATGTAAGAATATGCAATTAATGGGGATATATTTTGTTTTGCCTCCATCTTCCTGAACATCAGTCTACTCAAGCAATGCAAAATGTCCTTCACAATTGCATGGAGCAATACATAATCCCCTGGGAATGCATAGTGGGACTTTGCACAGATGGAGCCCGTCTATAGCGGGACGGTGAAGTGGTTTGCCGACGTTCATCACCCAGCAGGCCCCATCTGTATTGTGGAATCATTGCATAATTGATCTCACATCTAAAGAATTGAGTGAGCCCATCACACACATACTACAGCATGAAACCACATCCTCTTTGCGCACGTTTGTACGCAAAACTATGCACTGACATAGGCTGTTAATATAAAAACTTGGTGGTTGTCATGACGGAAAGTGTTCAAGCATTTTTTTAAAGCTGAGAAAGGAAATGTTGCTGTTTTCATGGATGTGAAAAAAAATTATTTAGCTGACTTTCTGTGTGACCGGCAGAAGATGTTCCTACATGCATATTTGACAAGTGTCTTTCGAAAACTCAACAAACTTCACAAACTGAGAATGTCATGCAGATGAATGATGGAATTGTTGGATTCAGGAGGTTAAATCGCATACTGGAGAGAAGGTTTTTTGAAGGCAAATTTCACCCCTTTCCCTCAGATGTGGCAGTTTTTAGGGGACAACAACATTGATAAGTGCTTCACAAAGGAGATCTGCAGCCGCCTGAAAATCCTAGAAGAGCACTTCCATTCTTATTCCCCTAAGGTGGACATGTCAAAATATTGACTGGTTGAGGGATGCATTTCTCAGCGATGCTGGAGCATTGGACCTGCCTCCCTTGGCCATTGAACCACAGATTGAAATTTCATTTGACAAAATTCATCAAGAGTTACATTCACAAATGGAAGTAGAAGATTTATGGTTTGGAGCAAGAGAAGAGTACTCAGAGGCCTCACTGTGTGCTCCGAAACTTTTGGCTCCTTTCAGGAGCACTTACTTGGTAGGGGAAGCTAGATTTAGTGCACTTTTGTGCAAGAAGTTCACGTATCGTTCCTGACTATATGTTCCGTTTTAGATGAGATATGTTGTGTCTACTACAGCACCTAACTTTGAAATGCTGCAGGGAGGTGTGAAGGCTAAACCATCCCATTAAATGTGGTGAGTTAAAATGAAAAATGTAATCTAAAGAGTGTCTCTGGGGTCGGCAGAAATTTGCAATTTCTACAGGTGGTCATGGACCAAAAAAGGTTGGCAACTACTGGCTTAGCCAGTCACTGCCCTCTTTTCATAAACAAATGTTATTCTGCATAATAAAACTCTCTGGTAACATACAGTATCATCACACTCAATCACTGAATTTTTTATTCATTGTGTTGAAATCCTCATCTGTTTTCTCTACATAACAACATGGATGCTATAGGGACCAGAGCTAGCAGGAATTATGATTAAAGTAATATAAGGCAGGGGGGGCATGACAGGTTTGTTTCCACTCTGCCGTTGATTACTACCAACCAGATAAACCTTTGATTGCTTCACAGTCTGATTTCTTACTTATCTGCTCTGGTATCCTGTATGAAGGAAATAATGGTAGTGTTGCACCAGTAAGTGTATTAGGACAGGGCACTTTATTGTGCATCTAGCATCCAGAAATGAGTGAATGGTCTGCCTAACAAAGTGTGTTACTGTAGGTTATTTTTGGGCCATAATATTTGAGTGGCGCCTGCTGTGACTCTATTGCAGTGGAGAAGATATGCATTATACAAGGAAAGTGCGTACTGTTTCCCTATGTTACATGTGATGTTTACTTATTCTGATCCAACTTGCATTGTCACATAGTTAGACTGAGAGATTTATCCCTTCTGTAATTAGCCCTATATATATTCAATGACTAAGACCTAATTGGGATTACAAAATTTACAACATTTTTATGATTGATTTTTTTATCACCAAGCATATCTATTCAGGGTTTATTTCTATGATGGAGAATACTTCAGGGCAGATCAAGCATTCAATTATTTAGGTTTAAAATCGTTAAACCTTGTCCCATAGCTTTATAATGGGAAGTGGAAAAAAATCTTAAAAAGTTAGCATATGTTTATATATAAAATCATTACATTCATAATCCATGATCCATGACTTATGGTTTATTGTGAGAAAACAAGATTTTATTATTAACTCATGAATAATCTTTAACAGCATTTATATAAAATTAGATCATAGTGTTTAGCTTTTTTTTTTTGCTTGTATGATTTTCTAGTATTTCATTTCACTGATAATGTTCTTTTATTAAAAGCATTCTTTAAATTATAATTCCTGAGGTTTATCATTTACTCAATTCAGTCTCTCTTAAGGAACAATTAAATTCTTACCTTAGCTCACCTCACCTCTTAATGATGTTGTTTTAACCAGAATTGCTAATCTTAGCTATCTCTTTTAAACTAGTATCAAAAGCAAAATTAATGGGTACAAATTGAACAGACAGCCTTTTCTTTTATTGATAATTTTTGGCAAAATAAACTGATGCAATTTCAAGGCACTTTTATTACCCAAAATTGTATAAGTGTAGGTTTTGATAAAATGGCAGTGTGTTGGTTGAAGAAAAATTAAGTAAAAATTACCAGGGAGTAGATGTGTTTCTTTCTTTTTTTTTTTTTTCTTCATACAGTGTTTGAGTACTGCTAAAACACCAAGTCTCATTCTTAACACCGACATGCTTATTTACCTAAACTATTTTTTTTTATCATACACTTTTCAGGTACTTAGACATGATCTGTAAAACTCATAGGCTCTTACTTGCAAAATCTAAATGCATTTTTTACCCTAAACACATTTCTAACTGTGATTCAATTGCCAAGTTCTGAACACTGAAAATGAAGACACATGTATCGAATATTGTGATCAAACCAACTGGGTTGGACAAACTGCTGAAACATATCAGGAAGTGTGCATTTGAGGCAGTGAGCAAGGATGATGGAGGCAAAGAAGAGGAAGACAGACACCAATCATCACTGATGAAATTGGGGCAACTATTGTACACCATGTCCTTGTTCCTGGGCTAACAATGGGAGAAGCAGGACAAAGAGTCCAGCCTAAAGATTCTCTATGGCTGGCATCATCAGAACATTCACAGAAAAGAACAGGTAATTGACATACATATTACTATACTGCAATTTTCATTACAATGCTCTTTTTTACTGCCTTTATACATTTGTTAGATGACTTTACCCTTTGTAGAATTGAAAGACTACCAAATGAGGGTGGAAGGGCCGTTGTTTTCTCAACAACAAGAAAGACGAGTGTTGACATGGTGCTTCAAAAAATGCTATCAAACTCAGAGAAATCCAGCAGAGAGTAATCAAAGAGAATGTCAACTTTGATGGCATCACTGGTGTGCATCTTTTAACTTGTGACTGCATTCTTCAACACAACAGCCTTCCTATGAATTAAGTGTACAGAATACCCTTTGAACACAACTCTGCAAAAGTAAGAGATCTAGTATGTGCAACAACTGTAACCTACAGACGCTTTCAGTTCAATTCTTTGTACTTCATACTGTAGACTGAGGGGTACGGTGTTTCAAAGTATTGTAAACCAATTTGGATTGTATATAACAATCTTTTGCAGAAGTGTGTATTTTCGTCTCAGTTAGCCTAGTGTACTAAACTTATTTGTACTGGATTTTGTGAAAAAAAGCTCATGAATACATTTTCATTGATGAAGCAGGGTTCAATCTAGCAGACATAATTGGCAGACAAGCCTTTGTAGTCCCCAGCAATCCCCTAACTGAAATGACAATGTCATCCTTTGTGCAGCCATAAGAAACCTGGGGCTTCTTATGGCTCCACGGATGCAAACTTGTAGGACTTTAACACAGAAAATTTTGTAGCATATTTGGGTGTTCCTCCAGATATTGTGATTGTACCTTGGCAAGCAGCATCTAATGTATGTCATAGTTTAGTACAATGTGAGTTATCACCATGCTGCCTTGATTCATGAGTGGTTTTCCAAAAAACAGTGCTTCATCAACTTTTTAACTCAACCCTACAGCCACAACCTTAATCCAATAGAAGAGGGTTTTTTTTTTTGTCTGCATGTCTGTGGAAGGTCTATGACCAACAGCCCTATACCAGGGAAGATGTACTTCAGGCAATGGAATAGGCCTGTGATGGTATGACTGTTGATTCTTATCAATGCTGGGTTTGGCATACCAGAATGTTCTTTCCCTCTTGTTTAACAAGAGAAAATACAGCCTGTGATACGAATGAAGTCTTCTGGCCAGACCCTATACAAAGATAGGTTTTTTTGGTAAATTAATCTTGGACAATTAAGTACCTTCTCTCTTTCTTTCTTTTTTTCTAATGTTACATTTTCATGTTGTTTCAAGATAGTTCATAACTAATTAACGTTTTCAGTTAACTCTATGTACTGCTTGCTGTGTCTTTTTTGAGGAGTTTAATGAATTCTCTGAGGCTAATCTATGTTTTTTTTTCTGCTGCGTACATGAATTTGATCAGTTAATCAATCACATTTTATTTGAATAGCACTTTACAAAAACACTAGGTTGACCAAAGTGTTTCACAGAAATATAAAAACATTGTAAAAAAAAAAAAAAAAAAAAAATCCTGAGCATAAAACAACGTGTTCTCAGTATTACAAGCCAGTTGAAAAAATGAGTGTTCAATCCTGACTTAAAAAGGGGCAGATCTGTGAGAACCCGCAGGCCGAGGGACAGGCAGTTCCACAGTTTAGGTGCACAAAGGAACAAAGGAACGATCGCCCCACTGATTATACCGGGATCTGAGCAGTCCAGAACCATTTGATCGGCAGAGCTCTGCAGGGTCGATGTTTGGTTATCATCTCAATTAAGTATGATGGTGCAAGACCACGAAGAGCTTTAAAAACAGTAACATTTTAAAATCAGACTGAAAAAGGACTTGGAGCCAGTATGGTCTATCTGGATGAACAGGAGAGAAGACAAGCAGCTGCATTCTGCACTAACTGTAACTGTTGGAATGACGGCTGTGGGAGCTCTGGTCACCCAGGTAGGACCTGAACCACTGCAGGACCGTTCCCTGAACACCAACATGCTCCGCCCGCTAAGAGAGAACTGTGTCTTCCACGGTGTCGAATGCTGCAGTTAGATCATTGCATGAACTGAACACATTGTTTGGGTTTGACCATTGAGAACTGATTTTGAGATGAAAGTTTGGTTTTAAAGGAAAATTACTTGGTTTTCTCAAGGTAAGTTTATAATTTTATTTGTGTTTTAGGTTTTTAGAAAATGAGAAACTGTAATATTAGTTAAATCATATTTAAGTTCTGAAAATATTTGATAAGTTTCAGAAATTTTACTAATGTTTAATTTCACCATACACAGTCAAATCATCTTTTACCTACACAGAATCCAACTGGAAAAACTCCTGTGGAAAGTGTTTATGAAAGGAAGCGACATTCAGTACAATTCTTCAATCTGATTGGGTAAATTACTGAGTGGAACCTGCCTCCCATGTCGAGTTTTTAGCCAATCGCAGCAGCAGTAGCAGCTGGGATGCATCACATTCTTGATGTTTCATAACTATCGTAGATAGATTAATCAAACTTTATCCAAATCTGGTTGGAAGAAATGTGGAAATATCTTTCACATCCATGCATTTCATTGGTTTGAAGCATTAATGTATTTCATGCTATTGCATCTACTGGCTTCTGGCAAGATGCATTTTTGGGAGTTTGCAAATTTGCATATCTTACGACAATTCATCTCACTTGCAAGGTAAGCATTCACATGGATTTATCATCACAGAGTTGTAAATAAAAAAACAGAGTAGTGATATATCTAATAAACAAGGTATGAAGTTTTGCTTTCAGCAAAAATGTTTCCATTAATATTGGTCTTACTTGGAAATTTTGTAAAAAAAAAAAAAAAAACCACGTTCAGTGAAAATGGCAGAATTTTATCAAACCAATTAAAAGGTTAATTTATTCAGGGAGATACCGGAGAAATTCTGTGTTACTTAAAACGCTTATCAAGAAAAAACACATCTTAAGTTGTCTGTGCACCCACTGACTGGGATATTCTGCTTAGTAACAGTTCTTTGCACATTTATACATATACTCTTTTTGATCATAGGTTACCTTTAGTAACAGTGAACGCACCCAAAAAAAGATAATAAAGTTGTAGTGCCTGTTGTATGACTGTGCCATTTCTATATAGAATAATTACTTTTGCAACAAGTTTGTTCATCTTCTTGACTCCACCTGACCCTTTTTATGCACCTTTTCATCCTTTTTCTTGTCTTTGAATGCATTCATAATCTCAGTGTTAGGGGCTTATGGGTGGGTTTTTGATAATATGTGTGGGTTTTTGATAATATTGAATTTGAAATAGAAATTCTGAAATTATAATGTACATAAGGAAAAAAGATTAGACAAGCCACATTCCTACACAATAGCTGAGAAGACACTGCTGTCAAAAATGAAAATGTCATTGCAAGACTAAATAATCACATGCATTATGATAAGTGCATCTTCTTTGTGGAGACATTGAGTCAGATGTGGTCTTCTTGTAGTGGTTTAGCCTAATGGGGAATCAAATAAGCTGTGACCCTCTCTTTGAAAATTCCACCTTTGTTTGTTGTGTTGAACTTTAAAGGCTTTACACCATCTCTTTCTAAAAGCTACGTACTCCTTTATTAATGATGACAGGTGAAGAAAGACTGCAACGCTGTGATAGGAAAGACTAAAACATCATAGTATGCTCATTAACTCTGATTATTTTGAGTCTTGTAAACAAAGGTCAGCCTGCTAAAACAGGTATGCCTTTTATTTTGAATTGTAGGTTCAGGACAGACAACACTCCTCTCTTGTTTAATTGACCAAGTCCCTTCAGCTTGGTGCAGTGAACTGAACAGTTATGCTTTTAACACAACAGTTGCCTCAGATGTTGTGCATTAATTATCATCACTTGAATGGTTCTAAATGTAATATATGATTTTATTCTAATTTCAGGTTCAGTTTACAGATTAAAACAGTAAATATCCTCAGAGCAGGAGACAAATCTAATTGTTTGGTTTTGAAGCCAACATCATAGAAGAACTTTGTGTAAGTTCAGTCTCACAAAGGTTAAAACGGTTATGCTGTTTTATGAACCTTAAAATCATACTTAAAGGATAGACTTACTTTAAGGCAAAATATTAAAAAAATATATTCATTTTGGAATTAATTCCAAATGACCTACTGACATTTTACTAGAAGAAATCTATAAAATATTAGACGTAGAGCACTAGAAAATAACTGAACAGAGCATTACACAATCTCATAAACAATATGAAACAGATAACAGAGGATATTGTGTATAGGTTGCCTTAAGAGGTTAGTTTGGAGTCTAGATCTAAATAGAGGTAGAGAGGTGGGAATAAGTTCCAGAGTTAAGCAGCAGCCTAAAACCCTTCTCCTTCTGTTAGAATAGATGAAGTGTGGAGAAAGGTGGATGGAAAAGGACGATTTTAGCAAGTGAAAAGGAGAGGCATTGTGGAGATAATCTGCCAAGTAAAAGGAAGACAGATTGGATTGGCTTTAAACATATGCAAGAGCATTTGGAATTCTATTTGTAATTCAACCAGAGGCGGTTAAACTGCTGGTGTGATGTGCAGAGACGATATTTATCAGAAACCTGACTAAATATAGGACCTTTGAGGCTGATGAGGAGGTTTCTGAGGGAAACCAAAAATAAAGAGTGACAGTAGTCATTAAGGGGGGGTCAATTATTGAGAAGATTCATAGAACTGTCAGGGTTATTTGTGGTAGAGGACCCAAATGCAGAGGCAGAGAGGCTGAGGAGATTTCTTGGGAGTTGAATGGGGCAAAAAACAGTAACAAAGGCAGGAATGCAAAAATCCAACTAATAATCAAAAGCAAACCAGAACTATGGAGACATCTGGGGGAAACCAAACACAAGGAGCCAGGGAGAGACGAGGTAGGTGGACAACAGCATGGGAGGACAGCAAAGACAATGAACTAACAAAGAGTGAGAGCAGAGGGAGAGCATATATAGCAGAGAGAGACAAAGGGAGGACTAACGAGCAGACAAGGAGCAGGTGTGAGAGGAGACAACGAGGGAGCCAAGGGGAAAGGAACACACACACAAGAGGGCAATAGAGGACAACAGAAAAACATGAGAACTAATATAAATCTAAAAATTACAACAAAACTGGAATTAAACCAATAAATCTAGAAAACAAGGAGCAAAGTAAAGAACAGCAGAACCAAGACCATGACAAGAACTGGTAAGGGGTTTGAGAGAGATACATTTCGGGAACTGTTATTGATATAGGAATGAAATGACAGTGTGCAGTTATGAATGACATCAAAACTCTTGACCTTAGGAGATGGAACATTTGGGGATATATAAAAGTATTCTATATTTTTTCCAAATGCAGAAAATCTGTTTTTTTCTATTGTAATGTTGAAGTTGATCAAATGTTTGCATTACAAACTACTTGGTTAAGAAGAAATATGAGAGAGAGGAATTTGGCTGGCTGGATTGGCAGAGCAGATTGCCATTCACTAAACAATGAACATGACTGCTGAATTTGAGGAAAATATTTCCAAGGGGAGGATATAGATTATGAAGAAATGAATAAGTTCTGATAGATTATTTCATTCCTTCATAGAGTAGCCCCTATATTTAAACTTGTACAGCATAACTGTAAAGAATGACTTGATTGATGGTTATAATCTTTACTTTTATGAAATATTTCTTAGCCACATTCTGGAGTAAAAGGGCTCATGGGTTAATTGCATGTTGTAGCTTTAAAGCAGGGACCGATTGATAGATTCCTTTAAACTTTCATTCAAGAATTATCTCTGAGCTTTTATTCAAGCAGAGGCCAAGCTAAAGAAACACATCTCCATATGCCATGAAACAATCTTGGTGCCAGTGACACCACTTAGGACCTTGAACCCTCATTGTCATCCCTTTGTAGCAGAGGCTTTATGATTTGTTCTTGAGAATGCTCAGTTTAATTTAGATGCTTGAAACCTATGCCCCAGAATAATAGATATTAAGGTCCTTTTCTCTCAAACATTGGAAACTGTACCAGTTTACAAAGACAATTATTAACAGTACAATTAAAGTACAATTATTTATTGTCTATAATCGTAAGGTTCAACTTTTTGTTTAGTAAGCCTTGGATAAGAACTGAATTTTTTTCATGTCATTTCTGTTTGTATCTTGGAAAACAAAATAGGTTTGTTGTTGGATTATTGTGAGGATCATATAGCTTTGGATATATGTACTGGGGACATTAAAAGCCCACACTCCTACATCTACCTGAGATCTTACAGTATGTCATGTCAAGAAACAATAAAGGTGTGCTGATTTGTCACACAAAAGGGAAGCTGGAGCTAATGAAAATATCCACCCAGAGGTTTCAGGGACTATCACATAGGATTTCATCAATCTATAGCTTTATTTATCAGTTCCAAAATATTCTAGTCTTGGTCATTTTGCATGTAAATCCAAATATTTTAACCAAACCAACTTTACACTATATTGATATTATTGAGGTAATAATTACTTCTCTTGAAAACAAAAGAATGTATTTATTCTGCCTGGAATTTCCTCTTACGCACGGAGTTATCAGTCAATAGATATTTAAATCCACTGATTATTTTAAAAGAAGACACTAGGTGGTGCTAGAGCACTTGCCCCTTTCCCCTCTGGACAAAAGAATTGCCCTACGGAAATTGTGTTTTGTTTTTTATCTTTTTTAGTCCTTGGCCCAAAATAAAGCTAAGGAAATTAAAAGCCTATCAAACCAAGAGTCTAGATTTTTTTTCATTTGCTCCATCAGACATGTAGCACGACCTCAATAGAGCCTTGCCATGGTGAAGGCCCAGCCAACCATCCAGGTAACTAAACAAGTGTATTTACCTCCTTCACCAAATGGTTAGTTCCTAGCATAACCAGCCACTGTGTCTTTAATGGCCTCTAAAAGGTGCCAAGGAACGGCTTTAAATGCAACTCTTTGATTTAATTAGAAAATAAATGTATTTAAAGCATTTTAGATGTAATTATTGATTTTCTGTTATGGCCCTAATGACATCTATTTGACTCATGTATTTTTTTTCTGACAACTGCAGCACACAATTTAAAAACAAACATAAGGCCAAATGATCGCAGTTCATACATTAAAAATAACTTTAATAAAGTTCTACTCAGTTCAAGATAGGCGTTTAAATTAAGTTGCATTTTCAATTTCTATGTTTATGAACAGAAACCTTGGTCTAAAATGAAAAACAAAAAATGATTTAAAAATATTAAATATTTTCTGAAATTATCTGTATTTGCAGGAAAATAATATGATATGTCAGTCAAATTAGTGTTTTTAACCTTAAAGTGAAGTAATCAAATATTATGCAATACAATAATAGAGTTGGGTTCTTCTTTTTCATATTTTAAAGGTAAATCTTAGTTCATCTGCAAATCGCCATATATTCACAGTGAAATCAAGAGAATAAAGACTTAAAGATATTCAAGAATATATTCTTTTCTATTTCATTTCAAAACTGCATGATGAACTTTGAGTAAGTGACACACATATGAGTGCCAGCAATAAGGCAATTAAATCCAAGACCACCCACCCTGGGGCTCTTAGTTAATCATATAAACTGCATCCATGGGATGGAGCCATTGACATTTCACTACATCTTGAGAAGAATAAAGACTGTTAAAGAAATGGAATCATCACACATTTAAAAACTTATAATAGCAGTTACTTGTAAAGTAGCAAAAATGGGTTGTACAGCATAATCTGTCCCCTGATAACCTGATAATTCAGAGCAGTAAGTTCATGTAAATCAAGTTCTTATTTTGTGCTTTAGCCTTCAATTGTGTTCTTTTTTTCACTAAAATAAAAAAGTAAAGTTTAGCCTATTGTTTTTCCGGTTTGTTTATATATCATTGGATTGGAATTTGTAATTTATTTAAATGACACCAATATGGCATTGGACTAAGGAATATGTTTAAACATCAGCATCAGATGCTGTTGGCGGCTCCATGCGACGTATAAGGTTCCCTTTTTCCAACCTGAGCAACTGCCCCAAAAAATGTCTGTGCATGCCAAGGCTACTGGTTAGCTTTTGCTTCATCACTGGGTCTTTCCACCTGAAAATAATTTATAAGAGGCAATTAAATTTGGCTGTCTACTATGAGCTACTATGATTTTTCAGATGCTTTTCACTGTGGATTGTACACTAATGTGTGGTTTACTAAGCAAGATTTTAAAATGGTCACATGATGACAAAGCAGGTTTGCTCTTACAGTGTCTTGCATACTGTCATAGGACATGCACATAACACAATGTGTAAAGAGATTTAATACAGGAATTGTCAAATGATATATCTCACAATAACTCTCAGGATCAAATGTGAGACTAAATAGACAAACAAATTTTTATAGTTGTGCTTTGGTGTTGCAATGGTTAGCGCACACAAGGCCTTAGTCCTTGATGCCGCCGACGTGGGTTTGAATCCGACCTGTAGTCCTTTGCCGAAATGTCTCTCCCTCTCTCTCATACCTACTTTCCTGTCAGCCTACTGTCCAAAAAAAAGCCACTAGTGCTGTAAAAACTCAAAAAAAAAAGGAGCTTGGAGAACATCGCACATGGAAGGATATTGGGTCAAGACAGTCTAACATGATTAAAGTGTGATATTTACTAAAGCTTGAGAGTAAGAAAAGAAGGAAAAAACACTTTTGCACAGTGTCTAAAAGCTTTCCAGCTGATGCATGACTTTTCCCTGCTGGTTGTGGCTTTGTAACTTCATCAAACTAAAAGCTAGCCCTTTTTTTTTTTTTAAACCCAGTTACTCCTCCAGCTTTTCACTTTTCTTGTTCATCTTAACTTTCTTCTGTCAAAGAGAAACAGATTTAAGCTGAACGGTTGTCTTGAATCGGTGTGGATTTTTCTAAAAAGAAGCTATTGATCCCTTTATTCCTAAAATAATTTGTATGGCTTGGAAACCGCAGCATCATCTCTTATCAACGTCTGCCAAAAGCCTGCCAGTGGCCTCTTGGGCGTAAAAAGCTCTAAGAAATAATGCTTCTCATCACCAAATAAGAATGGCAGAAGGAGAGAAAGGAAAGGGAACAAGAGGGATGGATGGGGCATTTAGGAAAGAGACAGCATGAAACTTGAATAAAAGTAGTGAAGGAGAAACAAGATCAAGTTAAACTTTTTAAATCCTAAAGGAGAATGTAGACGCAAGCAAGGAAAGTTTTATATATACTAACAACATCCAGGTCTTATATATAAAGAATATCTAAAAGATCATAATAAACTGCTACCTAATGTCAGCAAACATCCAAAACTCGTTTGGAAGCTAGTTTATTTTCTTTATAAGAAAGGAACCCTTTATTTTGATATTTGTTTAGTCGCTTATGAGTAATATTTTAAAAATTATTTTGAAAAATCAACAGGCCGGTTATTTATCAGCTATCTTTCTGTGGATGTTTTTCAAAAACTGACTCAGACATTTAATGAGTTCAGTGACACCATATTATTTTCCAAACCATGGTTACTGGTAGGGGCTCCTTCAAACTGTTGTCACAGATATCGATCTTGCTATGTGTGTATGTCAATATGGAAATGTGTTTTTGTGGTTCTTATTCTATAAAACATACATTCATGTAAAGACAAAGATGTATGTGTGTCTTTTACAGGTATGTTTGATGCATATTGAAAACTATTCACAAATTTTCAACCAAGTAGTTTTTACATGATTCTTTTATGGGGTTAAAATTACATAAAAAGCATTTTGAATACAAACAAATATATTTTAAAAAGCTATGTTATTAACATTATTTTGTAATTGATGAAAATTATTGATTGACATGCAAATAATCAAACCCGTCAAAGTTCTCTTAAGTACAGCCTTAAGCATTTGGATTTCACATAATCCTTCCTCATAAGAAACATACCTTTCAGTCATCATTCTTGAGGTAGTACAATTCAATTCAGTGGATTAATATAGCACCAGTTTCTATCAAACGTCACCTGACTCTGTCATTGAAAAGAAAATTTCTAAGGCTAGTTTTAATTGTAGAAAAGGTGTCAGCCAAAATGATAAAAGTTGTAGCTGGTTCCACAAGGGAGGAGATTGATGATTAAAGATCTGTCCTTGGATCTGCGATTAGAAACTCTAGGAACCACCTGTAAGGGAGGTGCTTTGTTAGAAACAATTCCTCTCATAGCCATAGACTCAACTTTTACTGTGCTCTGACTGATCCTTTTTTATATCAAAACAGGCTCAGAGCTCTTTGGATACATTTCTTTTGTGAAGCAGAGCCACCTATGGAGCTAGTTTACCATTACCTTTCCTAACATAGAAAGTATTTTCGATCTACATTCCATTTTTGTGTGCCTGTTTTGTCTTCTTGAACCTCCAATCAGCCTTGATTAGAGGTTCAAGAAGCCTAAGCCACTAAGGCTTGTTCTGCAATGCACAAGGGAGTGTCTAATTTCCTACCCCTCTAAGCAACGTATTCTCACTCCCAACTCCTAATTGAAACTTGGTCAAGACCCCTCACATCATAAATGACAGGTTGCGGACAGTGCATCATGTGACCCACAACAAAAACAAATGTGAAGTTTAACCTACAAAGTTACTTTGGTAGCTTTAGGAGTGTAAGGTAACATGTATACTACTGTTTCTGTCAGAAGCTCAGAACATTGGACCCAGAATTCAAGCAGACAGATCAGAGTGTTTTCACAGCTAGCATTTATGTACTGCTTTTCGGTAGAGTGGCTCATCAACTGGAGCAGGATAACTGGATACTCTGTACAGGTGGAAACGCCCCCCCGCAGACGTGGAAGAGCAGAAGTTTCCGGAGGGAGAATCCAAAGTCACAGTCGATGCAGGAGCAGGTTTCCAGGCCAGAAGATCAGAAAGCAAAAGAGATACTAAAGGAGAATCACACTGGGGTTGGGAGACTGATTGAAGGTCGTAAGCAGGCAGAAACCAGGAAACAGTCCAAAGACAGATCAGGGGCAGACAATCCTCGGAAGTACAGAGTCAGAAACTTGACAATATCAGATAATCAGAAACACACAGGTACGCTAGAATACTCTCACACAAGGCTCACAAGGCTCAAATAATCAGGCACTGAATGCTGAAAACAGGCAGCATAAATAGGAGCTGGAACAGGTGGATCAGGTGAGGGCAGAGGAAACCAGGCAGAGCTAAGCAGGTGAAAGAAATTAACTAATAATCCAGTTATCATTGCTAAGATCATGACAGTTTCTTTATGTTAGAGTAAGGGATGGGTCAGTGGTATGTTTTTACCTCACAAATCTTGGAAAATTTTTTGAAAATTCCTGCTTCAGCCTGTCATGAACACCGCCTGTTAGTTACTGACGAGAAGGATATCCCTGTCATGTATCTGATGCGCAGGGGACTTAACCAAGTGTCAATATGTGACGAGTTGGGAATGAGTATAGGTTGCTCTAGGAGGAGCAAAGACTAACTGCAGTCATCTGTGTTTTCTTACATAGAAAACTTTTAACAAATCACTGTATTAATTCATTGAAGTTTTATAAAGTGCCTTAGGATGTTGTGATTTGGCACAATATTGTCATGATCCTGGCACTGGTGGCTGGCCTGATTGCTCATTCCACTCACCTGTTCAACTCTGCCCAGTGTCTCATTACTGCTTATCTGATCCACCTGTTTTCAGCTCCTATATATGCTGTGTTTTTTCCAGCTACAGTAACTCTGGCGTTCTGTTTGTTTTTCTGATTTACTGATTGTGACCTGTTTCTGTCCTGTGGATCCTGAGTTTTGCTTTGCCATTGTCTGCTCTTTAATCTGCTCTGTTCTGGACTGATTCCTGGATTCAGCTGGCTCACCAAACTTGGACTGTTTTTCTGACATCAGCTTG
Organism: Cyprinodon tularosa; assembly: GCF_016077235.1. Lineage (NCBI taxonomy): Eukaryota > Metazoa > Chordata > Actinopteri > Cyprinodontiformes > Cyprinodontidae > Cyprinodon > Cyprinodon tularosa. The sequence continues at coordinate 43,118 of NW_024038821.1, forward strand.
GATTCCCCTTCTATACCTCATCGGCTCTCTGATCTTCTCATCTTTGAACTTGGTTCTGCTATGACTTCGGCTTTGGACATACCCTGAAGGACTTTGTTGCCCCTCGACTGGCTTCAGCTCCACTCAGAAACAGCTCAGTGATTATTTTCTCTTGTTATCAGCCCTTATTGGTCACTGACCTGAGTTTCTGTTCCCACATAGGATCCGGTTTATCCGCCCCAGCTGACGAGCAGCCATAGAGTGTTCAATAAAGGCTAGTTTTGAACTATCCAGATCCGTCTGTTTTTGAGTCCAAGGTTTTGACCACATTACAAATATGAATATAGTGAATTGAATTTAATATAATTTAATGACAGTTTTATATAAAAAAGAAGACTTTATTTTTAGTTTTGGCTATGTCAGCACATCAGTAGTTTTGTCAAAATTTGCTACTTTCTTATTCAGCCTTTATTTATCCAGGTAAGTCCCGTTAAAAACCTCTCCTACAAGGGTGTCTTGACCAAGGGGCAGAGAAAGTTACAAAATTAAAAACACAGGTTCTGAAAAACAACAACAATTTGACATTGTTGTTTCAAGTATTCTCAACCTGGACCTAAAGTTGCTAATTGAAAGTTCAGTCAGTGTACAGTATTTTTGCAATGTGTTCCATGTTGAAGGAGCAGAGTAAAAAAAACTCTTTTACCTAAATTAAATGGAACAGAGAGCAACAACTTTTCATTAGAATTGAAATAATAGGAAGTAACCCTTTTCAGTGTGCCTTAACATAGATGTATGAGGTCAAAAGGCCAAGCATGGCCTTATAAGTACAAATGTACCAGTGAAACAAACACCTGGCAGACAAAGACCATCCCACTAGAGTACCGTTCACAATCATGAGTCAAGGCTCAACAGTTTGTTACAAACCTCAAAGAGGCATGAAAGAGTCATTTTTTATGTAGACAATGACCATAGGTGAGGGTCGGAACGTAGACCGACCGGTAAAGTGAGAGCTTTGCCTTTTCGCTCAGCCCTCTCTTCACCACGACAGACCGGTGCAGCGTCCGCATTATTGCAGCAGCCGCACCGATCCGTCTATCGATCTCCCGCTCCATTCTTCCCTCACTCGTGAACAGGACCCCAAGATACTTGAACTCCTCCACTTGAGGCAGGGACTCTCCTCCAACCTGAAGGGGACAAGCCACCTTTTTCCGGTCGAGAACCATGGCCTCGGACTTGGAGGAGCTGATTCTCATCTCGGCTGCTTCACACTCGGCTGTGAACCACCCCAGCGCACGCTGTAGGTCTTGGCAGGAGGGAGCCAGCAGAACTACGTCATCCGCAAAAAGCAGGGACGAGATCCACTGTTCCCCAAACCAGACCCCCTCCGGTCCTTGGCTGCACCTAGAAATCCTGTCTATAAAAGTTATGAACAGGACCGGTGACAGAGAGCAGCCCTGTCAGAGTCCAACATGCACTGGGAACAGGTCCGACTTAGTGCCGGCAATGCGAACCAGACTCCTGCTCCGCTTGTACAGAGAACGGATGGCCCCTAATAAAGGGCCCCCAACTCCATACTCCTGGAGCACCCCCCACAGGGCAGCACGAGGGACACGGTCAAATGCCTTCTCCAAGTCCACAAAACACATCTGGACTGGTTGGGCAAACTCCCATGAACCCTCAAGCACCCTGCAGAGGATGTAGAGCTGGTCCACTGTTCCACGGCCAGGACGAAAACCACACTGCTCCTCCTGCAGCCGAGGTTCGACAATCAGCCGGACTCTCCTCTCCAGCACCCTGGCATAGGCCTTTCCGGGGAGGCTGAGAAGAGTGATTCCCCAATAGTTGGAACACACCCTCCGGTCCCCCTTCTTGTGGAGGGGAACCACCGCCCCAGTCTGCCAATCCAGGGGAACTGTCCCCGACCTCCACGCGATGTTGAAGAGACGTGTCAACCATGACAGCCCGACAACATCCAGAGCTCTAAGATATTCAGGACGGATCTCGTCCACCCCCGAAGCCTTGCCACCGTGGAGTTTTTTGACCACCTCGGTGACTTCGGCCTGGGTGATGAACGAATCCAGCCCCAAGCACCCCGTCTCTTCTTCCCCCACGGAAGGCGTCTCCGTCGGGTTGAGGAGATCCTCAAAGTATTCCTTCCACCGCCCGACAATATCCTCCTTCAAGGTCAGCAGCTCCCCACTCCCACTGAAAACAGTGTTAGCGAAGCACTGCTTTCCCCTCCGGAGGCACCGGACGGTTTGCCAGAATCGCTTTGAGGCCAACCGATAGTCTTTTTCCATGGCCTCTCAGAACTCCTCCCAGGCCAGAGATTTTGCCTCTGCAACCGCCCGGGCCGTGACAGGCTTGGCCTCACGGTACCTGCTCGCTGCTTCAGGGGAGTCCCACAAGCCAGCCAAGCTCGATAGGACTCCTTCCTCAGCTTGACAGCATCCCTTACTATCGGTGTCCACCACCGGGTTCGGGGATTGCCACCACGACAGGCACCGCAAACCTTACCGCCACAGCTACGGGCAGCCGCATCGACAATAGAGGCAGAGAACAGAGCCCATTCGGACTCCATGTCTCCAACCTCCCTCGGAACCTGAGAGAAGCGCTCCCGGAGGTGGGAGTTGAACACGTCCCTGACTGAGGGTTCCACCAGACGTTCCCAGCAGAACCTCAATACACGTTTGGGCCTGCCGAGTCTTTCAGGCTTCCTCCTCTTCCAGCGTATCCAGCTCACCACCAGGTGGTGGTCGGTGGACAGCTCCGCCCCTCTCTTCACCCGAGTGTCCAGGACATGTGGCCGAAGATTAGAAGATACGACTACAAAGTCGATCATCGACCTTCGGCCTAGGGTGTCCTGGTGCCAAGTGCACCGATGGACATCCTTATGCCTGAACATGGTGTTCATTATGGACAATCCGTGACTTGCACAGAAGTCCAATAATGAGACACCACTCGGGTTCAGAGCTGGGGGCCCGTTCCTCCCGATCACGCCCCTCCAGGTGTCACTGTTGTTTCCCACGTGGGCGTTGAAGTCTCCCAGTAGAATGATGGAATCAATCTACTGTAACAGCAAGCTCAACATCAAAAACATTAACCCAATCTGTCCCCAGTTTACCAAGGAAATATAATGATGAAAAGCTTGGTCATTTTTTTTTTTTACATTTCTCATGCTTATGTTGAGTAATTTGCATTAGCGGATTTAACAGTTCCTATAAGTAGCAACTGCACAAATATCACTCAAGTCATAGCAAAAGACACCCATTGATGAGAATTTATGGGGAACATTTGCTAGAATTACATCAATTATAATTGCCTTGTCAGAGCTTTTATGATATTGCCTAGTGGCCAAACAACCAAATGGCAGAGATGTAATGAGTCACAGAAAGATTTAAAGTCATCAAAAACACTGCTCAAGTATCAGGTTAAGCCTAGGATGTTCCCAATATACTATAAAACAAAAGGAGTGGCACATTATCTGAATGAAAGCAAGCTGAGAAGGCAGACTGTCTCTTAGGAGTCATCTCAGACATAATTTTCTTGTCAGGTTTCAAATGAACTGTCACTGTAGCTTGAACTGTGTACTAATTAGGTGGATGATGAGGTACATCAGTGAAAAGAACATGTAGAAGCATATTAAGGCAGGACAAGAAACCCAAACAGTTGGAGTACAGAACCAGACATTCTGCCAGGCAAGTTAGGGAATGTGGACAAACTGATTCACAGAACGACAATTTAAAAAATAAACTCCAAAGCTATTATATGGTTATGAGTCAGGATAAAATTAAGAATATTTTTTTAGGATGACTTTTACTGTATCTACTTCTAAAATGAAATGTACAGATTCAACCTGGTGCAATATTGTACTGCTTTTAAAAGGACACACCAGACTGACATCAGAATCAGAATTCAGCTCCTACGCCCCTGGCTGTTTGCAAAAACTGCCATTTTGATAGATGCATTACTGTGAGGATGAAAGCCCCTTGGAGAGAAAGAAAGGGTTGAGGCAGAGCATCACAAACTAGATTTCCAGCTTAGATATTCATTGCAAGAAACCAGGCATGAATCTTATTAATTAGTTTTGCAGATGCAACAGCAGAAGGTGAAGCAATGCTGTACTAACCGGGGAAGTTTTAAATTAAATAATTTAAATAACTAAATTAAATAGCTTTTATAGCTTTTAGGAAATATTTTCGGCTATAGCGTCAGACGTTTCAGCTTTTATAGAGAAAAGAATAAACCTGGGTGAAATTTATGTTAATGGTCATCATGTGTATGACTTTTTATAGTACTCTATGATCGTAATCCATTGCTTTTCATCAGAAACCAACATGAGAGAGTGAAGAATGTAACACAGGATGGTACATAGCCCCTCAGCATAGTCCATCAGACTGCCAAGCTGCCTTCAACATTTCTGTCTCAACAAATGCTTACATCCCCATATCAGCATTCCTGAGGTGAAAAGTGAAAAGAGCTAATCTTTGAAGTCTATTCCTCGGCTTCACAGTGGTTTAGCAGCCTTGAGTCAAACTGTCAGATTTAGAAGAAGGTTAAAGTCACATTTTTATGCTCTCAAACTCATTTGCAGTACAAAACAGTCTTTTAAGATTTTATTTGTTTTTTTTTGTTGTTGTTGTTGTTGTTGTTGTTTTGATAGACAAAAAATATCTTAATTAGTTGATATGTCAGTCAGTCTTTCTATAAATCGACTAATCATTTAATTAGGTAACAATGACTCAAGATACAGGCCCAGCTCCCCCTTGATGAAGGCTCCCCTAGGCTCTACACAAGCTTTAGGACCTCTTAGGGACCTGGAATGATCATAGCAAATTTGAAATTCTAATGTCATTGTAAAGTCATTCACAACACGTATAATTACTTAGTTTCCAAGGTTTTTCCCACAATTTTTCCATTATCTTACTAGTTGTCTCTCCTGAACACACTATACATCTTCCGTTTAAGATCCTTCCACATACATCCGGATGCCTGGAAAAACTCTCTTATACTATGTTAAAATGCAACAGCTTAAAGAAAATATTAAAAGCAACTATTTTGCTTGGGTGGAATCAAAACTCAAACATGAGGCCAGCTTGACATTTTTCGTGCTAAAACAATGGCAGTACCATCTGATCAAAACTTTTAAATGCATGCAAATAAGTGCTACCACCTACCCTGACATTTTCATGACACAATAAACAATCATTCAAGGTAATGCCACCAAATGAAAATGCTAGGAAACATTTTTGCAAAGATAAAAAGAAAAACAAAAAATAACAAACCATATTACTTTTTAATTTCATTGAGAAATTTACAATTTTTATAGAGTTGATGTTGCACAATGTACCTAATAAAGTATTTTTTGACCTGATGCAGGGAAATAAATAAAATAATAATAAAAAAAATAAATAATATATAATATTAGAGTGTGTTTGACTTTCAGCAAAGAAAAAAAAAAAGAATAATAATATTTGAGACTTCATTCGTTCATTAGAAGATTAATTAATAAGATGGAGAAATAAAAAGATTATCAATGATCAAGACACTTTGGTAAAAGCTGTCTTAACACCTTCTTTTGATTTTCTCTTTTTTTATTATTCAAAGAATCTATCCATAATTTAACTCAGTATGCAATAAAATAAGAGAATGAAAACAAGCAGTCAGTTCACACTTCATTTTTCTTCCAGGATTTTTGAAACTACATTGTTTGCATAGTTTTAGGTATAAGCCAACATACAGGCCTTGGGCATTTTAATTACATTCCATGTTGCATTAGTTAGGTTTTTCTTATATGATTTGAGCTCTTTATCAGGTCAAGTTTTAAGTCTTTTCTGTCAGGATCCCAGTTTTTGTGTTCGTCTGTTTGTCTCGTCTTTTGTGTTTCTCCCTTCCACTACCAGGAGGCGCCTGGCTCCGGTTCGCCTCCTCACACACCTGCAAGCTGTTGCCTCATCACCGGACTACTCTTAAGCTGCTGGTTGCCACTATTTCGACGCAAGAGTGTTTGCCAGTTTGGGGTACTCTAGCCAAGCCTTGTTTATGCTGAGTCTAATCTGAGTTTTGCATTTTTGAGTTTTTGTTCTCTAGCCAAGCTGAGATCACATTGAGTTTAACTGAGCGCTTGTTTCTTCCTGAGTCTCAACTTTTTTTGTTCAGACAGGCCCAATAGACTAAACCAGATCCTGGCACTGGCCCACCCAACCGTATGTACCGACCTCCTTACGAGCCTGAGTTATTAACTGGATGCATTCTTCCAAGTTCTCTGCTCATCCAGGGATTAGCAGAACGGTTGCCCAAATAAGTCGTCATTTTTGGTGGCCCTACTTGTTGAAGGATGTCAAGGAGTTCGTTCTGGCCTGCCCCACCTGTGCACGCAACAAGCCCTCTCATCAACCACCTTCTGGTCTACTTCAACCGTTACCAATCCCCAAGTGACCCTGGTCTCACATCACTATCGATTTTGTAACTGGACTCCCCACTTCCAAAGATATGACTACCATCTTCACTAGATCGTTTCTCCAAGGCCTGTGATCTCGTTCCATTGAGAAAACTACCCACTGCCATGCAGACTGCACAGCTCCTTGTTAAACATGTCTTCTGCCTTCATGGGATTCCTCAGGACATCCTGTCTGACCGCGGCCCGCAGTTCATCTCCCAGGTGTTTAGGGGATTTTGCTTGGCGCCTTGGGCCAAGGTCTCTCTCACTTCCGGTTACCACCCTCAATCCAACAGACAGGTGGATTGAGGGTGGTTTGTTCTTTGCCTTTTGGCAGGAAGCCTTCCTGCAAATTGGACATTTACGGACCTCCTTCTCCCAAGTGGGATCAACTGAGCCTTACACTGAGTGACGGATACCAAACACAAGGTTTGGATCCAGCCCCTTTGAGCACGCTGAGAACTCTCTCAGAGTAAGGAAGTCATCTTCACCACGACCCGTTCAAGTACCACAGGAAAACTGAGTTGCAACCAGCGGCTGCATCATTCCACTCCGTCCGAGTTCTGGGTAAACCCTGTTCTGCCCTCCACCGAATCAAACAAACCCTGGAAGACCTACACACAGACTGGTGTCTACGTGTCTCCTCTTTTCAGGAAACGTGAGTTTCAACTAATCCTCTCCTTCAAGATAAACAACTCCAATTCCCCACTGAGCCTGAACCTAACAGTCTGTCTTCCCCCTCATCTTTCTGTTTTCCGGCCGAGCAGTGTTCGGAGGAACTCTGCACCGAACTCTAAATACCTTTCAATAAAACCCGTTCAAACTTTTACTCTGTGTCTCTCTGTTTGGCTTCACTGCATGTGGGTCCGAGCTTTAGATAAAATCATGACATTTTTTTAAGCCTCAGGTCTTTATCCTCCAATCAGTGTGAAGCCTTAAAAATCCAAGGTGAAAATTTTCTCAACAAATCCCTAACATCTAGTTTTTCAGTTTAGGTTCTGTGTGGCTGGAGGTTAGGATTCCGATCCTATATCTTTTTTTTCCTTATGCTTCAATTATGACATGAACATTTCATAAGCCCCATTTACAGTACCCCTCTGAAACCGTCCCATGCCAAGGTCCGACCGAGCTTGGATCAGTTAACCGAAATGTCTGAATGTCTGAAATTTCATGATTACAGAGGCTGACTGTAAGGAGATGAGGTGGTCTGCTCATGCTCTCTTTGTTATCTGAGAACCTAGCATGAACTGAACCGTGCCGAGCCTCACTGATGAACTAGTACCAGTTTAGCACAGGTCGGTTTTGTCTAGACGGTCATTTACACTCAACAATTATCTCGGTTACTGTGCTTGGACCGATCTCGGCATGGTTTCAAAAAGGTACTGTTAATGGTGCTATAATGATCTATTAATCACTATGAACACTTTTCTTTTATTAAATTTCATTTGAAGCAATAAAAACTGATGAAAATATTAAATCCATTGAAAATATAAGGTTTTTGTTCTTAGAGAAAAAAACAGAAAATGAGACTAGAACATTTCCTGAATAAGCTATAAAAGGTGTGGTATTTAATGCATACTTTATACTTTCCCCAGGCTGGAGGTTAATACAAGAAAAAGTTCAAAATAGCACCTTTGGCCTACAGCATGCATTTGCTTATGCCAGTGCTTTGCTTTGTGTATTGAATGTTTTTATTCTTTGACTGGATTTTGTTTACATTTAAGCAAACTTTGACAATAAGGACACACTATATGACAAACAGTGCATCTTCAATGAGCAATAACTTTCATTGTTTTAGAAAGAAGGAACCAAAAACAGTTTTGTGAAGAGATGGAGGTATCTTTTCAGATTGTTTATGGTAAGACGACACACATCATCTCTCCTTCTGGTTTTCCTCATGCATACCTATCCAGACTGGCCTCACATTCTTGTATGCACATGTATGTGCATTTGAACAGTGGGGACTCAGGGCTTAGCCCTTCCGACAATAATATGGCACCACCAGGCAAAAAATGGCGGGGAACACACCCAGGGTATCAAACCATTCTCTTGCCAACAGCATTATAATGTTAGGAATTACTTACTTCTTTACAAGACATGTTCCTCCGAAAGGCGATACTCTTGTATTTATCCTTTGCAAATATGCACATAAGAGCTACCAGATTATAGGATGTAAAATCTGCGTGGGGTTAGAGCCAGAGTAAAGGTAAAGAGAGGCATGGCTTTCTTTTAGGATCCAAGCCTCTTAGTGTGAGGGCTTTTTGTAACAGAAATATAACATAACCAAACAGGTTTGCCCCAGTTTTGTTCTTACAATATCTTAATGTCCGTTAGCAACTAAAGTACTGCAAGTAAATAAATGTAAATCTCCTAGCATTCCATAAATTGGGGTTTGGTGGTGTGTTGGCCTCTACACTATTCCCCAGTGTTGTTTACAGATAAAAAATATTCTGTGTAGGTTAGTTTTCCACTTGTGCACAGCTCATCATGAGAGCCAAGCTAGGAATGTTGACCTTTAAATGGTTGTGTTAAATTGACTTTAGTTAAAGGGCACTGCTTCCCAGTAAATGTCACAACTGGATCGTCCCTCTTGTCTTTCTCTTGTTGAGCATGAGCAGTCCTTCCATCTGGTAAGTCTTCCATGCTATTTGACATGACATTCCCCTAAAAATGCATTGAGTAACTGGTAGATACCAGAAAAATGTAAAAATCAATTTTACTAATCTTCACTAACGTAAAACCTGAACAGATTCTCTGTAGGCAGGTGATTGCAATCAGATACTTTAATCTTTTTATAATTTTCCCCATAGTTGTGTAAGAAAAACACTTATTTAGATATAATTTATCATTGACTAATTGGGAAGAAGAGTAAGAGAAAAATATTTGGTTACATCCACTGCACCAAAAAAAGAGAAAAATACAGAATACATAAAGTGCAGTCCTGTCTTTGCAGCAAACAGTCTTCTAGATGAAAACTTGTGTGCAGCATCCTGATTCATGATTCTTATTAAGGCAATAATAACCAGAATTTTCAGTTACCAAGTGTTTCTGACTGTGTTTACATGAATCATAAAATAACCCTTTAGTTGCAAACTCACCTTTCTATTCAAGAGGTGTTGAAAGTCCACTGTGTTGTCTATGATTTATTAATCAAATAACGTGATGATTTAATTAAATCTGCATATTCTGAGGACAATGCAAGAAAGGCCTAAAAACAGCAAACACATATAAACATTATTGATGATTTTTCTAGCTTAAAGTGGGCCCAATAAAGCAGGATGCCGCATAGATACTTGTTAAACCTCATACTGAAAAGTCTACAAACATTTTGGGAAAACAAAGTATTTTGGTTGCTGTAGACAAACGCCATTTCACCATGTTTGATCTGTACTGTTTGTTTGAGGAAATGTCACAGAGAGAGGAAAGCTGTATATAAAAGACAAACAAGCCAAAAGAGAGCTTATACAAATTTAAGCCACGTCTGTACGGTATGCTTGCTTGACTGATATACTAACCGCACTGCACGCTGCCTCTAAGACACTGAGAAGCAGCTTTAGTCATTCAGTGAAACAATGAGTCAGACAGTCCTGTTCGAGGCAGCTATTCTATCAGGAAGAGCAAACACTACCACATTTTAATATTTAATATGGCAAACCATCTCAGAGTAAATGTCTGCATATATACAGACTCAAATACAGAGAGGAGAACACGCAATATGAAAACAATTCTCATATGAACACATAAGCACTGACAAGAACAAAAGAATATAAAAAATATCTAGTATATTTTTATGTCCTCTTGAATGCTAAAGCAAAAAAATAAAACAAAAGTGAAAATATCCACACAGAACTGAAGAGCACCCAAAAAAGGACAGCTCCCAGATCAGTTGGTTTCTTTGCTTGTGACTGATATATATTTTTAGCAGTACAGTTCTGTATCAAGAGAAGTGAAAACAGCTGCTGTCCATAAACGTCTGCCCCCTCTAAATAGTGATTAAAACGAGAGCTATAAAAACTGGTGAGTAACATCACTCTAAGACATGGGTAGGCACTAATATTTATTTTATAAAATTTTGATTTTGTTGCTACACTATATACACTCACCGGCCACTTTATTAGGTACCCCATGCTAGTAACGGGTTGGACCCCCTTTTGCCTTCAGAGCTGCCTCAAATCTTCGTGGCATAGATTCAACAAGGTGCTGGAAGCATTCCTCAGGGAGTTTGGTCCATATTGACATGATGGCATCACACAGTTGCCGCAGATTTGTCGGCTGCACATCCATGATGCGAATCTCCCGTTCCACCACATCCCAAAGATGCTCTATTGGATTGAGATCTGGTGACTGTGGAGGCCATTTGAGTACAGTGAACTCATTGTGATGTTCAAGAAACCAGTCTGAGATGATTCCAGCTTTATGACATGGCACATTATCCTGCTGAAAGTAGCCATCAGACGTTGGGTACATTGTGGTCATAAAGGGATGGACATGGTCAGCAACAATACTCAGGTAGGCTGTGGCGTTGCAACGATGCTTAATTGGTACCAAGGGGCCCAAAGAGTGCCAAGAAAATATTCCCCACACCATGACACCACCACCACCACCCTGAACTGTTGATACAAGGCAGGATGGATCCATGCTTTCATGTTGTAGCAAAAACGCCAAATTCTGACCCTACCATCCGAATGTTGCAGCAGAAATCGAGACTCATCAGACCAGGCAACGTTTTTCCAATCTTCTATTGTCCAATTTCGATGAGCTTGTGCAAATTGTAGCCTCAGTTTCCTGTTCTTAGCTGAAAGGAGTGGCACCCGGCGTGGTCTTCTGCTGCTGTAGCCCATCTGCCTCAAAGTTCGACGTACTGTGCCTTCAGAGATGCTCTTCTGCCCACCTTGGTTGTAATGGGTGGTTTTTTGAGTCACTGTTGCCCTTCTATCAGCTCAAACCAGTCTGGCCATTCTCCTCTGACCTCTGGCATCAACAAGGCATTTCCGCCCACAGAACTGCCGCTCACTGGATGTTTTTTCTTTTTCGGACCATTCTCTGTAAACCCTAGAGATGGTTATGTGTGAAAATCCCAGTAGATCAGCAGTTTCTGAAATACTCAGATCAGCCCTTCTGGCACCAACAATCATGCCACGTTCAAAGTTACTCAAATCACCTTTCTTCCCCATACTGATGCTCGGTATGAACTGCAGGAGATTGTCTTGACTATGTCTACATGCCTAAATGCACTGAGTTGCCGCCATGTGATTGGCTGCTTAGAAATTTTTTTTTTTTTTTTTTTTCTCTTTTTTTCTTTGGGGGGTTTGGCATGTCTGTTTTCTCGGGGGGCAGGCGGGCCTGCTGGGTGGGGGTCCTGCTGGCGGCGCGCCGCTGGTGTGTGGGGGTCCGGGCGGCTCCGGCGGGGGTAGTGTTGGGGGGCCGGTCTGGGCGGGCTGGCTGCGCTGGCTGGGTATTCGGGTGGGTTTTCCCTCCTGGAGGCATGGCGGGGCTGCTCTGTTCCCACTGATCGCGGCGGGTGGGGCTGCGGGGCGGGTGTGGGCCTGGGGTGGCTATGACCGGCGCGTGGTGGGGGGCCGGGGCGGCGGAGCTGCTCTGGCCGCGTGTCGGGGCCTGGTGCGGGCTGCGGGGGGGGGTGGCGGACGTGGCTGGGCTGCTTTGGCATCGTCCGGTGGGGGGGGCGGCGCGGTTCGCTCCGCTCTGGCTTTGTGCTGCCCCTCGGGCTGCTGGGGGGGGTGGTTGCGCCGGCTGCGGTCTGCTCCTCTTGCGGTTTTGGGCCGGGCGGCTTTTCTGCTCTCGGGCTGATTCTGTGCGCGGTGTGTTTCGTTGCGCGCTGTTGGCATCGGTCTTGGTGGGGTGGTGCTGCGCTTTTGGCCGGGGGGGGCGTTTTGGGGGGGGTCCCGCGGCGCTCGTGGCCGGTTCGCGGCGGATGCGCATGGGCCCCGGCCGGGGGCGGGGCCGTCTTAGTGTTTTCCTGGGTGGTGCGGTCGCGGTGGGTGTTGCGGCCGGTCGCCGGGGCTTGGTGCGGGGGGGCGGGGCGTGTTTCGGTGCTCTGTGGGGCTGGGGCGTTTCGGTCGGCGCCGTGGGGGGGCTGGTGTTCGGCGCCCGGCCCTACTTCGGGGTGGCCGGCTGCCGGCGGGGCCCGCGGACTCGTCCCCGCGGCTCCCCGGGGCGCCGGCATGGCGGTGGCTGGGGGGCTTCCTCGTGGCTGTCTCTCCTCCTGCCTTGGTGGGGTCTGATTTCCGGGGCTGGCCCCGCCTTGGTGCCTTCGCTTCTGGGGTCCCCTTGGGCGCCTGGGGCTTTGGGTCTCCCGGCGCTGGACTCAGTGCTCTGGGGGGTGTGCCTCTCCGGCTCTCCACAACCACTATTGAGCATTTTTTTCTATGGTTAAAACTTTACATGCACAAGTTCACCCTCACAAACAACTACAGGTGCTAGGCTTCAGGTACTTAGAGATTCACTTCCAAACAGAAACCCCACATTCATATCTTCAGGTAACACAGAGTACATGTCAGACTTAATAATATTACTTTAGTGATAGTTTCAAGGTGTTTGCTTTATTGTATATCTCGTACCATGTTTTTTGGTTGTGCTGTTCTTTTTTCTTTTTTTTTTTTTTTTCTCCATCTCATTACAGGTGTTGAAGCAGACTGAAAATGTTTTGTCATTGTCTCCTTCCTATCTCCTCTTTCTTTCATCTTTTGTCCTGTTTTTTTCTTTTTCTTTTTCCTTCTTCTTCTTCTGTTTTTCTGCTCTACTTACATTGCAGTGTCCATATGAACTGTAAAACTCCCTGCATAATTATAATAAAGCAATTTATATACATGAAGCAAGTGGAGCGGTATGGCAATTGCGATACCGCTACACTTGTGAAAGTAAAATCTGTTGGGCTCCTTTTGGCATCAAGACAATTATTCTTATTGCCACCTTGCCAGACAGGACACTGTAAAAAAAAAAAAAAAAAAAAAAAAAAAAAAAAAGAAATTAAGTGTTAACGAGCAGTTTGAGAATAAAGTTGCCGGTGAGTATATATATATATATATATATATATATATATATATATATATATATATATATATATATATATATATATATATATATATATATATATATACATATACACTGCCTGGCCAAAAAAAAAGTTGCCACCTGGATTGAACTAAGCAAATAGGTATGAGCCTCCTATTGGATAACTACTGCATGGGCGATTATCTTTCAGCTGGCAACAAGTTATTTAACCCCAACTGGTGCAATGACTTGCTTCTCATTTCCTAAACAACCATGTCGCAAGACACATCCCGTGGTCGTAGAAAAGATGTTAGTCTGTTTGAGAAGGGTCAAATCATTGGCATGCATCAAGCAGAGCAAACATCTAAAGAGATTGCAGAAACTACTAAAATTGGGTTAAGAACTGTCCAACGCATTATTAAAGACTGGAAGGATAGTGGGGACCCATCATCGAAGAAAAACAACAGTAGAACTCAGGGCTATGTTTAATACTGAAAGACACGCACAATGCGAAGGGAACTCAAGGACTTTGTCTTCCCTGATGGCACAGGTATATTCCAAGATGACAATGCCATGATTCATCGGGCTCAAAATGTGAAAGACTGGTTCAGGGAGCATGACACATCATTTTTACACATGGATTGGCCAACACAGAGTCCAGACCTCAACCCCATTGAGAATCTTTGGGATGTGCTAGAGAGTGCTTTGCGCAGCGGTCAGACTCTACGGAATTTTGGATTTTCATTTGTTGCCACCTCAAATCATCAAAATTAAATGAAATAAACATTTGAATGCATCAGTCTGTGTGCAATGAATAAATATAATGTACAAGTTACACCTTTTGAATGCAATTACTGAAATAAATCAAGTTTTTCAAAATATTCTAATTTACTGGCTTTTACCTGTGTATATATATATATGTATATATATATATATATAAATATATATACATATATATATATTTATATATATATATATATATATATATATATATATATATATATATATATATATATACATATATATATATATATATATATATATATATATATATATATATTTATATAAGAAACTTTGTGAGTGATCCTATTTTAAAGTAAGCTGCTCTTGCATCAGTTGCTGCGATCATTTCACGCTTCTCCAACCAAACTACAGATATACATATCTACAATCTATTAAATAAATGTCATAATTCCATGATATATATTTTTTTTTTTTATAATTCAAGACTTTTGGGCTCAGGACACTAAGGCTTCTGTACCAGAACTACATAGGCACAGAGTATTGAGCACATGGATTAGGATAGGTATGTTTATGACAATTTCATACATGTAAAAGTATTTAGTAAATCACTGTCAACTGTGGTTGCTGGAATTACACAAGAATATTGGCAACCTTTGATTTGACAAAATAGAGATTCAATTTGTCACAGACTTGACCATGAAACCATATAGTCACTTAAATAATACTTTATTGATCTCATAATGTATGGCTAAATATAATCATTATCCCAAGTGAGAGACCAACATGGTTACTATGGTTATGCATCATAATAAATGCCCAAAAGAGAAAAGATATTGCAGAAATCCTTTTAGCTACACATCATTCAACATCAAAGGTAAACTTTAATCCACAGAGCTGAAAATACAGAAATACAGAACTGAAATACTTTTAAAAGAATATCATGATCAAACTAGTAGAGCCACTACTAGGAGTAGTAAAATCATGTAGCATAATTTTAAGACATTTTTACTGAATCCTGAATATCACTGCAAATATTTTAGAATAAACACTTGTATGATCTAGAAATATGTAAGAGAAACAAGCAGTAAAGGGAAAATTATGTTTATGTGAAATAGAAGTATAGAAATAGAGGAGTTGCGACTGTTTGGATTTCAGATTCTAGAGCTGCAACATCTCTTGCTGAGGATTTTTTAGAAAACGCACAGATGAGGAGGAGAGAGCAGGGGGAAGTTTTGATAGAATATTTCAGATGGTAACTTGATAAAATGCCTGGATCAGACAGGCTTGGCAATAGAGGTTCTAAGAACTGAAATGAGAGCGGTGGAAGATGAGAGGATGAGTTGGGATAGATGGGGAGAACAGGACAGAATGCGCTTGATGACTGACGGAAGAACAGATGGAAGAAGGATTGGCTTAGGTTAACCTAATGAGAATCTCTTTATCTAAAGACTAGTCTTAATGGATGCAAGATTTAGTGAGGTCATTGGAGGCTTTAGCTGTAAAGACTTTTGATAGGTGTAGAAAACAGAACGCTGTATGAGATATGACAAATGCCGAGCTGAAGCAAATTATTTTTGTTGGATAGTAAATATAATCCTTCCAAATAATTTTAAACAACATGGCTTTAATATAAGCCATTATGATTATTTATTTATTTATTTATTTTAAACATTTCTGATATCTTTATCCATCCACTGTTATTTTACCAAATAATGTGGAACTCTTTAAGGAAAGCATTGATAATTAATGGTGAAGAGTCAAGCAACACAGGTTGGATGTTGTCTGAGTCCGCAGCAACATCACCCCACAGGATGGAGGTTCCAGGCTGGATCCTGCTGCAGGACCCCTGAACACAGAATATCATCCAAAATTATAATATCAGAGGCATCCAGAAATGTTCCTAAAACTTTACCTAGCTTATCTCGGTGAGTATGGTTAACGAAGAAAACATTTAGTTAATTAACTCAAATAGGCTCAAACCGATCTTTCTTACCTGCATTATAATAAGCCACCAGAGACAGTGCTGAATCAGTTTTTTCTTTCTTTCTTTCTTTCTTTCTTTCTTTCTTTCTTTCTTTCTTTCTTTCTTTCTTTCTTTCTTTCTTTCTTTCTTTCTTTCTTTCTTTCTTTCTTTCTTTCTTTCTTTCTTTCTTTCTTTCTTTCTTTCTTTCTTTCTTTCTTTCTTTCTTTCTTTCTTTCTCTAAGTAAAGTCTGCAGATTAATGGGGGCTAGAAAGAGTCCAAAAAAAAATCATCCATCCTGGAAGGCCAAAATAAATTGCCATTAATAAAAAAAAAATGTATTCTATAACAGGCCACTTAAACATTTTTTTAGTATTTGAATGACTGACTGCAGTTGTCTAAAATTACATGCTTTAAGAAGATGACAATTATTTGGCATTATATGTTGCTACCATTATTTGCAAGCCTCGAGTTTGACACCTATGCTGAAGGCATTTAAAACTACTAAAAACTTTCTGATAGTAAGTTGCTGGGAATGTCAGGCTCTGGATGTCTGAGTCCGTTCCATGAAGTACTTTGCTGGTCATTTTATGGGAGAGAGGAAACATCTAGTTGACTGTTTGAAGATTTTTTTATGTGGTGGGGTGAAATATTGGTGTAAAGGGAGGTGCAAGAACAGTTAAATGAATGAATGGAAGCGCTTAAAAAGGAAAATAAGATAAAAACATGAATTGTAACTCTCCTGGTAAGAGGAGGTGAATTGAGGTGGGAGGGGCTGTGCAGGTAGAGCAGCCCAGCAAGAAAAGATTGATAAGGAGAGAGTGACGTGTGGTGGTGCTTAACTCTGGCTCTTCGCCCAAGGCAGTCAGAGATGAGGAAAGTTTCTGAGAGAAAGTGGAGACAAGTCCAAAGTAGCGAGCATCTATTGTGAAGAAGGGTGGCCTCTGTTGTGTCTAGATTGTGGATCAGCTCATTTGGAGCTCCGTTCCCCAGAGAAGAGAGCAACTGGTTGTGATGAAGGGGGAGGAAGGAATCAAGAAGATATCATAAGGGAGAAGCTTAGAGAGCCAAACAGAAACAAAACCTGGGCCAAGTATTGTCCCTTTGGTATGAAGAGAAGATTAATCTGACTATGATGGCAAACAGACCCTTCTGCGGGTAGGGAACAGAACGACATGAGGAAGCATAATACCAGCAGGGTCATTGAGGTCGAAATTGGACATGTTGAGGAGAATCAATGAATGTGTTTGCAGCTTGCTGGAGGCAGACACAACCCAAAAAAGTACAGTGCTTAAAAGCAGAGTCTTGGATGATTGGTCATAGCGGAGACATGATATGGGGCTGATAGGCTTGCAGCAGAATGGTATCAGGGGGGCAGTTGGAAGAGAGGTGAGGCTGAAATAAGTCTTCCAGTTTGAATTTTTATCTAGGCTTCATTACATCCACAAACAACAAAAGGTAAATAAAAAACTGTGTTGTAAATTTGAAAGAGTATAAGATATACAAATATGCATCCCTGGTTATGATGCCCTCGTCTACGTAAAAGGATTTTGCACCAATAGGACTAGTAGGGTGAGGTCACATGACACAGTGCTTGGGCGTTGCCATATCCTTGTACCTATGTAATAGCACTTACCTATGTAATAGTTACATTCTTCAGAACCAAGCCCCTCCCCAAAGAAATGAGGAAAGAAAAAGAGATAAAGATTTTCACTCTAGACATCAGTCAAACTTCTTAGTGTTTTGTTTATGACTTAAGCAAAATGTTGGGCTTGGTTTGATTAGCATTAGCATTAGCAAAGCTGGCAACCAGCTGGGAAACAGTACAGAACAAGAGCAGCAGTGTAACCAGTTAAATTTGTAGCATTCAACTACTTGATTCACCTAGGCTTAATCTCCTTATGAACCTGCTGTAAAATTTGGATCTCACCTGTTAACTGCATAGACTTCAGATATTTTTATCACAGTCCTTTTAGCACCAAATTTCGATAAATATGTCATATTTCTGTCTGATTGTTAAATTTCCAAAATATTAAAGCAGATGTTGTTCTGTTAGCAATGAAAAATGTTAACAATAGGCTGACATATTACTACTCTTACGTAAGTGCAGTTTTTTTTTATTCCCAACCCACTGCTGATAATACTTCACCACCAGTGTTTTTCTTTTTTTTCCCCCCTCAGGACTTGGCAGCTAACACAAGACTGGACTTTGGGTTTCTGCATTGACCAGACAAATGCTTTCGCAAATATTTCCAGTAATGAATCCTAATCCACTATAAGTGCAAGCTGTGGTTTTTCCCAAACACATCTATTTCTTTCTCTCCTCCATAGTAGAAGATGTAAATGTAGCCTTTCTCTACTCTTCCTTTTCTTTCTGTTTGCTTCCATTTTATGCTTTATTTTCTCTCAGTCTCTTTTCATACAATATTTACTTTTCTTACCTGCATTATAATAAGCCAGCAGAGACAGTGTTGGATCTGTTCCAACACTAATGCTCCTCCAGTATTAGGGATAAATTATGAAACTAGGTCCTTAAAACTTCACATCTCAAGCAATGTGTAAATGTGCTGTCAATCAAAACATTTGATTGGTATCATCATCAAATGTGAAATTGCAAGTGTCCTTTAGGAAATACTTAATAAACTTAGTTCATAAACATGTCTTTATTTCAACCAACTAAAAATGTTGCCTAAAGCATTCATACACATGTTAAGTAGCAATTTGACAATATATACCAAAAGTAGATAGAAATAAGAAATCTTAAATGACAAGCTAAAAATAATTCTTTCTGTAAGGGCTTCACCAAAGCCCTTGAGGAACGACTAAGGAAAGCAGGTCCTTCTGTTTTGTTCTTAATATGTTTGTACCAGTCTGAAACATAGTTTACATAATTGAAAAAGATTTCATGCAGCAGGCAAAATTAAAAATAAATTTCAAAACGCTTAATAATATTTATACAACTATAGTGATAATACTAAAAGTCACTCCATGTGAGATCTTTTTTGAGAATCATCTGAGATTTTTGTTTGAATTCTATATTTCTAAGATTAAAGTTATAAAAAAAAGGACCTTACGCATATATATATCTGCTAAAGTAAAAAAAAAATGTCTTAGGAGTAGTGAGGAGGACTTTTAGTCCTCAGTGAAATAAATGAGCCCATAAGCTTCTAAAACAATTATAAAATTATTAATAGAGAGATAAGATAAACTTTATTATCCCACTGGGGGGATTTAAACAGTTTCAGCAGATGGGAGTGCAAAAGCTGCAGTTTAAATAACATAATCTTATTGAGGTAAATAAAAAAAAGAAAAAATATATTAAACATCCCTGAATAAAGAGTAAAGAAATATACAAACAATATAGTACAGAATAATTGAAATATTTTTTACCTGCTTACCTAACTTATTCTCAGTAATGATATTTTCAACGTGGAGAGACTAAGACTAAGAAAAATCATATCAGTTAACTTTTTTGACTTGAAGAAATAAAAATGTCTTGTGGGCTCATAACCTTGGAGAAGACATTGATGATGAATGCAGTTGTTCTTTGTATGAAGAACAGAATGTCTGGAGGAATGGAGGCTGAAGAATTAGAGGAGCCATAGTGATGCCAGTGAAATGAATGGATGGATGAGGGTTGCCATTCAGCAGGAAAGGAAGGATGCCCTGGATGGTGATTGGCTTTATTGAAGGCACGAAGCTGCTCCAATAGGGTGAAGCAGGGGTTGATAACCTGCGACTCCTTAATACCCCCTTTCCGGCTCCCTGGAGCTTTTTCAAAAATGTACAAAAAAGGAGAAAAAAAAGAGATTTTTTTTTGTTTATTTTAATATTGTGTTGGTCAAACAAATATTCACTATGTTTTCCTAAGCTTTAATCTTTATAGAAGAAATACATTTAAACAACAAATGTAAACATTCTGTCAAGAAAGATTTACATCATAGCCTGCAACACTAGTTTCAGCGCAGCGCAGTGAAACTAGGAAGATAGCTGATAGGAACAGAGGATTCAAAGAAGAATGGTGGAATAATTTGCTTATATTACCAATGCAGAAAGATTGCCTGCATGTTTGCTGTGTAATGAGAAGTTGTAATTTGGAAAGGCATTTCCAGGGAAAGCATACTAAATATGCAGCCAACCACAAAGTTGGGAGTGAGAGAAATGGTGTGATTGCAGAACTTCTGAATAAATTAGGAGTCCAAGGACAGATTTAAGAAGTGGATTGCATCTCCAAACTCTGGTTTTGTTGCAAGCATGGAAAACGGTTCTAGTTTCTAACAGGTAGCGCTCTTATGCAGATATGTGAACTTTCTTCCATTTCCCCCCCCCAAATCCTCAAAATAAAACCAAAAATTCTTTGTGTTTCTATAATTTCATTAATGCAGCAAAACCTAATACATTAATATTGTTATAGAATTTCAGCTTAAAGCACTGAATATCGTACAGCAGACTAGTTACATGATGTCACATTTGCTCCATTTTTTTTTTTTTGGTCAAATATCGCTCTTTGAACAGTTTGGGTTACCAATCCCTGGAGATTAATAGCAGGTAACATCCTCCCAGGTCAGATTTATGTCAGAGCTTTATTTCAATAGACTTTGAAAAAATATAAACACACACTTTAGACAAGATAAATAACAATAGTATTAACAATGTAAGGACGACATAAATGAGGTTAGTAAGAATTTAGCAACAGTTAACAACTGCATGCTGCTTGTTTAACTACAGACAATGACATACTGTTTATTTTAACAAAATACACATCCCCATGCCAATCCCATAACTTGGTAGAAGCGCATGTTAAACCAGTGTTGTGTAAGAAAAGTAATGGTTGTGCTCTTCTGGTTCATAAGTCCTGACTATTTTCTGTACTGGAAAACTCTCCAACTTTAGCTTTATTTTAACAGGGTGAAAAGTTTAGGTGAATCCCCCACACTCAGCAGGCTGACTGAAAGTCTACTGCAAGCCGTTGGGAAGAAGATGTATAAACAGGCAAACTTTGCACTAGCATCTTATTAACTGAGTTTCACTTGCAGAAAAAGCTAACTTTTATGAATTCTTAAAACAGGTCTGCTTATGGTTATGTTTTGTTATTGAAATACTAAAAAAAAACACCCCAATGAGATTCAAAAGCCCTGACCTGAGAGGGTGGGTAAATTTGAACATTATTAACAGTGAGGTGAAATTAGAGGCAGCTACCAACAGCCGCACGGGGGCTTGTCAATGGACTACATGAGCCAGAAGAGTTACATGAATAGTATTAGGGAGGCAATTGGTGGTAGTGTAATATAAGAGGAAGGTTAAGTAGATCAAAGTAAATGTACTGGTAAAGTTAAAATGATGTAGGTCAGTGAAAAAAGCTAAGAAAAATTGCACTGAGGTTGATAAAAGGTTTGGATCAAAATAACACTAAGATAGATGGAAAAAGGACAGTACTTGAAGATCCTAATTACAGTTTCAACAAGGAAGAATGAGTTGTTTTTTTTTTTTTTTTTTTTTTTCTAAGGTACAGCAAAACATTAGTAACTAATAGCAAATAAAAAATGTGCTGGATCAAATTGACCACAAACTAACAAAGCAGCATAAAACTGAGGCTTTTGCGGATCAGTTTCAGGTAAGAACAGTGGCACTGCAGAGGTGATTCAATCCACATGGGATACCAGCAGAAGGGAGGTAGACAGAGTGGTGTGAAGGAATAAAAATAAAGACATGCAAATAAATAACAACAAAAACTCAACCGGTTTCAAAGATTAATCAGCAAATCACCGGACAAACAGTTATCCCAAATGTTAAAACTATGACTTTTTCTGTTTGGATTTGTACTCCAAGGACATGATATAAGATGTGTACACCTCCTACAGTACTCTATGCTACTATCCAGTCTGGCAGTGAGCTAAAGTGATTCTTCACTTCCCACTTATTGAGGTTTACTAGGACTCTCATTGAATATCTATGACCAGTCCAGACTTTTGTGGCTCTGCACACTGACAAGGAAGCAAATACTACCATACAAACAAAGCACTAAACACATATCAAACAAAGAAAGACATATACACAAAAGACAAAAAAACAAAAACAAAAACTGCAAGGGTTAATTTATGGAAAATTCTTTTGAAAAGAAATATACTCTTTTTTTTAAATGTACAGTATATATGTCTCTTAATAACCAACATGAAAAAACAGCATTCATAGAAGTGAGAAATCTGTTTCTTTTCAGGTATGTTCTTCTACTCCTATTAGTAGACACTGCATAAACCAACATGTTGTTGCTTCTAAGAGGTTACTGAAAACTATGTATTTCACTAAACAGAATGCAGAGTCATTAAAAAGAGGTGCTGTATGCTACACAAATCCAAGGTCACAGCTGTCAGCATATATGACTGAGCTTTACCTCTAAAGTTGGTCATACTGTGCTCAATCGATGTTGTGCTAAAATGAAAGAATAAGCTTTTAAGTCTTCAAGATGGAAAGGGGATGTGTTATGGAAAGCAACAAGCAGGAAAGAGATGAGGGGAAAGTATTTAACTGAGAAAGAGGTAGCAGGTTCATCTAGGGGTAGAGGTGCTGTGGGGGGGGGGGAAGATTGCAGAAGTATGATTGCGTCCACCTTAAGGTGGCCTGACAAGAGAAATCTTTCCAACTGTCAGTCTGTGTATCAGCTCGGGATACGGAAAGGAAGGAAATGGAAAAGGTGTGTAATAAATTTCTGCAAGTTCTTCCCTGAACATCTTTCATCTACAAAAACGTTCATAAATCTTTTAGATAGATAGATAGATAGATAGATAGATAGATAGATAGATAGATAGATAGATAGATAGATAGATAGATAGATAGATAGATAGATAGATAGATAGATAGATGGATGGATGGATGGATGGATGGATGGATGGATGGATGGATGGATGGATGGATGGATGGATGGATGGATGGATGGATGGATGGATGGATGGATGGATAGATAGATAGATAGATAGATAGATAGATAGATAGATAGATAGATAGATAGATAGATAGATAGATAGATAGATAGATAGATAGATAGATTTAATTTTACAGGTGGAAAGTGCAATATAAATAAACACTGTGGGAGTGAGTCCCAAAAGAAACACACAGCTGTAAAAGCTGTGCCTGTCCTTGGCCCTCATAAGCAATCAAGTGGTCCAACTTTTATTTTTTCTTAATTACATCCCTTTCATCCTCATTTCACATTGTTTGCTTTAAAACAGGAAACTTAAATGTATTTTTTTTATAATTATTCTGAAAAAAATATATATAAATGACTGGAGGATTGTAAAGGGAAACCATTAGCATTCCTTCTGCTGCACTGGATAAATAAATACATGGTAGCACCTTCTAATGCTGCAGTTACTGCAGTAAGGCTTTTGGGTAATGTCACTTAGAACTTCATAAAAACTCTCATGTTACAAGATTAGTCAGGTTGGATAAAAAAAAAATGTTACCAATGATTTTCAAGTCTTGCTGTGGATTTCAGTTAGATTTAAATCTAAAGCATTCCAATGTTGCTCTGGATGTATGTCTGCCTCCTAGAAGGTAATTTCCAAGCTGTGTTAAGTCTTTTGTAACGTGTCTACAACAGGTTTCTTCCAAGACTATCAACTAAGACTGGCTTTTTTTGCCACTGCTGAATTAAAGTACATCTACATCGCATTGTTGGCACTACTATGGTTTACTTTGAGGGTGGCAGCATTTTTTATTAGATAACTTCTGAAAGTAATTATTTGATCTCTTTTGAAAGGAGATTTAGAGTGTTCATGTCATACTCTTTGGATGCTTCAAAAAACATTAAAAATCATGCAAATTTTTACTCCACACTTATGCTTGGCTTGATCTATCATGAAATCCTTGTAAAACACATTGAATTGGGTGGCTGTAGCCTGACAGATTTTTACTTAATTCTGCATCACACAAACACAGAACACATGTGCCACTTTCCGTCAGTGAAAAAAATGAAAACAAAAGACACGTAAAGTCCAGCCAATAAAGGCAGAATGAAAGAAAAGTCCCACTATTGCTTCAAAAGTAAATAAAAGAAACATCTACCAATACCTGCCTCTTCTATATCATTCATAGAAATATAAATGGTTTATCCAAAACTTTTTCAATCAATCCAGAGAAACAATCTGTCACTTGCAGAGATAAACAAACAGGAAAGTAAATGTGATGGACTGAGTCAAAGGAAGTATGAGAAAAATACAAATCTAAACAATAGGAAAATACAGAAAATCCTCCCACTGACAAGATGAGTCTCATGGTTTCACCTGGAGAGCTGATATGGAAATAGCCTGCAGGTGATGCATGAAACAAAGCACATACAGATGCTGCACATCTCTGTAAAACACTTGAGTTGCCTTTAAAAAAGGAACTTAAACCTTTTTCACAAATGTATTTCTTTTATTTGGGTGTGTTAAACATTATTTATATAAATTTACTTATCATACAATTCCAATACAAGCTACTCAATATAAACGGAAACACTAAATAGATGATAGTGTTGGGAGCTGGAGAAATACCAACTTTCTCCAGCAGAGTCCGCCCTGGATCCTCTCAGCTGAGCTGTCTGCGCACCTGCTGCTGATCATCTCATCTGGAGGACCAGACTACATAAGCTGTCTTCAGACCTTGCCTCGACGCCGCAGTGTCTTAATCAGTTGGTTAGCACCTAAGCCATAGATCCTCTGAGAACCTAGTTACTTCTGAGTCCTGTTTTGGGTTCTAACCCTTTTTGTCTCTGCTTCCAGGTTACCTGTTTTTCTCCGTGAAGCTCTGGAAGAGCTTAACCTGCCGAGCCTGCCCTCCGAGCCAAACCTGAAGACTCACTGTCTGGATTTCCTAGCAGCTCTGGATACTGAGCTGGAAACTCAAGCCAAGGTCAAACTCGTTTCAAGAAGTAAGACGCTGAAACAGCTTACGGACTCTGCAGAACCAAATCATCTCCGGACCCAACAGTTCCGCTCCCAAAGCCCCTTCTACGTTCTTCAAGGTACAAACCTGAACACAACAAAGATCAATCCCAACCAAGCCTTCGCTAACAGAACTGTCTCCCTCACAGACTCCAGTGAACCAGTCCCAGACCAGAACCAGTCAACTGTCCTTATTATTATTCATGCTTGTGCAAACAATAAACTTGTTAAAACCTTCCCTCTGAGTCGTCAGTGTTCTGCATCTTGGGCCTCTCTGTTTACCCATCATGACAGATAGGGGATCACAAGTGCAAGGCAAGGCAGGTGGATAGGGATTCTTTAAGATACTTCTCCACTGGCACCATCAATGGGCGGCCTTTCTCCAACTCAACAACTTCTGTTGTTTTTATTTTTAGTACCAGTGTTGGTTTTTATTATCCCTTCTCATGAGCAGATCAAGCTGGTGGAAAGTAGAGCAAGTGGAAAAGGGGCACATTAACACAATGATCTGAGCTGGAACACAAAGGCTCTATTCACACAGCAAGTAAAACCCAAATCCCATCTTTCTGTATGTAACATAACATATAAGATATTTCCAAAACAGTCTGAACATCTTTCTTTTTATCTAAAAGAAAACCTGATTAGAGTTTTTTCCATATGTAATCAGAATCTAAAATTTATTTGATTGTTTCCAAAGTGAGTGCAGTCTGAACGATAGTGCTGCATTTAATCTGATTCATAAATAACTGCCCTGGTTCCCACTATACATCTAAGCAGTACTTATTGATTGCTCTGCCATTCTTACCTTCCTTCATTTTTTTTCATAATCCGATCATGATAATATCGACTCCAATTTAAATCCATTTTTAAACACTGTGCAACTTCTTTGCAACCATTGGACATTAGTCCTGTAATTTCCAGGTTTAGTGCCCCTGAAGGCCTCTGATAGCAGTTTCCTTTGGACCAGCTGATTGAAAGGTAATTGAGTTACTTCTAAAGACAAGGCACCAGTAAGTCAATATGACTCATTTACAGACCTAAACTTTTTTTAGGGATGTCCATTATGACAAAACTTGGATTTCATCCACAGTCAACCAGTCAACAACCCAGTAAACAAGACAGAGACTTATACCTCTATACTATGGGACTTTACTTACATCTGAACAATTTTGCAAGGCACTGAAATTGTAAAAATTTAACAAATCTAAGTCTACCTTCTAGTGTTTATAAAACAAAATATATTTTCAATGCCAGGAGAAAATCATCAAATTAAGCATTACAGAGCATAAAAAAGAACAAGATCTCCCGAGTGACTTTCCCCTTCTCGTCATAATGATTTTTGCCCAGAAGAAGCCGTGGGGAAGGCAGCTTCAGATAATTGACATGAGACATTATACGAGCTAACTGAGAACATGGAGCTGCATTCTAAAATGAGAGCTCTAATTCAATATTAAACTAATCCATCTGCCTCTTGCCACTGAATGCAGATGGCTATCATGACTAGAAACAACCTTGAGCCCAAAGACAAATGGTGACTCTCATTACACAGCCTTGATCACTCTCTTGCAGTGTCACTTTGACTTTATTGCAATATATTTATTGTGTCTGGCGTTGTGATTCTCCCTCTGTTTTACTACTCAATGCTCTCTTGACATTTATTATCTTGCCCTAATGCTGAATTAAAATAAATGTATTGTGAAAATACGGTTTGTTTCAAATTATATTGCATAGTAACTGAGAGCACAAGTAGCTTTTAATGACAGCAAGACTCATTTTAAAACATTATGCTGATGTACTGCTTGATGGAATGACTGAACAAAAAAAAAAATCACAAATATATATCCAAGATTTTAAATTATGGCTTATTTTTGTCTGGGAAAAAGAAAACACTGGGCATGCCTTACCTTTTTAATAAAGTCAGTAAGGACCTGACGTCCTCCTTCCTGGAAACTCAAAAGAAGATTTTGCTTTGGTTATTACAACCTTTTAACTATTAAAACCATTGCAACACATGTCACAAATATCCTCAAGGGACAAAGCAGTAAGTTTACCCAGATTTAAAATTCTTTTGTGAACTGGATTACAAATTTACTATGACCTTTTCAGGGGGATAAAAAACACAAGGGCAAACCTTTACTCCACTTGTCTTTGGTCAAGATAAAAGTCACGACATGCCAACATCACTCCTCCCTGCTCCCTGAATTTGAGGTTGTTTGTTTTATTACATTAACATTTTAAATGGTGTAGCTATAGGAGCTGACAATAATAAGGGCAACCAAAGTAAGTGATGCAAATTTATTTAGAATGAGCTGTGGTATTTACTGTAAAGGGAAATGCATGTTTGGCATTTATAATTGAGCTATGCATTGGAGGGTTAGGATTATTGATTCAGTTCCTATAAAGTGTACTCTGCAAGTTGTTGAGAAGAAAACCTTGCTAATTAAAGAAAGGCATTTTTTTCCAAAAGCTTTTAAGGAAGTCTGCCATGTTTCCCTTGTGCCACTCTTTCATCAGACATCACTAGCTTACATTCCATTCTCCCTCTTTCCTGCACTTTCTGTCTTTTCCATCACCTTTTCTTTCCACTGGGTTTTATCCCTTCTTTCTCTCTTGTTTTCACATTGTTCCTTCTCTTTGTTTCCATTCGTCTTGGTATTTCTCTCTCCCCTTTGCTTCTGTAATCAGAACTGTGATTGAGCAGTGTTTACAAGGTCTTCCCAGGGGCTTGCCAGCATGACAGACTCTGTTTAAAACAACTCACTCTACTTGTTCATTACAGAGGGAAAATCAAAAAACTTTATACCCACTCTAATTTTCCTATTCCTCATTTTGTCACCCGTCACCCCTCTGATGTTCCATGAACGGAATATATTTTTGCTTCACTTGGATCCTATTCACTCCTTGCATTTAGCAGAAACAAATTAAATCATTTAGATGGCTCATGTAAAAGGGGCCACAAGCCCCGTCTGTCATACAAACCATCACTGGCTCTTAAGGCAACAAGGATAGGCAACATATGAAAATGATGATCCCATTATTGTCTGTTAAATGACCTGCACCAATGACATCTGGTTAGCAAGGGATAGCATGCAGCAATCATTTTTTACAGCTCTTCTACTTACAGCTGACAGTTGTATGGATAGAATCGAAGACTAGTAAATATGTTCTGTCTTAAGACCTCTCAGCATAATGTAATCAGTGTGTATTAATGTGTGCTAAAGGTGTTCCTTTATTTCACCACATAGATTTCAATTCAGATTATCCGTACAACGCCAACTCACAGCACATCTATGAAAGGCAAGAAGTAATTATTTTAGATAAAAAGGAAAAAAAAATACTTCTTGCTACTTGATAAGACCTAAAGGTATTTTTTTAGATGAACAGGAAAGTTTCCTGGACCTTGGAACATTGGGGTCTGAGACCACACTCTTGTAGGGGAATAAAGGGGAATAGGGGTTTTTAAGCCTTCTTGAGCTTTCTGCCATCTTGTCTTTTTTTTGGGGGGGGGGGGTGTTTTTACAGCACTAGTGGCTTGTTTTGATGGGCAGTAGGCTGACAGGAAAGGGGGATAGACATGTGGGAAAGGACCACAGACCATATTCGAACCCAACTCACCCGCGTCGAGGACTAAGGTTTCCGTACATGTGTTGTGCGCGCTAACCACTGCCCCACCTGCATGCCCCATCTGGCACCTTGTTTGAAGCCAAATACTGCAGTATATACAGTCAGCTGTATATTCACATCTAGAGACATCATTTAAATTAATCCAATAATAGCGGATCAACATATTAAGAAAAACTATTATATCTATGAGACAATATTGTCACTCTTGCAACCCTTTCCCACTGGCTGAAAAACAGGAACAATCAGCTTTTAGTGGCAGTGGGAACAGCTCACTGAGACCTCTCTACCCGAGTCAAACGACTCGACAAGCGACCCGCGATAAAATCACCTCGGCTCTGATCGGCATGCTGTGGGAACCCCAGACAGAAAACAGCTCCAAATTCATTAAACAGGCAGAATCCAGCAGGAGTCCATAGACAGGTCAGGCCAACAGATCAGACAGGAACAGGGGGGTTCAGTGGTTGAGTGGCAGAACATGAAATAAGAAACACCCTGGACACACTCTCTCCACTGGCTCGAGGGAATCATCTGGCCCTGATAACTGATTAGAGAGTTGGTTTGATAGAAGTGGAGCAGGTGGATCAGATGAACAGTAACAAGAAAAGTCATTTTTAATAATGCATCTGAAATGCTATATTGCTATTTTACTAATGACAGAAAAAGGAGAAAACTTTTATGATATTTTTTGAATACATGTCTCGAGAAACTTCAGAAGACAATCACCTGGATGAAAGACTACCTGATGAACTGAAGGTTCAGCTTTCTAATCAAGCAGTCAGCAGCACAGGAGCACCACAAGGGACGGTACTCTCACCATTCCTTTTCACTCTTTACACGTCTGACTTCCAGAACCAGACAGAGTCCTTTCATCCACAGAATTACTCAGATGACTGTGAAGTCATTGGGTGAATCAAAGATCAACAAGAAGTTGAGTACAGGGAGTTGGTGAAAAGCTTTGTGGCATAGTGTGGAAACAATCATCTTGAATGTCAACAAAACAAGGGAGATGGTTGTAGATTTCAGAAAAAAACAGGAACAAGTTGAAACCTATTAACATCATGGGAGAAGAAGTGGAGCTGGTTGAGGAGTATAAATACCTTAAAGTTCACTTGGACAACAAACTAGACACAACTGTGAAGGTCCTTCGGTACTTGCAACAACATGCTACATATCTTCTATAATTCTGTTGTCTGTTGTCCATTCTCTGCTTCGGTAACAGTGTTAGGTATGCAAGCTAATTAAGAAGGCATGGGGTCCGTTTCACGAAGCAGGTTTAATAAACTCAGATTCAAATCCCCAACTCTTAATTGATCTTGCCTAATGTCGGGAACTCATGTTGATTCAGTCTTATTTTACAAAGTAAATACTAAGTGGCTGTTTGCAGCAGTGCTTTGGATGTTACAATTCCAATAAATGGTTGTTATTAGCGGCTATTAGGCCAATAGAATGCCATCAGATTGTGCCAGTAGGCTCATTAGGTTGTTATCATTGAGTGAACCCTAATCCTAACCTTAAAGTAATTTCTTTTCCCCAGTAAACTAATCAATGTGTAATTTATAAATAATTTCAGTAGTTCTTCATGTACTGTTAATATAACTAAATAAAAATAAAATGATCTGCATCTGGCTCATATTAAAAAAAAACCAATAACAAGTAATCTTATATCCTGTCAACTGAGTTGTAGAATCCTCTCCATATAAATATTTAATTTTCTGTGAAAAAGTGCTGATCATTCTAATAAGATCATCGTCAAAGGACATGCAATATTTGTTTTTAAAACTTAATGAGTGTAGCAGACATGCACAAAACTATGACAAAATCTGACTACATAAGGAAATAAAACAGCATGATTGGCTGTAAGGAGAGTGGAGACCGATGACACTCTGAGTTTACTGAAGAAAACCTACTCCAGGTTAGCGCTGGGGAGAATGTTACTATGGTGACTGAAACAGAGGTTGAGGAAACTCTTTGAGAAATGGAAAAGTCAGAGTTTCCCTGTTTTCGTGTTTACAGAACATAGTTTTCAGTAACCCTGCTTTGTGAAACGGACCCCAGCTCTGTTCTAGGAGCTCCTCTGGAACCTCTGGAGATTATGTCACAAAGTAGAATTCCTCATAAAGTGAAGAAAATTATGGACAATAGTGATCATCCCCTTCAGATGATTTATAAACTACAACAAAATGTCTTCAGTAAAAGGCTTCTACAAATCTAGTGCAAGACAGACCGATACAAAAGATTCTTCTTGCCCACAGCTATCAACACCTTCCATCCATCCATCCATCCATCCATCCATCCATCCATCCATCCATCCATCCATCCATCCATCCATCCATCCATCCATCCATCCATCAGTATATCCACTTTCTTCCAATTTATCCAGAGCCGGGCCGCGGAGGCAGCAATCTAAGCAGAGATGCTTAGACCTCCCGATCCACAGACACCTCCTCCAGCTGCTCTGGGAGACCCCAAGGACAAACCAGGCCAGCTCTGAGACTTAGTCCCTCAAGTGTGTCCTGGGCCTTTCACGAGGACTCCTCCCAGTAGGACATGCCTGGAACACCTCCCGAGGGAGGCAACCAGGAAGCAGTCGAAACAGATCCCCTAGCCACCTCAGTTGCCTCCTTTTGACATGGAGGAGAAGTGACTCTACTCCGAGCTTCTCCTGGGGAAGTGAGCTCCTCGCCCGATCTCGAAGGGTGCGCCCCACCACCCTGCAAAGGAAACTAATTTCGGCCACTTGTATTTGCAATCTTGTGCTTTAGGTCATTATCCAGATCTCATGACAATAGGTGAGGGTGGGAATGTACATCGATCGGTAAATTGAGAGCTTTGCGCCGGGACTCAGCTCTATCTTTACTACGACAGTCCAATACAGCCACCACATAACTGCAGACACCGCACCGATCCATCTATCAATCTCACGCTCCATCCGTCCTTTACTCGTGAACAAGACCCCGACATACTTGAACTCCTCCACTTGAGACAAAGACTCTCCACTGTCCTGAAGAGGGGTGTCCACCTTTTTCCGGTGGAGAACCATAGCCTCGGAGTTGGAGGTTCTGATCCTCATCCCGCTGCTTCACCCTCAGCTGCAAACCGGCCCAGTGCACGCCGAAGATCCTGCTTTGATGAGGCCAACAGGACGACATCATCTGCAAACAGCAGAGATGATATCCTGAGGTTCGGTAAAGGCTTGGTACGCCCTGGACAGGAAGCAGAACAACACAGAGACACACAAAGACATACAACCATGCACACACACACTCTCACCTAAGGACAATTTAAAGACATCAATTAACTTAACAATCATGTTTTTGTACTGTGGGAGAAAGTCTGAATACCCGTAGAGAACCCACGTTTTCAACATGTGACCTTCTTGCTGCAGGGCAACATTGCTACAATTGCACCACTGTCCAGCCAACATGAGCAACCAAGCTTTAAGGCAAGATCCTACCTGGGTGTGTATCACTTTTGTATTTAATTTCCCTTATAATATTGCAAAAATATTTTTTAATTGAATTTGGATAAAATTTTATTGAATATCTCTAAACAATG
The DNA here is from genome assembly GCF_016077235.1 of Cyprinodon tularosa. Lineage (NCBI taxonomy): Eukaryota > Metazoa > Chordata > Actinopteri > Cyprinodontiformes > Cyprinodontidae > Cyprinodon > Cyprinodon tularosa. The sequence goes on from NW_024038821.1 coordinate 75,352, forward strand.
TTCATTTCTCATGATTCCATCTATTTATTAAATTGACCAGTATCCCTGAAGCAAAACACTCCCACAATACAAGGCTGCAACTGCCCTGTTAGAATGCTTAGAATAGATCCTTCAAATGTAACAACGATCAATTTGGCCAAACACTTTATTTTTAGTTTCATAAGAAAATGTCTCCTATGGTGCACTCATGGATTTTTGACCCTGAGTGCATTTGCAAACTTGAATATAGCTTTTATATTGCTTTTAAGTAACTACTTTTTTTTTTCTCTGAGCAGCCTCTCAGTCTTTGTTGATAAAAGACTAATATCAATAGGAATAATGCCACTCCAGGTTTGAACAGCATTTTCATGAGGTATTTTGCAGTGGAGGTTTTATAAACATTGCATACAAGAATATATTTGTTTCCGGGACACAGAACTTCTCTTTCTTCTGACCTGTGTGATAATTGGACATTTAAGTGCTGCTTATACACAAATATGGTTTCTTAAACAGGGGGTTGTGGCATCTTTAGATATCTGGAAATGGTCCATAATACTCTCTTCGGTTTTCTACCAAATGTCAGGGTAGGTGCAAGAAGCAGGAAGTGTCCTAAAAAGCATTCATGGTTGTTTTGATTATGTGTTTTAACTAACCTCAGAAGGAAGCCATTACATCATCATTATCTGGGCTTCCCGAGATTGTTCAAAAGCATAATAATACTTATTAATTTAAACATCTGGTATAACCTTTGTACAAAAAGTTTACAAGAAGACAATGAGAGACAATGAGAATTTACTTCCGCAGAAGTGCACACAGCTTCATCGCTGTAGTACATATGCCCGTACCTTTGGTGGTGCTGTCCCTTTCCTGCAGAATCCCATCAAAAATGTTGTCAAAAACATTATACATGTGCAGTCTCAAAGACATGATTAATAATTTTGTTTTTGATTTCTATATAACTATAGTATTTTTTCTATTATTTTATAGTTTATTCAATTATACTTGTATAAATATTATATAATATAAAGGCAACAAAAATTAAAACAGAAATGTACTCTCTAAGTATGTGCAGTGATGAAATCAGACAAGCGATATAACAAGAGGTTATAAATGCATTGATTCTGTCAGCATAGTTTTTATTGTTAATCTGAGAATGTTTGTGTATTAGAGAATAGAAATAATTACTTACGCTAATGAGTACATGGTATGAATCGTGCTTTCAAGTCAGATCAGGTTAAAACAGAGGTAAAAGAGGTGCATGAGGATGGAGCTAACACATTATTTAAAAAAAGCGGCATCTCTTCTCGCATCACTGAAACATGCAACCGACATTTTTAAAATGTTCCCACACGGAAACCTTGTTTAAAAATTGACTGCATGTTGCGCCAAAACACCAAATTCATCTGGATACACAGCCTAAACAACAAACTACCTTTGTAGATACAACTAATCTTGTCTCCTTGTGGAAGGGGCCTAAGAATGTTGCTTCATTTATGCTTAGGCTAATGGAGATAATAAGTGCATGCCATTCTTGCATGAAATGCAAAGACTCCCTTTTTGTTTTCATAACTGTAGACACCAAAAAGCTGGCATGTTACAGCAGGGGTGGGGGTTGGGAATTTGACATGTCTATTTGTGTGAGCATCAGATGAGCTGATTGGCACAAGAACTGACTGATTGCTCTTGGGGGAAGGTGGTAATTTCCCTGTCATATTGTGACTGATTATGGGTCTGAAACATGTCACTGTTCGAACTCCATCAGAAGTTTTTGACAGGGGGCCTTGATGGGCGTTCATAGAGACTGGAGGACAAACAGCTATCCAACACCATCTCCACAGGAAGTTACACAGCCTCTCTCAGAGCTTTTCCTTTTTGTAGTCACCTGTGTGCAAGGCAGATTTGTGCAGTTGCAGATGAATAAATATCCTCCCACCCCTTGTCTTTTTTAAATTGTCTCCTTACAGTACGTTAAACATTGCATGCTGAGGTGAGGACTTATCCTTTACATTCTGTCAAAAAGACAATCTTACTCCAAGGAAGAAATGCTAAATCAAATTTATAAAACCAAACTATATACAAGAACTAATAAAATCAAGAAAAAAAGCAAATAAATTATTTTTGTGCTCAGTTTAAAAACGCATTCCATGTTTATTTCAGTCTTGTAGGGGAGGAAATTGGAAGTCTGAGGAGATCAAATAATCTCTCCAGTGTTTGCCTGCAGGCTGCCAGAACAGCATGGCGGCAGACATTTTATGGGGGAGCACTTCATAAGCCAATGTTCCACTGGGGACATGGAACATGAAAAGTGAATCACATTCCTTGCTTGTGGGCACAATGTTTAGCATATTTATTTATTTATTTACCTCATAACACTCTAATAAATTTAGTTTATGCTTTTGGAGAACAAGCACACCTTGCAGGTGTATTCAATATAGATTTAGACTCCCTAGATATATCTGGAAAATGTTTCTGCAGAAAAATTGTAGAAACACCTCTATGCTGATAAATCACTTTAATCTTATATCATAACAATTTAATATTGAGGTTATTTTAAAGTAATTCCTTGCATTCAAATGCTTTCTTTCTCATAGGTTCACACCTGGATCACACTGTAGGGGTATTCAATACATTTCACAGCTCAGGATGGAGGAAATTCAATCCCATCAATGCAGTGAATTTGAATGAGGAGCTGAGGGTCAAAATGTTGCATGGCCATTATCATATTCTCTATTATCACTAACTTCGTGCATTTAGATCAGGATTTCCTATACAGCTCCTGTAGCAGAGAGGAAGTGGGTAACCCTAACATCATCATCTGTTCTTTCCTGGAATGATGGAGGAGGTGAAGGTTATAACTGAGAACAAGAGTATGACAAAGTGTAGTCTTGTATAATGTGTGAGTTTCACCCTGTTCAAAGCATATTTACTGTAACATATTTCCCTTGTTAACAAGAGCAGAAGCATCCCAGGTTCCTAACAGCATAATGCAAAGTTTGACATAAGAGAAGTCGACTCTGTTCAATGGAAGAAACAAATATTGGGGGAGAAACCAGGGTCAGGTTCCTTTGTGGTGCATGATTCTTCTCCGTCTGCTTGTCTCGGGCAGATCCTCATGGGGTATGGCATCAATACTCCCTTTTATGTTGTTAGACAGCGATCAATGGATCTCTTTTTTCCCGAACGGAAGCACTCCATAATCAGTGGTTAAATTCATGGCTGGATATCTGACATGTCATTTAATGGATGGGTGAGTGCATGTGTCTGTGGGCATTATTGGCTGGAATTGCAGTGTTGGAATTTAAGGTGTAGAATAGCACAGTATGTTGACAGTTAAAGAACAGAAACACTTCACAGTATGAATTGTGAGCAGTATAAAACACCACTACACTTGGTGTGTAGTTCTAATTTTTATTTACTTTTTTAGTGGATATGTATCTACTGTTTTTTTACACAGATTTAGAGGTTTTCTGTTGCTTTATACAGTCACCGGCCACTTTATTAGGTATTTAGGCTAGTAACGGGCTGGACACCATTTTGCCTTCCGAACTGCCTCAATTCTTGGTGGCATAGATTCAACAAGGTGCTGGAAGCATTCCTCAGGGAGTTTGGTCCATATTGACATGATGGCATCACACAGTTGCCACAGATTTGTCGGCTGCACATCCATGATGCGAATCTCCCATTCCACCACATCCCAAAGATGCTCTATTGGATTGAGATCTGGTGACTGTGGAGGCCATTTGAGTACAGTGAACTCATTGTCATGTTCAAAAAACCAGTCTGAGATGATTCCAGCTTTATGACATGGTGCATTATCCTGCTGAAAGTAGCCATTAGACGTTGGGTACATTGTGGTCTTAAAGGGATGGACATGGTCAGCAACAATACTCAGGTAGGCTGTGGCGTTGCAACGATGCTCAATTGGTACCAAGGGGCCCAAAGAGTGCCAAGAAAATATTCCCCACACCATGACACCACCACCACCAGCCTGAACCGTTGATACAAGGCAGGATGGATCCATGCTTTCATGTTGTAGATACCAAATTCTGAACCTACGTTCAGAGATGCTCTTCTGCCCATCTTGGTTGTAACGGGTGGTTATTGGAGTCACTGTTGCCCTTCTATCAGCTCGAACCAGTCTGGCCATTCTCCTCTGACCTCTGGTATCAACAAGGCATTTCCGCCCACAGAACTGCCGCTCACTGGATGTTTTTTCTTTTTCGGACCATTCTCTGTAAACCCTAAAGATGGTTGTGCGTGAAAATCCCAGTAGATCAGCAGTTTCTGAAATACTCAGACCAGCCCTTCTGGCACCAACAATCATGCCACGTTCAAAGTCACTCAAATCACCTTTCTTCCCCATACTGATGCTCGGTTTGAACTGCAGGAGATTGTCTTGACCATGTCTACATGCCTAAATGCACTGAGTTGCTGCCATGTGATTGGCTGCTTAGAAATTAAGTGTTATTGAGCAGTTGGACAGGTGTACCTAATAAAGTGGCCGGTGAGTGTAATTAGCTCCACATATTATCATCCCTTACCAACTTTCCTGCCTTTTCTAAAAGCATCCACTACCATGATTGCCTCCAATTTCAAGTTGGGGGGGCTTGATTCAGAATAGTGTTAAGTTGTGGTTTTCTGCTACACAGAATGTTGCAGGTCAGACGTAGAATAAAATGTTGGTCTCCTCTGACTAGAAAAACCATCTACTCACTCCCTTTTTCTATAGTTCTTGTGTGAAAGCTGAAAAGAAGACTTATGATGTCTCCCTTTCAAGACTAGATTTCTTTCTGTCACCCTTATATAAAGCCCAGCTTTATGGAGTTCCAGACAAAGAGTTATCATAAGATTCCTGACTGTTTCTTTGATCAATATCGTTCTTTCCCAGCCTAATCATTTCAGTTGAAAGCCATGTCTTAATATAATAACAAAGAGGGCTAAATGTCTGCCTCAGATGTTTTTGCTGTAAACATTGTGAAAAAAAATAAAATAAAATTTTAACTTTCACTTTGTATTCACATGCTACTTGGTGTTTTTCATTCTAAATACAAAACAAAATAACTGGTAAATATGTAAAACTTAAAGGAGTTTAAATACCTATGCAAAGCACTTTATATTCACTGCACAATAAACAAAGTACTTTTTAGGCAATACTTTGAGAGGAGTAATGAAAATATCTATAAACCAGGTACTGTTTGGTAGAGCAAATTTATATTAAAAAAATTTAACTCTTACACTTACAACTATTAATTTACCCTCTGTCTTTAAGGCTACAGTGTCTCTGTTGATAAGATGTAAACCATTTCTTTGCAGCTAAGGATTTTAAATCACTATATTCCATTAACATGGCTACAGAGAACAATGAATGCCACCAAAATTTTAAGTAAGAAGCCAGATTCTATAAGCACTCTTTATTGGACGGTTATGGCGAAAAATAAACATATGAAACTAAAACAGCTGTTATCAAACAAGCTTTGTCTCTAATGTTTGGTAATTAGTCTCCTCTTTCTCAGGAAAATATTTTGGTGACTGGAGAAGCTATGTTATTGCAAAGTTGCCATTGCAAATTTTTAGAGATACAATTAATCCATCTGCCATTGGACATGGGCTGGACAGGAATAAAAGTACCCACTGTAGAGATGTTTGGTTCCTACCTTAAAATAAATCTAATTAAACTAATACTGCCTCCATTAACTCATTAAAATGTAATTTTAGAACAGCAAATATATCAAAAGATTTTGACTTTGCTCAGGGATGATATGTGTATACTTTCTATGTATCAAACTGCCAGCTCAGTAGCTTCAGATGTAATAATCAGGCAGAAAAAATTAAAAATACAATCTCTTTTTGTGTGTATGTGTGTGTGTGTCCTGATTGCCAATATGGCTCTGGGAATAGATGTCCCAGGGCTAGATGATAGCCCAACAGCTTAGGTTTCACATGTAGACCATTATTATTGTTGCCATAAGGTTCCGGTTTATACTTGCACATGAAACTTTATTGTAAATTATTTAGGGAGTGAAATCGCATACAATGGGATGAAAAAGGAGGTGAGAAAAAAAAGGGGGGGTAGGAACTAAGGGGAGAGAGAGAGAGGTAGAGACAGTAAAGAGTGCATGAAAAGATAAAATAAAACAAAACAGCTAAATAGACAACACAAAAGATATATAGTAACTCCTATACATCTGCTTACATACCTGTATGAAATGAGAGAAGATGAAAATAAGGAACTTAACAGCAAAAAGAAGACAACAGACAACCAAAGTAAATGTAAAAAAAAAAAAACCTTCCAGACCAGCAGGTATTCGTTAGATATCCATGTTTGTGGAAGCAAAACTTATGCTGATTAAACAATATTATTCAGGGTGGTATATAGCTGTAGCTCCAGCTTAGTATTTAGTATTAGTGTGTATCCATGTACACCTGGAACCAAACACCCATAGTATTTATGCATGAACATGCTTGTGTACAAAGGATTTACAATACTTATTCGAAAGGAAAATAGGCTTAATAAAAGGTGTGGATGGCCCCAGACTTGCCCTACAGGGCCATGGACCGATAAAGAGGTGATCCAAGCTCCAAACATCTACAGGCAAGAATATATTTTCTAAGCTTAGCAAATAGCCAAAATAAAGGAATTCCCACTATGAGCAGGGAATACTCTGCTCATATAGATCTCCCAAGATCTTTTCTTCTGTTGATGATTTTATGTCACATTTTAGCCTGATTAAAAACAACACAGATTTTTGAGTGATGAGTTGTTGCTTATTGGTTCCTGAATAATAATTCATCCTCTTTTATGTTTTAAAACTGATTCTGTTGAAGAAAGCTATTACTTCTACAGACCAGTATAACTAAATGCCATTGAATGTGCGGTTTATCATAGGTAATTTGTAATTAATAGGTATACCAGTTACATTTACATCTTAAGAAATTACATTCAAATTCAACTTTTTGGGTATGAAATGTGTGTAATAGGGGATAAGATGCTAACACAACGGATGTAGAAATTGATGAAGGGATCCAATGAGCTGAGCCTAAATCTACATATGTTCCAATGTGCAGTGTCCTATGTGTTCAAGAAATTTCTTTGAAACTTCTAATAAAGTGTAAGATTTTGTTAAATTAACATCAAATGCAGAGTATAAAGCAATACGCTTTCAAAGTTTCATAAATATCATGATTAACCCGTAATCCTCCGGTTCTATAAGATACGTAATATTCTGGATGACTTTAAAGTTTGTGTTACAAGTGAAGAACTGATTCTTGGACAAACAGTCCAGAAGAAGAAGGATGTCACAAGAAGAACCCATGTATAAAAGGCAACTGTTGATTTATTTTACACCCACATGACTGCTAGATTATGGTCTAAACATCCTGCTTTCAGACACCTTGGCTCCAATGCGTGTCCATACTTACTCGTGCACCTACACATCAATTGCTTGTGTAAATCACACCCTTAATGGGCTAGGGCACAGGCTGCAGAGAAGAGGTTCAGTCTCAACACTATGAATAGCAAAGCAGAGCCAGATGGGACTGCTAGTCATCAGTATAAAGAACAGATTACCATCTTTTCATTTACAGATTAAACATTTTCCTCCCCTGCCTGCTAAATGAATTGCTGCAATTGAAATAGCACTTATTTAGAACGAGTCCAGGACATAACACAATGGCTGTGTTACTTATGAAAGTCTTTAAAGGCTGGAATATTAAGCTAATTAGATATTTCTTGCTGAATTAAATTTCTTTCTAAATTAAATTGAGATCCAACTGCTTTCAGATGTCACCTTGTTAGCAACTACAATCTGACAGTGCATATCTTGATCTTAGTGTATATTCAGCTGTTCCATTAATGCCTCAGAGGTTTGTTTGGGAACATAAGCTAACAAGCAGCACAAAAACTGAAAAACACAGCACTGAAGTCAGATTGTGGAGACATTTCCAGCATTTTTGGTTGTAAAGTAGAAAAATGCCAAAAACATACATTGGGTATGATAAGTTTTGAATGTATCAGGATGAGATGGCATCATAAATAATTTGAAATACATTTGTTGTTTGTCTACAGAATAACCATGAAGCTTTGGCTGCTACATTAGAAAGCCAGGTCAGCAACAGTGAACAACCACAGCAGCTCCAGTACTGCTTCACCCCAATGAAAAGCTGATTCTATTTTCCATCCATCCATCCATTTTTCGTCACGCTTATTCCTGCTGGGGTTACGAGGAAAACCTGTAAACTCCACGCAGAAAGACCCTGGTAATCAAACCGGGAACCTTCTTTCTGAAAGGCAGCAGTGCTACCAACTGCACCACTTTGCAGCCCTGATTCCTTTTTCATGTTAAAACAATATGTGTCACTGGCTAAACAAGCTGCTACCTTTCACATTATAAATGCAGGAAAGAAAAATAGTTTCACTTGAATTAAAATTGGCTTCCACTAAAAATGGCAAAATGGACCTGGCGATGGCACATGACCCACCGGTTAAGGATTACACACTACAGCAGCCCTCCACAGCTGAAGGAGCAATAACGCCCTAGCACAGTCTGTCAGAGCTGTGATATACTTTCTGAGAAAGAGGCTGCAGAGATTGGGGGAGGTTCAGGGATTTGATGGGTACATGCTGCTTCAACGACAAATGTCCCCTGGGAACGACTGTGCGAATGAGAGACTGGTCATGGAAAGCAAACAGGGAAAGCATAGCCTTTAAGGGACCCGTTTTTTATTGTGACAAGATATAAAAAGTTTTCCACTGAAAAGTTTTTGAAAAAAAAAAAAAATCTTTTCCAATTTTTTTTCTGAGAGACAAGTGATGTAATAAAACCTTCTTTTATTTGTCATCACACAATGACAATTATGTTCTTTCCTTGGCCTGCGGCTCAGTAACAGTTTAAATGTTAATGCAGAACAGGTTGCACTGGAAGCAAAGAAATGTAGACAAGATATCTCTTCATCTAATAACACCTGGTCCTCCCCAAAGGTTTTGGGCTGTCTTTCAGTTTCCTCCCTATAATAATGAGTGCGGATTTAAAGACTGGTGGGGTAACCTGATAAATAAGAGACATTCCGGTTTTAAAACACTATACAGATGTTGCATCCCTATTTATCATGAATATATTGGCAACTTTAGGTCTAGGCTATTCACTGGTATGATTGTACCTTTTGTATGGTTAGAGTAACTTACTGTGATACTGCAAGGCATGTAGGAATAAATGGTTTTTTCTCCTGCTTCACATCTGCCTATTCGAGGTGGTTCCAGATGTGCAGTCTAGATTCCTTAAAAACCTTTATTTTACACAACCCTTAGGATTTAGCAACAGCAGGGCTCTTTGAAGCAGCTGCTAAACTCATTAGTAGCTTTTGGTTTTCTAAGTTTAATAACTGTTTGTAGCTTTTGTGTTTCTACATCTCTGTTTCTTTTGGTCTTTTGGGTTTTAAAAACTGCTGCCACCCTATAGTTGCCAACAGATCGCCTGTTTTCATGTCATGTACATTGGTGTTTAAAAAAATTATTGATTGGTCTGAAGATGATATAATGAATGGTAGTTTTCTGAAGCATAAAGTCCTGCTCAAAGGCATCATGATTAGCTTTTTATCCCTAAAGTGTCATTTTCAGTTTTATATCTCTTTTGTTGTACATTTAAAGAACTAATGAACATATTTACCTTCAGTTTTCAAGCATCCAAGTCATGAGGTGAGTGAAAAGATTTTTTAATGTGTTTAGTATATTTTTGTATAATAAGCAAGTGATGCTATTATTAGATAACGGTTTGTATTGATCTGCAGTTGCCTTGAACCTGTAGCAATAGTGCGCTTTTGATTTTTACATGGTGCGTTTAAGCTGCATGTGAGTTGTGTGTTTTAACGCAAAGCAAGTTTATTTGTGGGCCCACATTCAAAAGGAAGACCATTCAAAGTGATTAGTAAGTGTATGTAGGAACTTTGTCAGAAACTGAAGTCAGACATTCTTTACTGTGACAGAGGTATCAAAGTATAAAGGAGGGGGGAATTCTCTAATCCTTACCCAGTGATGACGGCAAGCGGGGGAAAAATAGTCATTGATAAATATCCATGTAAACATAACAGACCAACTGAATATCTACTTCCTTTCATACTTTAGAATAGGGTTTTCAGATGTAGATATAGGGTATTGGACTAAAAGAATTTTGCCTTTATCTGGGTTTCATTGAAACATGTAAAATAATAAAGCCACCACATAATCATTTGCAAGACAGGCTTTACGTGTCAGTTGTACTAGACCCTTAGTAAAAACAGACTGACACTACATCAGGAAGAAAAAAAATTAAACATGTCAGTCTTATTATCAATCCAAGGCAGAATGGATGGTAGCACCGTCCCGATAAAGACAGTAGTCTGAATGCCTGACTAAACAACTAAGTGTTTCATTAATATAAAAATGAAAGATGTATCAGGGAGATAGAAATAAAGCTTTGCTTAGCCACTATGGATGAAGAATAAATTGGATGATTTACAGGAAAACCAAAGAATGTGCAGACCTCAAAACTGTTACCCTTTGACTTGCTTCAGCAACACACTCTTACACAAGTGGCACACATTCTCTTCAGTTTCAAACTGTTTTAAACGAGACAGTTTCAAGGTTGTGTGTTAACTTAGTCTGAATAAAAATATTTTAAGCAATACTTGAAGAAAATGGCAATTCAAATGAAATAATATTAAAAGCACAAAAAGTGGTATAGAGACCATAACAATTTGAAGAAAAGAGAGTGGACAATGACACATTAATCCAAGGAAACTGGCATATTTTCTACAGTTGAACTCTGCATAGAAGCTTAAACCAGACTGCAAGGCACTGACACTCCACACAATCTGTTATTAACATACAGGTGCTGGTCATAAAATTAGAATATCATGAAAAAGTAGATTGATTTCGGTAATTCCATTTAAAAAGTGAAACTTGTATATTATATTCATACATTACATACAAACTCATATATTTCAGATGTTTATTTTGTTTAATTTTGATGATTACAAATGACAACAAATGAAAATCTCAAATTCATCATATCGGAAAATTAGAATATTACTGAAGACCAATAAAAACAAAGGATTTATAGAAATGTTGGCCAACTGAAAAGTATGAACATGAAAAGTATGAGCATGTACAGCACTCAGTATTTAGTTGGGCCTCCTTTGGCCTGTATTACTGCAGCAATGCGGCGTGGCATGGAGTCGATCAGTCTGTGGCACTGCTCAGGTGTTATGATAGCCCAGGTTGCTCTAATAGTGGCTTTTAGCTCTTCTGAATTGTTGGGTCTGGTGTATTGCATCTTCTTCTTCACAATACCCCATAGATTTTCTATGGGGTTAAGGTCAGGAGAGTTTGCTGGCCAATTAAGAACAGGGATACCATGGTCCTTCAACCAGGTACTGGTAGCTTTGGCACTGTGTGCAGGTGCCAAGTCCTGTTGGAAAATGAAATCTGCATCTCCAAAAAGTTGGTCAGCTCCAGGAAGCATGAAGTGCTCTAAAACTTCCTGGTATGTGGCTGCGTTGACCCTGGACCTCAGAAAACACAATGGACCAACACCAGCAGATGACATGGCACCCCAAACCATCACTGACTGTGGAAACTTTACACTGGACTTCAAGCAACGTGGATGAAGTGCCTCTCTTCTTTTCCTCCAGACTCTGGGACCTTGATTTCCAAAGGAAATGCAAAATTTACTTTCATCAGAGAACATGACTTTGGACCACTCACCAGCAGTCCAGTCCTGTTTCTCTTTAGCCCAGGCAAGACGCTTCTGACGCTGTCTGTGGTTCAAGAGTGGCTTGACACAAGGAATGCGACAGCAGAAACCCATGTCTTTCATACGTCTGTGTGTGGTGGTTCTTGAAGCACTCACTCCAGCTGCAGTCCACTCTTTGTGAATCTCCCCCACATTTTTGAATGGGTTTTGTTTCACAATCCTCTCCAGGGTGCGGTTATCTCTCTTGCTTGTACACTTTTTTCGACCACATCTTTTCCTTCCCTTCGCCTCTCTATTAATGTGCTTGGACACTGAGCTCTGTGAACAGCCAGCCTCTTTAGCGATGACCTTTTGTGTCTTGCCCTCCTTGTGCAAGGTGTCGATGGTCGTCTTTTGGACAACTGTCAAGTAAGCAGTCTTCCCCATGATTGTGTAGCCTATAGAACTAGACTGAAAGACCATTTAAAGGCTTTTGCAGGTGGTTTGAGTTAATTAGCTGATTAGAGTGTGGCACCAGGGGCCATCAATTTTGAACCTTTTCACAATATTCTAATTTTCTGATATGATGAATTTGAGATTTTCATTTGTTGTCATTTGTAATCATCAAAATTAAACAAAATAAACATCTGAAATATATGAGTTTGTATGTAATGTATGAATATAATATACAAGTTTCACTTTTTAAATGGAATTACTGAAATCAATCTACTTTTTCATGATATTCTAATTTTATGACCAGCACCTGTATATGCAGTCAAACTCAGCCGAGCTGTTTAGAGAAAATCATAAATAATAAAACCAGCATCCTTTTTTTTTAAATATAGATTAAATATCTCTCACTGCTTTAAAAAAAACAAGCCCAGAGAAGCAATGAATTCCCTCCCTACTATTGAAAACTGATTGTCCGAGGACCACCATTAAGAATTACATGACAAGTTTCAATAGATTTAATTAATAAACACAAGGCTGTTAAGTTTCAACCCAATGTAGACAATGTGTAAATATTACCTCCATTAGGAAGGTGTAATGTTCAGTATCTGAGATTACTGGTGGATATGGAATTGTAACTAGTTCTTACAGGCGTTGCTCCAATTAGATCTTCAACTATTACAACTATCTGCATATTTTAGGTTTCATTTAATATATACACAATATACGCTTTCTTTAAATGAGCAGTAGCTAACTACTCTAATTTTTTTTTTTTTTTTTTTTTACATACCTATTAGAGCTGTCACTATGTCTTGAAAATGGAGACAAAAAAATCTGTGTGGGGAGGAAGGGGTGTTATTGTTGCTGTTTTATTCCAACTTGAAGAAAGACACATGCCTTTACTGTGATGCGATGCAGCTTGTCTTTGTGTAGGCACCGGCGATTTCATGATGCAGTATACGGCCTGAAACATCAAGTCCTATCATGTCAACATCATTCTTTCGAGAGGGCTAAAGAGATGCTGAGACGTCTTGTGGCAGAAAAAAACTTTCACAACTTGAACATTAGCTAAGAAAAAAGGACTTTGCTCAGTTTTGTTCCTCATATCAAAGATCGTTGATTGGAGAAAGTGGCCACTTATGGGCACGTCTGGTCAAGATAGGTGCTTGCTGAAGGTCAGCATGACTACTCAGTGTAGTGGCATGATGCGCAGGAAAGAAGCCTGTTGCATTCCCGTGCAGAAGAAGTGTTTCCCTTTAATCGCTGCCAGCTTTTAGGAGTCGAGCACCTTGCAGCAAGTTTTAAATGGAAAGGCCAGTGGCTGCTTTTTTTCAAAAAGCAGACAGCTGCACCAGCAGTACCAACAGCTGTTTCTAAACAGACTGATGTCTCAGGTAAGTGAAGTTTTGACTGATTTTGAGACGTTGTTTGTCTCGGTCTTGTGCGAAATTCTGTTCCCCTGTGAAAATCTGTTTCCCCTGTGTTTGGAGCGCACATTGAAGCTTGAGAAGCAGATCTGGCAGATCTTTGCATTTTCACGGCGCTTCTGATCAATTTCTGATTTCAGTGGCTTTTTTGCTTTTTCCGAAAGATATGGGAGGAGGACAGAAGAGAATGGATATATCAGCTGCCTGAAATAATCAGTTCCCCTCCATAACATGGAAAATAATTAATTTACCTGCAAGTCTTTACCTGTGTTTATTCCTCTCTTCATCAACAAGTTGTTATTGTGTCATTTAGGTACTATTTGTTCCTTATTTGCCAGCGTTATGAGGGGTGGGGTGGGGGGGGGGACAACATATTTTAGCTTACTGAAATATAACCCTTTTCAGGTAGTACACAACTCAATGTTATACTGCATTTTGCACCATATCTATTTTTATACTGTACTGAACATTTTCATATTAATGCCCTTTTGCCCTTATTTTTACCTGCTTGTACTTTTCTCCTATACTGTTTACATGATGAAAACTGTTGCACTTTATAATTGTGTGTTCATTTCACTGTTCTAAGCTGCTCATTTCACTGTTGTAAGCTGTAAACATAATTAATTTTTGTATACACAATAAAGTTTGTCTAAGTGTAAGTCAAATGTTTTAATAATCTTATGGAATCTTGCAAACTACAGTATCCAATATTTCATAATATATGTGTAACAGATTCTTTGCAACCATAGAAGTCAATGGATTATTCTCCCTGCTGCCTTCTGGGAAGAGGCTTCCAGCATTCAATGTAGGTCCAGCAGATTCTGCAACAGTTTCTTCCACACTGCCATCAAACAGCTGAACCGTCGACAAAAGAAAAAAAAAGTTTTTTTTTCTCCCACACTGTTTACATTTGATCAGTGATGCACTTTATGGAATGGTAATGTTAATCTACTGTCTGAAAAGCTACTTTGCTAAACAAAATTTCATTTTGTATACACTCTGTGTAAACAAAATGACAATAAAATCTAAAGTCGATGAGCGTACAGTGGATGCAACTCTGTAAAATGTAGGATTTTACTCAAAATAAATGCTTTTTTTCATTTTCAGTGAGAAAAATACCCACATTATACATTGAAAATCAAGTAAATAGGTTAAAGGCAAAAATCAAAAGATTTGTGTTTAATCTCCTGTAGCCTCATTGCATAACCGTGGATACCCTTAAGCTAGTATATTGCTGAAGCAACTTTCAATTTAATTTTAGAATTAATCCATTTAAGATTTGCACCTAAAATTTATTACAGAGAATTTGATTACTTGTAAATAGTGTTCAGCTGTCCATATAGGATTGTTTTCACATTTGCCTGTTTGCTTTCCTCATTCCCTAGTCTGCTGAGCTGTTATAAAGGATCGTAATTATCTCATTGAATAAAGTTATCAATAGAAGAATAGACTGCATAAAATCTGTCATGGAAAGTTGAAGATAGATGTTAATAAACTGATAAAACATACAATTGGTAATATTTCTTCATATTTGATAAAATAAGATGAGATTAATATAAGTTATGGAAGCTGCTCAGTACTATACGCTAAGAGTAAATGCTGGAAAGCCTGATTTGTATGTGTTCCACATATGCAGACAGCGTTAGTGTTCTCTATATGACTGAACTAAGGGGTTGAGAGACAGAAACGAAGCAGACATGGTAAGCTCATTGCCAAAAGGCTGTTTCCACTGTTTTGAGGAGTATGAAAAAGACAACACTGCTCTTACATGATGCATGGATTTTTGACATGGATAGCACCTGGAAGCATCCAGATGGAGTTTATAAAGTTGTGGTAGAAGCATGTTATACAAGGAAAGACTCCTTTGGTCTCACTTATTATGGACACCAAACATTCATGAGCATCTTGCCAAGAAATAAAGCCAAGCTTCGCAGTCAGAGTGGAAACAAATGGGTCTCTAAAATATCATATTGCTGTATTTTCTTGCATCTACCTGCAGTCCACAAGTCAATTTTTTAAGAGTTCGTAGACTGTTTTTTTATTTACCATATTTCTGATCATACGTAGTTTTGTTTATATTTGTAAGAAGAAAATAAATGTTTCTATCAATTTAAAAAATATTTCATTTTATTAAAACCATCCATGAAAAACTGAAATAACTTGGTCCATGTTTAAGTTTTTGCCCTTTTGTCTATCTAAGATCTAAATAACTGTCTTGGACTGTCTAAAATCTATCAAAATCTTTTATAAAGATGTATGTCTGATAAAACCAAAATTAGAAAATTGACATTTTAGCAAAAATAATGAAAACAAAACCTCACAGAAATATCTACTGCAAAATATGGTGGTAGTTGTGTCATATTCTGGGGTTACTTTTTTTCCTTGAAGCTGGACTTTTTGTCAAGCTCTCTGAAATCAGTGATAATCCCTTACCCTTTATCAGTCAGTTTTTCACTAAAAACCTTGAGTTTTCTACAACAGAGCTTAAGCAAATTTTGTTTTTCTTTCTCAAAATTTAAATTTTCCAACAGTCTTTGCAGACAACAAATAGGTTGGGTTTGCCAGAAGAAAATTAAAGTTTTAAGATGGCATAGCCAGAGTTCAGAGCTAAATTTGACAGAAAAGTCTGTAGGGTAACCCGAACAGGGCTATGGACAGGAGATGCTCCACCAGTGGAATATAGAAATAAAATAATACAATGCCAAGATGTGGGAAGCTGACAGACTCTTACAGTAAAAAAGACAGAATGCTAAAACTGAATCCAAACTTAATTCAACAAATTATTAGTTTATGGTGCACACACTTGTTCAAACATATTATTTTACCTTTTGCATTTTTACTATTGCTCATATTTACACAGATTTTTCAGTTAAATGGCAAACGATATATGTGGTAGTAACGCTTAAGAATGACTTTTGAGTCAAACTTTTTATGTAAAAAAAGACCAAAAAAACATTTTAAAAGGGGTGGGTACATTTTTGAGCGCTGCCATATGAAACTTCAATGCTGCAACAACAATTAATTTCTTCTCCCAGCCAGTCCAGATGGCAAATCAGAGACCCTGTAATAAGACATTAACTTTAACAACACCACCGCACGCAGCTAAGAGCTATTGTGCATCACCAGTTGGTACATTAACAGCCGTGAATCAAGTGGAGCGGTATCAGTCTCCGACTGGTCTTCAAACAGAGCGTCGTTTTAATGGGATCCTGGGGGCCCTGCATATCAAAGATCGGGGTGGCGCAGTGGAGCGCCTGTTTCTGTTGGAAAATAATGAGGTCACTCGATGTATAATGAGGCAAGTGATGTTGTGGAGTGTAGCGAGACGCGAGGGATTTCAGGCTCTACTCAACATCAATTTGTCAAAACAAGGTTTTGGATCGCAGTTTCCCTCCGTGTGATTTCACCGTCCCATTCTACTACTCTTACCGTCTTTAACACGCTCTAATTTTGTCGTGTCATCAGTACCAGCAGGGTGTGACAACCCGCTGCTTTTAATCATTCTCAATCAGGGGGGGCTGTCTCTTTCTCTCTCTCTCCCTCCATCTCTCTATTTTATTTTTGCAGGCTCTCTCCTTCCAAACCCCCCCAGGCTAGAGACAGACAAAATGGAGAAGAATGAAACATGTGAGTAACCTTTTCAAGGACAGCGATGAGGATGAGCTGTCCGGCTGGAAAGAACTTTAGGAAAAGAAAACCACTGGTGCGGTTAATACAGAAAAGAAGGGGAGAAGGGAAAATATATGAAGGGGCCTGAAAGCCGAATATGATGACTTCTATATATAGCTGCTGAAGCGCGTGATGAGGGCCTCCAATGCTAAGACAGCATGCTCTTCCAGCTAAAGGGATTTTACTAAAATATATGTGTGTGTATAGGCATGGATCTGCATGTGTTTATTTAGGCCGGAGATTACAGTGAGCACTGCTGCCGACATGAGGAGAGGAAGAGAGGAGGAGAGACATTTAGCTGCAGGAGCTGTGTTGTCCTTAATTACACAGCAAACAACTAAAGGCCTTTTGCCTTAAAGACTCTGCTTATTTGTTTTTCTGAAGGGCAATTACAGATATTCAAAAAACACTTAGTAAATTTTTATAATTAAGACTTTCAAGGACTAATTTTCTGGTGTGTATTTTTGTCTTTCTATCATTCACCCTGGACACGTTTTTCTTCCAGTACTGATCTGTACTCAGAAACCAAAATAGAGCTTACCCTCTGGGTTGAAAATGTTAAAATAACAGATGTTCAGCCATATTTATAGCATATAAGTAACATAGAAGAAGTATAGTGATGCATGGTGCAGTCAACCCAATTCCCAAACCACTTAAGGTGGATGAAGGACATTACAACTTACTAGAAATCATAACCTAGAAATCGCAGCAGCAACTCTATTATAGAGGACAAGAAAATAAACGATGATTCAGAAAATAATGCAGACAAAAAATCTTTATCCCTGTTCTAGCACACATGAAAGCAAACAGTGACACTACAGCACAGCTAGTGTCCATATGAAGCAGGGCTATTACTTTAAAAGAATTGAACCACCACCTTTGAGTAGTTTCAGTGCCTGGGTAGGTTCTCCCAATTTAAACAGGCTCTTGGTCACAGGTCAGACAAAGAGTGGTTCAAAAAGCCCACGTCATGACTAAAATCATCAAGGCACGTGACGTCGCCCAGTATAGCGGAGTAGGGACAGAACCCTCAGGCCAGGCCTGGGGTTGGCTTTAGTTGGTAAGCATTTGGTGACCAGGTTCTTCCTTGTGGGACCCAGCTGGGCCCAGTCCGAAGGAGTGACGCAAGGTCATCCATGAGTGGGATCACCACCCACACACACACACACACCGGTTGAATCGTTTAGGGCATTAGCGAAAACCCCCTTAAGGGCTACTTTATCCCAGCCTGAGGCAGCAACCATTATACGGAAATCAATGGCGAAAGCAGAAACAGATCTTTGTACTTGCTTTAATCTCAATAGCTCAAGAGAGGTTAGTGATTTGTCAGGGTCTTGGTTGAAAGTTAACTTGAACTCTTTGATAAACTGATCATAAATGCAGTCATAGTTAGTGGATGAGGAAAATCTTACTTCAGCCCAGTCCAGAGCTTGGTCAGTAAGATGCGAGATGATATATGAGATCCTTGTAGAATCTTGGAGAAACTTACTCGGAGCGTGGTTGAATTGAACGAGTTTTCTGTCATGGTTTTATCAAGAGCTCGAACCCACATGCAGAGAAACCAAAACAGAGAGACCAGAGAAAAAGTTTCACAGGTTTATTAAGAAGCTTGTGGAGATTCCAGTGTTGCTCTGAACACTGCTCTGTCATGATAGGCTTAAGAGACTTAACCCACATGCAGAACACCACACGAAACGAGTAAAAGTTTAACAGAGTTTATTGAGGAAACACACACAGAGTAATATGAACTGGTTCTGGTACAGGTCCGGGACTGGAATCACTGATATCTGCAGAGATGGATATTTTGATTAGCCAGGCAGCTTCGATGGTTTGTCGAGTGTGTTTATTCGGAATGTACCTTGATGAGGTTCTGGCAGATCCCTTTGAGAGGGGAAACCGGTTGGGTCCAGAGACTGTAGATTCAGCAGAGAGCTCTGCAGCAGCAGCGTCTAGCTTCTGGTTTGTGAGTTTCAGATCTTGGCTTGGTTTCCTAGCTCTTCCTTGAGAGCTGGTGGAGGGATCCAGACTGATATCTTCAGGTTTGGCTTCCTTGGGCAGGCAGGCAGGTTTCCAGGCAAAGCTCATCCAGAGCTTCAGACTTCAGTCGGGTTTTCTGTGAGCAAAGAAGACAGAGGCAGGTTAGAATCTAGTTTCTCTCTAGAGCCAACTAAGATTCTCTTAAGATTAACAGAGGCACAGGTTCGCTAACCAAACCTGGTCAACACTGCGGCGTTGAAGGAAGGTCTGACTGCTGCTTATGTAGAAGGTCTCCTGATGGGCTGATGATCCTCAGGTGTGCTGAGGGCTCCAGCCCAGGAGACCCACGGCGCTCTCTGCTGGAGACAGGTGGTAGATCTCCAGATCCAAACATGCTCAACCAGAACTGAAAGGTGAGGGGAAGACACTGCGGTTAGTTCAGGTTCAGTGGGAAAATTGACTCTCGAACTTGAAGAGGAGAAATGGTTTGCAGACTCACGTTTCCAGGAAAGTTGACTCTTTGACTCCAGTCGGTGTGGGGTGTTCCACTGTTTGTCTCATTCGGTGGAGGGCGGACAGGGTTTACCCAGAATGCGGTTGTTTGTAGGAGAACGGAGAAACTGACTGCCTCTCAGATTTCCTGCGGTACTTGAATGGACTGTGGTGCAGATGAATCCCTTGCTCAGTGTGAAACTCAAACAATCCCTTGGAGGAAAGTGGATTCAAACCTCCAGTTTGAATCCCCAGCTCAGTTTGAGGCTCCGTTGTTCCTTCCAGGGAGAGAAGGTCCAAAAATCCAGTTTGCAGGATGACTTCCTGCCGAGAGGCAAAGACAAAAATAGCAATATTAAAACTCAGGTTGACAAAAACTCAGTTTGACTCAGCAAAACTCAGCTTGGCTAGAGTACCGAAAACAGGAAAACACTATGGCGTCGAGGTAGTGGCAGTCAGCAGCTTAAGAGCACTCCGTTAATGAGGTAACCCTTTGCAGGTGTGTGAGTAGTTGAATCAGGACCAGGCGCCGCCTGGTGAAGGAAGGAAGGCAAACACAGAAAACACAAACCACACAGACAGGAGTCCTAACAGTCTTTCAATTTTCCAAAACCAAAAGTTAAACAGATCAGTATTTGTTACACATTAAACTATTTACAAAACAGTAAGAAAAATGTAGTGTTTACATTTAGTTTTAATAAAACCATCTGACGTCATACAGGGAGTTATAGATCCATGAAACTTCATTTGGAGTCGTCAGGCACTTACGGTCCAATTCATTTTGTTTAAATCATAAAAACATTAATTACTTCCTTTACAGAGTGAAAATTGCACTGAAGGTAAATAAAAGATCCTGATTGTGAAATAATGAGCATGCCAGTTGCTGCCTGTGAGCCAGCTGCTGCTGTCAGCAAGTTCTGAATCACTGTGAAAAGCCATGGAACGGAGGCATAATGAGAGCTATTAAAATTTGCTATAAAGATTACCAACATGGCCTCCTGCAAGACATTTCTCTTGATGAAATGAGATTGGCAGATATGCATTTGACACATTGGTTCATTACACCCAAGATACAGCATCATTAGAACATTAACAAAGCTATATCATCTGAGTGCACACCCCCCAGAGGTGAATGACAAGGACCTTTCACAGTTCTTAGACTGATGAGAATATTATAGATTTGTGTGATTTCAATTCTAGTTTGTTGAAGTGATAGGAACGTCTGTTATTACTGTAATGACTTGATGTTTATAGTTCAGGGATTTCTTTTTCATAAATTAATTTAAGTAAAGAGTTTAAAAACAGGTGTCAAAAGTATTGTTTATTGTCCAAATAGAAGTATAAATCTTACTGCTTAATTAAAAGCACACTTGTGGAAGTTGGGGTATTAACTTAACATTCTTATATAAGTTGAAGTGTAAAAGTATCAATTTTACTAAAAGTAATGAAGGAAAAATGTTAAAGACAGATGCTTTAAACCTTATACTGGATGCTGCAGTACCGTATTGAGTATCAATAAAACATTTAATAAAGTAAATGTGTTTTTTGCTCTCTACCACTGGCAGTGTTGGGCACGTTACTTTGAAAAAGTAATTAGTATAGTTACTAGTTACTTCTCCCAAACTGAGTTACTCCACAATAAAAGTAACTAGTTACTGGTAAAAGTAACTATTGCGTTTGCGTTTCTTACCGCCGTAACCCTCACCACCCGGCCCCCACCTTCTCGCTGTGTGTTTCAAAAACCAGCTAAATAGAGTGGACAACAAATGTTGCATTTATTGCAACTCAATGTAAATGACATCAGTGGGGAACGCTATCTGACGGGCCTATGAACCCCGTTAGATAGCCTTCCCGCTGCTTAACATGGGGGGAACGGTATTGGATGGGCTTCTAAACCCTGTCAGATAGCCTTCCCCTCTTCTTAACATGGGGGGAACTGTATCTGATACGGTGTTAATATCATCAGGCTGCATTACCTCTACTCATGGGTGTGAGTTTTTTAACAGGGCGTTCAGATCTAGTGAGTGTATGAAAATAATAACTGAGGATGTCTAATTCTGAAAGACTCTGTGTTTGGGTTGTTATAGATACTTCGACATCTCTCTCTATCTATCTTTCTATCTATCCCGATTTCACAGAGAGAAGTGTGGGGTTAAGGATTTTGCTCAGGAATCCAGAGTGGAGGCTGTGGGGATTGAACCAGGTACTTGCAACCTTCTCAGAGCACAAGCATACTGCTCTAAACATTAGGCCATCACTCCCGAAACAGTGGAGAATGTATCAAGTTGAATCTGTCTCGTTCGATGTTGGAATCTTAATTTTTTTTTTTTCATGGTGTTGTTTCATTGTGAAGGAAAGCATAGCCATGCTGCAGTCTTACTGCTAAAATGTTTGTTTGTTTGTTTGTTTCCATAACCATTTTTCATTTGATGAAGTCAGTGTAGCCAGTGCTTCTAATTTTCTTGTGCCCAAGCCATGAAAGAATGTGCTGGCCTTTACACTAGGTTACTGAGCTAAGATTATGTATAAAAGCTGATCATGATTATGGTTCCGGACGAGATAGCGAGACCACCCGGGTCTCCGTGGATTGTTGTCGGGTCCTGGAGAAGACGCAGGCGGAGGAGAGAGAGGAAGCAGAAGTGGGGCTGCCGGTCTGGCCTATTGCTAAGGCTACGTAAACAACCACACAAGCCGCCTCTCCCGAGCCTGTTTCTCTCCAACGGCAGATCCCTGCTGCATAAAATGGACGACCTGGATTTACACCTCACTGGAAATCGCTACGTCCGGGACTGCTGTGTGTTTATCATTACCGAAACTTGGCTTAACCCGGACATTCCCGATGCTAGCATGCAGCTAGCCAGCCGCACACTGCTACGCGCGGACAGAACAATGGACTCCGGTAAGAGCAGAGGAGGGGGGCTTTGTATGTATGTGCATGACAACTGGTGCAACAACGGAACCATCATAGACAGCCACTGTTGTCCGGACCTCGAGTACATGATTGTTAGGTGCCGGCCTTTTTTCCTCCCGAGAGAGCTGACCGTAGTTATTGTCACGGCTGTTTACATCCCACCCGACGCCGATGTAAGCACGGCACTCTCTCTCCTGCTGAACGCGGTGAGCGAACAACAACGAGCTCACCCCGACGGCTTTCACATCATAGCGGGGGATTTTAATAAGGCCAACCTAAAGTCTGTACTACCAAATTTCCATCAGCATGTGAAATGTGCCACGCGAGGCGAGAACACCTCGGACCACGTCTACACCAGCATCAGGCATGCTTACAGAGCCGTCCCCCTCCCCCATCTGGGAAAATCGGACCATCTGTCCCTACTGCTCTTTCCAGCCTACACCCCCTCTCAGACGCAGAATCAGGCCCACCATAAGGACCATCACCACCTGGCCTGAAGATGAACTTCACAAACTCAAAGACTGTTTTCAACGGACAAACTGAGACCTGTTCGAACACCAGGAGCTGGGGACACACACAGACACAGTACTGGACTACATCCACTTCTGCACCAGTAATGTGACTGTGAACAAAACTATCCGGGTCTTCCCCAACCAGAAGCCCTGGATGACCAGCCAGATCCGCTCCCTTCTTAGAGCCCATGACGCCGCCTTCAGGTCAGGAGACAGAGCTCTGTATAGTGCTGCCAGAGCTGAGCTGAAGAGAGGGGTCAAAGAGGCTAAAGC
Organism: Cyprinodon tularosa; assembly: GCF_016077235.1. NCBI lineage: Eukaryota > Metazoa > Chordata > Actinopteri > Cyprinodontiformes > Cyprinodontidae > Cyprinodon > Cyprinodon tularosa. The sequence continues at coordinate 98,747 of NW_024038821.1, forward strand.
AGACCACAGACAACGGCTGGAGTCCCACCTGTCCAGTAACACCCGTAAGGTGTGGCAGGGCATCCAGGAGATCACCAACTTCAGGGGCAGCGTCGTTCAAACTGAACAACAGGGCGCACAGCTGTCAGAGGAGCTAAACAGCTTCTTTGCTCGGTTTGGAGAATCCCAGCGGCCCTCCCCTGTCCCTGCCCTGTCCCCTCCCCCACCCAGCGCTGACACCCCCCCACTCACTGTCCAGGAGCTCAACGTCAGGAAGGTGCTCCTTGCAGTGAACCCCAGGAAGGCCGCAGGCCCAGACGGAGTCCCTGGCAGGGTGCTAAAAGCATGCGCGGGTGAGCTCGCCCCCACCTTCACCAGGCTCTTCAACCTGTCCTTGGCCCAAGCCACCGTTCCGTCCCATCTGAAAACCTCCACCATCATCCCGGTGCCGAAGACGTCTGCCATCACCAGCCTGAATGATTACCGCCCAGTGGCCCTCACTCCGGTAATCATGAAGTGCTTTGAGAAGCTGGTTCTTCAGCACATCAAGGACTGTCTCCCCCCACACCTGGACCCCCAACAGTTTGCATACCGGGCCAACCGTTCCACAGAGGACGCCGTTGCCGTGGCTCTCCACTCTGCTGTGAACCACCTGGAGCAGCAGCAGAGCTACGTCCGGATGCTCTTTGTGGATTACAGCTCGGCCTTTAACACCATTCTCCTGGACAGACTCATCATCAAACTGGGCTCCCTTGGACTCCCCCCTCTCACATGTGCCTGGATTAACAACTTCCTGTCCGACCGACCCCAGGCTGTGAGAGTTGGCCCCCACCTCTCCTCCACCCGCACGCTGAGCATCGGCTCCCCACAGGGCTGTGTGCTGAGCCCCCTCCTCTTCTGCCACTACACCCACGATTGCAGACCGATCCACAACCACAACCGGATCATCAAGTACGCCGACGATACCGCTGCGGTCGGTCTCATCTCCAGGGGCGACGAGGCCGCCTACAGAGAGGAGGTCCTGAAGCTGGCTGATTGGTGCTCAGAGAACAATCTGACTCTGAACACCAAGAAAACCAACGAGCTCATCATAGACTTCAGGAGGCACAGCCCTGAGTCAGCTCCCCTCTTCATCAACGGCGAGCAGGTGGAGAGGGTTCACAGCGTCAAATACCTCGGCGTCCACATCTCTGACCGCATCACCTGGTCAGAGAACATCACCACCATCATCAAGAAGGCCCGGCAAAGGTTACACTTCCTGAGAATCCTCAGAATGTATAACCTCAACTCCGATCTGCTGCTGGCCTTCTACCGCTCCTCCATCGAGAGCTTGCTGACCTACTGCATCATAGTATGGTTCGGCAGCTCCACCGCTGCCGACAGGGAGAGGCTGCAGAGGGTGATAAAGGCAGCGCAGAGGATTATCGGTCGCCATCTCCCCTCCCTGGCAGACATTTACTCCACCCGGTGCCTCAGCAGAGCCAGGGCCATCTCCAAGGACAGCTCCCACCCTGGCTCCACCCTGTTTGACCTGTTGCCCTCTGGAAGGCGCTACAGGCAAATGAGGATCAGGACAAACAGACTCAAGAACAGTTTCTTCCACCAAGCCATTGCCGCCCTCAACTCCGACCTGCACTGATGGACACTTTTCACCTGGTTTGCATTATTCCCCAAGCCATTGCTCCCCCTCAACTCCGACCTGCACTGTCGGTCACTTTACACCTGTTTTGCACTATCCCCCCCCCCACAATCTGTGCCAGTACTGTTTACATTTCCTTTTCACTGTTTACATTTCCTTTTAATATATTTATATATTTTTTTAACTGTTTACATTTCCTTTCCCTTTTAATATATTTATATATTTTTAATTTTATTTTTATTTCACGGTAGCTGATATGGAAGTCCCAAATCTCATTGTATCCGTTGCAGAATATAATGACAATAAAGGCTTTTTGACTTTTGACTTGGACTTTGGTTGTCTCTTCAACACATCATAGTACTTAGGTGACCTGACTACTATGATTATAAAAAAATTACCTGATTAAAACAATTTTTTGTTCTACAATTAGTTTTTTATTTGAATTGAGCTTTGTACTGGAAAACAGTGAAAGAAAGACTGAGAAGAAGAGGATACTTATGCCAGGTAGGTAAGAGTTGATAGCTTTGGGATTTGGAAATATTGAAAATCATACATGTCATGATCTTGGCACTGATTACTGGCTTAATGGTTGATTCCATTCACCTGTCTAGCTCCGCCCAGTATCTCATCACTGTTCATTTGTGTCACCTGCTCTAGTCTCTATTTAAACTGTTTGCTTCCAGTCATCAGTGCCAGATTATTTGAGTCTTTGGTGAAAATTCTTTGGCATACCTGTTTGTGTTCTGATTGCTTGATCCTGACCTGTTGTGCCTTCGGACTTTGAGCCTGCCTGTTCCTGTTTCGGATCTGTCTGACCTGTCTTCGGACTCCTGCTAGTTTCTGCCTGTGGACTGAATCTGGATCTGCCTCGTGACTTCAACCTGGATTTCCCTTCAATACCTCTTGGGATCTAAGATTTTCTGGCCTGGACTCCTGTGAATCTCTTGTACACCAGCTTGGGCTTCGTCCTCCGGATAGTCCTGCCTTCCTTCATCTGCAATGATCTGCTCATGAGCTAGTTCAGCAGTCTTCAAGACCTCAACTCTTGGAACTCTCTGGGCAGCGTCGCTGCGTGCTGTTGCCAGCCTTCCAGCTGAATTCCACTCTTTTTGCTGAGCATGGACTGAACTCTAAGACCAGGTTAGTGACTCACACGCTCGTTATTGTCCTCCGTCAGATTTACGTGGTCACAAACTTGAGTTTTCCCTCTACTGAGAGTCCGGCACACACCCTAGCTGCTGAGTTACAGGTCCGATGTTAATTAATAAACGCTTTTGAGAATTACGGCTGTCTGTTTGCATTGAATTTTGAGTCCTCTGCTCTGTGCCTTGACACTTGTGGTGTATTATTCTGATGGTGCTGACAATCCTTTCACTTAGTTGCATAACTTAGAATTATGCTTAATAAATAGTATTAAGAAGGAAATACAGCCTTTGAATATAAAATCTTTTTTGCTTTTCGTACATTCAACTGTAGTGATATTAAATATGAAATATTTTTTATATTAACTTCTTTATTCCAAAATAAACATTTTAGACAGAACAAACAAGCACACAAGTATAGGTTGCTCATTAACTGTACTGGTGCAATATGAAAAATAAATGTTTGTGTTAAAACTACGCAAACTTACATGAGAAATGTAGCTATACATCCACAAAATATAGGGTAATTTGTTTCATAAGGTGCAAAAATGACATTTTTGTTTTTAAAAGCCCCTAAGGGGTTCAAACAATAGGTCCCCCCATTTCAACAAATGAGGTTTTTTTTTAGACTAGAAGAGTTCTGCCTTTTAAGACAGGAAAGTATAGCAGTTAAAGTTGCTACTTGAGAAAATACTTAGCCCTGTGATTCAAATTATAAATTGTATTTGGAATAAAAATAAGAGAACTATGGGTGGTAAAAAACACATCCTCCAAAGACAGATATTTACATGGAAATGTGGCATATAATTAATTGATATATTACTGATCTTGCTGGATTTTAATCTGTTTTACTTCCATAAATTGCAGGATCTTCTTTACTTTATCTTTGCCAGAAGATTTAAACGCCTTGCCCTCATAATTTGCAAGTTAATTTATTTATAAAGAAAATATAAACGCTGCTTAAGCTAATTCAAATGAAATTAAAAGTAAAATAAGTAGCCATCCTTATCACTGTCTGTAACCTACTAACAAGGTAAGGAAAGCATCAGATGAGCTGCCTGAAAACTAACGTTACGTTTCCCCACTTTAAAATGAAACAAACATGGTTACTCATCCTGCTGATCAGCTCTCTTCACTGCCATCGAAGGCTCCAACGTGTTTTCTTTTCAGGTGCTGCGTCAATACAGTGGTGCTTCCGTGCCATGTTCATTTGTTTTGACAAAAGTTGCATGTTACGACTTTTTTCACTTTATAAAGCGCAGGCTATTTTAATTATTGTGATCAATTTGCGCCGTCAATCCCGGCGCATGCACGCTTCATTTGCAGTCTGGACGCTGAGCGAAAACATCCTTCTGCTCTAAATGCAGCGCTGAGAGGGACTCCTGTGGGAGAGGGAGAACGGGGTTGGGATGGGGGAGGAGCCCCACGGCAGAATAGGAACGATACATGCTTTCACGTAAGAGTCTCCAAAAGCCGCCAGTGACACCGTAAAAAGTCGCGAGATTTGTCGAGATTTGACTTTTTTGAAAAATAGTCGCTGGAGGGGTCTGAAAAGTCGCTGAGTTGGCAACACTGCACCTGCGGCACAGGCTCGCTCAGCCGTATTTTTTTTTTCTTCCCCCGTTTCAGTCAAGTGGATGTGATGACGGCAGCGGCGGATGACGCATTAATCGCGCGACACAACTAATCGATGATTAAATTAATTGCCAACGCTTTTAAAAGTCGATTTTTATCGATTCGTTGTTGCAGCCCTAGTAGTGATCAAAAAATATTTAAGAATACAGCAATTATTTGCTTGACAGAAGTAGATGCTGCAACTTTTGTTAGACCCCACACATAAATTTTTCTCTCTCTTATTTTAATACATTTCCGTAGAAATAAAAGTGCAAAGGATAAATCTCAAGGGTGAAGAGGAGATTGCAGAGATAATTAACTGTACAAAAAGTGGAAACAGTTTTCCTTTCTCATCTTTTGTGGCTCTGAGTTAGATTTTAACGACTCTTTCCATGTACTGTCTGATCTGAACCGAAAAGCCAATCTGCAAATTTAAAACAGGGGATTATATTCCTGCCTTTTAGTCCATGTTTTCGTATAAAGAAAAGAAGTTGTGCCTTAGTGGTAACTTACAGGAAATTGATTATAAGCATGTCTGCTTGTTTGCAACTATGCAAATTTGGTGTGCAGCCTCCTTTGGCTAATAAATAAGTGAGCTTGTTTGTAGATTAAAGCAGTTTTCAAATCTCCCCCCTACAGAACTCGACACTCTGATTTTGGTCAGTCTTAAATGCTGGTTGAGCTAATTTAGCTTGGATAGTAAATAAGCCTCCACAAGTGTGTGGTTTGCAAAATATATGTACACGCAGAACACACTGGGCACCCATGTATCTTGGCGGAGCCCTGACACCATTTGCACGAGACCAGAGTTACTGAAAATACTAATGAGAGAGCTGGAAGAGTTATTAGCTGATTGCTGTAATTCAGTGATCTGTTTAAGGGAAGATTAAGTTCCACACATCTCGTACAACCTCAGTTGAGCCAGAAGTTTTGCTTTATTGAAGCTTGTTAGATTTAAATATGGCAGTCTGAAACAAATAGTGGAGCATGATGGATGGAGAGTAGAACTACAATTATGTTGATATTTATGCAGTCATAAATGTCTGTGAACGTGTGTGTAGGTGTTTAACAGCTTTCAAGGGCCTGTCTTTGTAATTGCTATGCTGTAATAAAAAATGTCAAAGTATTTTGCCAAAGCTCCACCTTAAATTACTATTTGTCTGTTATTAAAAAAAAGTCATTATTACAAACATATTTGGGAGTTGGGGCAATAGGTATTTACAATCTAGTCAGCCACAGCTGTATGAACACTGGTGGAAAGCTGATAGAATATTTCATTCTAGTTATTCCTGGAAGTGGGTGGAAACACATGAGTAAGATTTGCACTTTCTCTCTGATGTTTGATCCGCATGGAAAAGGTGCAGTCATTGTGAAAAGGTGCATGAACACTGGTTGGTAAGTAAGCAAACACAGGCAAGAACCAAGCAAGATCTCATTGAAAGCAATTTAATGAATGATATTTAATAAATAAATCAAACGATATAACAAGCGAGTGGGAACACAGAAAAGACACCTACATGAAACAAACTTAAACACAGAAGGAAAAAAGAGGCTCTAACAAATGAAAAAAGAAACATTAATATAGATGCTGACAAGGGCGGTATCTTGAATTTGCTGTACATGTAAGGAAGAAAGAAGCACAAGACATCTTGGTGAAACTAATGAAAATAAATGGTAGACAACAATATAAAAGGCAAACACCAAGATAAAGGGAAAACTACAGCAATAAATAAACACTATGACAAACGGGACCAAGAAAATACAGTCCTGTAAAATAAAGTCCTATGAACCATGACAGAACTCCCCCCTCCAGTCACTGAATTTTAAAATGGACTCTGAGGAATGGCCAAAAAGCAACAGGGTCCTAGATGGAATATTTATGTAAAAAGCAGAAACCAACAAAGATCAATGGAAAATATAGCAATTGAAAAAAAGATGTAAAAACACAGAACTAATTTACTTAACAACATCCCAGATCTACCTTTACTGTTACCTTTATCCACCTTTATTTCACCTTTACCTGTTCACATTAGGAATAAACAACAAAACAGTTTGATGAGACCTATTTTCCTCTATGTTTTACCTAAGTAAATGTAATAGTAAATGTCTGTGTTGATGCGGGTGAGATCCATGATGATGGTTGTAATGTTCAGGTACTCAGAAGAGGATAATTTTACATGTTATGATCTTTTGTTGGCCTGGGTGCAAAGTTAAAGATCTGCATCGACGTTGATGTGCTGCGGGCGTTGTCTAAAAACTATTTATTTTGCTATGAATTATGTAAAACAGTAATAAATCATGGAAGTTATGACAGGTGAATGTTCCGTGATGGGTGCCGCCATAAAATGAAACTATAAGTAATACCTTATCCCTTATTCCTGGAAAATTTCTCTGAGATTAACCTTTTTATTGTGTCCTTTCTTCAGTTTGCCTTCCATTTATAGCCCTCAGAATGTAAGTCTCTGTTATACTTTTTACTTTGATTCCATATATGCAGAAAATATGTTAAATGTCTTCATATGATCAGAATAAAGTCATTCTTCTCTTCCTGTGATTCACTCACTCATACTTTTCAAAGTATGGCTTACACATCAAAAATGCAAACCTCAGGAAAACAAGGACCTTTCGCCAGTACTCATAACCCTTGGATATTTATCCACATATTTTAAAAACTCAAATAAATTCTCAAGCAAAAAGAAAAATGATACGGGTTTCAACATTATTTAACACCTCTCAGATTTATAAAATCTGACATGTGTGGTGTGTTAGTTTGTTAAAGCAGGGAAACATCTAAAACATATAGAACTGCTGGGGTGGTGGCCTAGTGGTTAGGGCATTGCACTTGGGTCCCAGAGGTTCTTAGTTCAAGCCCCACTCCCAGAGGGAGTCCCAGAGCAAGCACACAATGGCAGCCCACTGCTCCCTAACGGGATGGATTAAATGCAGGGTTAATTTAATTGCTTTGCACTTGTGACATTGTAATGAAAATAAAGTTAAACTCTGCTCTATTAGTCCTTGATGTCTGACTCCTTGAATTGAAAAGACATTTTGATTGATTACTAATTTCTTTGTCCCATACTTTAATCTCATTCATGCAGCAGCTTATACTCATTTATGTTTATTGCTATAACCATCTTCATTTGGTGTGTTTGTAAGTAATTTATTTAGTGTTTTTATTATCCAAAATGGCCTATAAATAAATGTCTATGTTGATAAGGTTTCAGGGGTCAAATGATGGGCAACAAGCATCAAGATGGTGAGGTCCCCTAATAAATTATTACATTGTATTATTTAGATAATAACTTAAAAACAGGGGTGTATTCATTAAATGATTTAATTGAAAACTATGTTCATATGCCAGAGTGGATATTGCACACAGACCTTCTCCCCTATTGGCTGATGCCGCATGTTTGTGGCAACCTTCATAACTAAATGTGGCATTTTTAAATAGTAATTTATTTTTCTCTCCAGCCCCGCTCTCCCATCCCCACTGTCCATCAGAGTAAGCCAATCCAGAAGGAGTAGCATAATAACTTATATAACAACAACTTCAGTGTAATTGGTCCCCTTATCTGACTCTGCATGTACCCTTGGGCATAAAGACACTTCAAACAGGAAGAGACAGACTGCCAAAGGATGTGAGAGGCTTAAACTTGATAAAGGGTAGAGAAAAGAAAATTGAAAATACAAGAGAGCCAATACAAACAGGTTAAAGGGAAGGAATATGTTTGACATTTACTACTGTTCTAAGTCCCAAAAAAGTTAATGTAGATTCACATTCATATGAATATAGTAATGTCTATCAAAACAGACTTTACGTCTTACAGATTGTCACATTAAAAAAATATATAAAAGTATTTCTTTATACTCAGAGAAAGATATCATAAAATCCCTAACAATTCCCCCATTAATTGATATAGCTTGGTTTATAAAGATATTTATGGTCTCTGCTCTCCTCAAATAAAAAAAATATTCCGAAGAAATTATTGTTATCAAGCCAAAATGTGGATGCGGGCCTCATTATGGGGTTAGAATTGGTTTTACCAGTATGTGGGATCAAATGTGATGGATAAATAACCTAAACTAAACAAAGCTATGAGGTCAGCTTTTTAAAAAGTTGAAATGAAATAAGTTTAGGTTGAGCACCCATATGGATCCCACTTTCTACCCTGACTTGTGGCATGTCAAACATATATTAATAATTTAAAAAGCTATTGTGTAACATCTGGACAAGTTTAAGGTAAAGGTAAAAAGATAAAATGATTGAAACTCATCAAACTCCTCTGAAGGAGCTTTTGCTCCAACAATACATTTCTGTTTAATTGGGCAATAGCAATGCCCTCTTTGAATTACTCTTTGACCACCTTAGCAGCTCAGAGTAAGATAAACTAACCATCCAAAACAACCTTGTCTTCTTCTTGAGAATTTTTCTGTTTTTAAAACTGTATTTTTCATATTTCGTGTCGACATTTGTTGTTGTTAGGTCTACAGTATTTTAGGACATACGCATCCCAAATGCCTTATGTTTCTCACCCTGCTGAACCTGAGATAGATGTTAAAATTTTGTAAACACACAATAATATGCTTTAACACAGAGGCTGTGAACCCAAACTAATCAAAGAGCCATATTGGACAAAAAAACAAACAAAAAGCAAATCTGTCTGGAGCCGTAAAAATGTAAACGTCTTATATAAGCCTCGTATGGCAACACACGCTCTAATGGCCGGATTTATCAAGATCCAATCTTGCGTGCAGTAATTTGCGCTCGCAAACTGGAATTTTGCGCGAGGGGCTGAACCATGGTTTGCGGGTGATTTAACAAGAGTGATCGCGTAACTGGTGGCAGGTGCAAAACTGTTGGAGAAACCCTATTTAAATTATGGTTTTGCGCGTTTTGCGGCTAAGTTGTTTGTAGTTTGTACAAACTAGTGCATTAAGAAATTTTAATCTTACAGTGACACCCCCACCCCCTCCAAAAAAAAAAATATACCGGTATATATATACATATATATATATATATATATATATATATATATACTTTGGCAACCTTTATTCTCTAAGGTGGTATGTGGCTGAATTTCTACTTCACTGCAGTATAAAAAACAAAAAACAGGTGTTTTGTATTGGCCTGTAAAAAAATGCACATACCAAATGGCTCACAAGACGTGACTGGATGAGATTACTGCGTGTACACATCCCCGCAGCATTGGCATGTTGCTCCACATTCAGAGTTCCCCCAACAGCTCCAAAATGGCAATGCTGGATAAACGATATGTTTTGATGATCGTTTCCTCGTTCATTCCAAAAATATTTAGCCTGACGTAGTCCGACTCAATTCTAGTCAGAATATGAGTCTGATACTGCTCCATAGAGCTGTGATTATGGGGCGTGTTTCGAACGAACCAGGAAAAAAAATGCCTCTGCACTCAATTGGATAGATCTACAACCAATAAGAGCAACGGAGTGCGTGACGTATGTTAAGCGAGGCATAGTTGTTGTCCACAAAAATCAAAGCGTGCAGTTGCACGCCTAGAATAAGAATATGAGACTTGATCGCGTTTCTCTGTTCCTCTTTTAAAATTAATTTGCTGTCGATATCTTCTAGAACAGACCTAATAGCAGAATCTACTCACCTAAACTCTCCAGCGGCAGCTGTTATTGTTGTCACCCAAGCGCGCATTGCTCACGTGGTTGATTACGTTACTGTTTGTCATCTGTCCATCATCGTATAAAGCCCGCCCTGACAATTTGATTGGATCGCCTGACAGTGGGCGATAATACTCGCGCTACTATGGAGCAGAGCCAGACCGAACTTCCCCGACCTCAAACTTTGTGGGCGGGACTAAGTTCGGAATGGCACCCAGGCTAAAAAATATTCACACGGAGTGAAAAATTGCGTTCTCTGCATCTCCTTGCTTCATTTCGATGTCTCCTTCTTGCGACAATAACCGCTGCCATGTGTGCGCAATTACGCATACAGACCATTTGCACCTTCTTTTGAAACATGTTAAATATAGAGTCAGATACCGTTAGCAAAATTACTTTCAGGTTTGATAAATCACTTTGCGAGTGCTAAATTAATATATTTACATGTTCTCCTCCCATAAGACGCACTGGGACACGTTGATGTACGGCAAGTTCGTCGACTAATTTTGAGCATGTTGGGGCATAAACTACAGGTAGGTTTATGATTGTTGACATGCATTAAGTGTAAGTTACTTATAACTTGTGGTGTCTAGCTTATACAAAACCTATGAGTAACTTGGGCATAACTTATGTGTAACTTATCAAGAACTTATGTCCAACAGACATCTAGTGTTTAATGGCGTCGTGGCAGTGTTTTGGTATAAAAGCCCACGGCCATGACCAACAATCTTACTAGCAGACATGTCGCTGAATCTCCTACTGCAAACATTCTTTATTGGTTAGAGCTGAGCTAGGTTAGAGATCTCCATGCAAAGCATTCTGGGATATATCTGCCTCTTCTGAGGCCTTTGTCTTCTTCTCATACACTTCTTAGACACTGTTTCTCTTACAAACCATGGCCATTTTCAAAGAACTGCAGTAAGAAAGCTTCAACGACTGTCTGAAACCGTAGCTCACCACAAATATGCAGCTGAAAATGGGCATGTGCACAAAAAGATAGCTTACGGGGCAAGCATGTAGAACAGCCTTACGTAAACATATCACCAGAATGATTGAGATGATCCTCCTGGAATTAAAAGATCGTCCTCTATACCTTTAAGAACAAAATCTGGTGGAGGCATTCTGTTTTTGTTTTTTTGTTTTTTTTACTAAGGAATAATTTCTTGTCACTTACAAATATAGGCTTTTCATACAGTATATGGTAATATCTGGTTTCAAATGTATAAGAGTTATCTACAGATTTAACTTTATATGTAGACTGAACAGAAGTCAGTGCATCTGAGCATGGTCAAAAAGGGGCCTGGATGATAAAATAAAATCTCTCTTTGTGTCTGACAGACTGAGATTTATTGTATTGGAAATAGTCCTGGATGTGTGCTCTGCATTAATAATTTAAAAGCAAATGTTGAGTAAAAAAAAACAAAAGAAATGTTAGATACCACAAAGATAGGAGTCCCTGCTGCACTACAGTAAAGACAGTGGAATGGCAAGCAAAGGTTGCATAGGCCCTCCACTAGTTTCAGCAAACAATAAAGATAAAAGCATAATTTATTTCAAGAATATATGTAAAAATAAATACATCTGCAAGATTGGGCTATTGACAAGAGGCAAAAGCCTCACTGTGATAGTTTAATAAAGAGAGAATGATTCCTCCTAAATCAGGAATACTGAAAAGCAAAACAAATAAGAAAAAGAAAATGTAAACTTCCAAACTGTACCTAAGAACATCAGTGGAAGTTTAAAATGCAGGATAAAAAGCATGAAAAAGGTGTAAAGATCCTGGCAAGTAAGTTTTAGTAACATGCTTTGGTGACCTTTAAATAAATGAGCAGCTATATAGACTTTCTCTCAACAGTGCAAAACTTACTGATGCTTCCTAAAAGTCCCATAAAAATAATGAAACTGGAACTTAACTCTATTGGAGCATCCATGTAATGCCAGAAAAGTGGCCCAAAAGTTCATTCCAACAGAGTAAGATTTAAGAGATTTATCAAAGGAGATCTCTGATGAGTAACAGGAACCTGCCTGGAACGTTCATGGGAAACCACTGCATGGAAGTGAAACAGGTTAGTGGCTGTGGAGGAGCAAATCCATGAAAATTATTTTAGGTTACATTCTCAGGAGAGGGTGTGGGATGGCCAAACCCATGGTCACACTTTAAAAGAGTTTGGCCGGACAAAAGATGGCAGACAGGGCTCTGATCTGCTAAATGCAGGGAGGGGGGACTGGAATGTTGCACCAGCTGCTGCTACAAGGGGGAATTTCCAAATGTTTCTCATCATTGCATTTTTACTTGGGATTTGTTTTGCGGTTGGTGTGTTTCATTTTTCAAAGATTATTTTATTGCCAAACCTAAATGTACTGCTGTATTTTGTAATTTGTGATTGTTTGATTATATTTAATTACCCCTCTTGTGTTACTGGTCTGATCAGCCAGTCTATATACCCTTATATCCAGTGTGTATATATGTATATACATGTATATATATATATATATATATATATATATATATATATATATATATATATATATATATATATATATATATATATATATATATATATATATATATATACAAAGCAAAATTTCATTTGTACAGCATTGAGAACATTTTCCAGTCTATGAAGTAAATGCTTCTATGAAATAAATTGAATTAATCCATGTGACTCCTCATGCTTATTCCCTCTGTCCCTGACAGGGTTTGAATTCTGATCAGCGGTTTCTGGCGCTTGGCTTGAACCCAATAGCGGACAGACCAGGAAACTGACTGTACTATAAGAGAGAAAGGAGTAGCTAGCTTTAAGTTTAGTCCAGAAACTTGAATCTCAGATAAAAGAGACATCATTTATCCAGGAGAGAGTCATGTACACATTGGGAGTGGGCATACAAATCCAAAGAACAATGAGCCTGTAGACAGCCAGGAAGGGATTGAACAATGTAGGACCTTTTGATCAGTTATCACTGACTTTCTATTGTGTTTGGTTATTAACATGTCTTGAAGGACAATTTCCCCTTGCCACTGGCCACAAGGCTTAAATAAACATAAGCAACAAATTTACACACCTAACAGTTTCGTTGACTGGTTATTTGGGAGTTTTTTTTTTTTTTTTTTTTTTATCTGTCATGCCATTACAAGGATAACCAATAATATAACTTAACAAAAACTGAGGAAGCTATCTTTGACCAATTCCAACTCCCCATTGCTCTACTTGTCTTGAGATTATCAAACAGTCTGACTCATTTTAATTCCTTAGAGTATATGTGGACAGTGCTCCCTCCTGGACAGCTCACCTGAAATAATTATGCAACAAATTCCAACAAAGCACCCACTACCAGGGGAGACTTCGAAACCCTTGGAAAAAGGGCTGTTATGCTGAACCATTTATCTACAGCCACCATTCAAAGTGTATTGCTATATGGTTAATTGGCATCTTAATACAACTGAAGGACAAGATACAAAGGCTCCTTAAAATCTTCTCTAAAATCACGGGATATCTAGTGGAAAATCAAACAGCAAATTTGAAATTTTGTGATCTGGAAAGCTATTTAGTGAAAACAGGTATTAAAAAAAGAGGAAGATTGCCTCTGTGTCTGTTTGGTTTTGCCAGTAGTGCTCTGTACCACTCCTATGAAAGGAACGGTTTGAACAGCCCCTGAGCAGGATGCGTGATATATGTAGAGATGTTATTTTCTTTTTTAATTTACTCTAGAGTTTGTCAATGAAGGGCCATCCAAATGATCCTGTTTGCAGGCCTCATTTTGCTGTAATTTGGACATGCCCTGTTTTGTAGTTGAGCTAAACAACACCATTAAATGGTGATGAAGAAGATCGACAGCAGCTGCTGTGGAAGATTGTATTGGCTAATCTCCTACAGTTTTAGCAATTGCAAGCTACTGTTAATTTTCATTTTTTAAGGAAATTTAAAGCTATTTTATTCTTATGCATTAATCAAAACCCTCTTCTCACATTCAGAGAGGAAAAGCACAATACTGCATCGCATGCATGGTATGAAAGAATGGGTTGGCTGCCTTTTTCAAAGCAGTTTTGGCAAAGCCTTGGCCTATCATTCTCAGCATAAACCGATTTAAAGCTACAATGTGTAATTTTCCAGCAACATCTAATGGTCAGACTGTTGCGACATAAAGTGCTGACAACAAAATTATAAAAATCCTCAATGGAAATCTAATTTATTAACCAATGGAGGCCTGCATTTGGAGTCAAATTCAAAATTTAAGTGAATTAACACAATATAGGCTGATCCAATTTTGATGTCATTTATTTAAAACAGGTAAAAATGAGGTTCAGCATTGTGTGTGTCATCCACAGCCCCAAATGACCTCGCTACAATGCCTGGGCATGCTCCTGATGAGGTGGCTGATGGTGTCCTGAGGGATAGCCTCCCAGACTTTAGTGAAAGTCTGGTAGGTTGGATCGAGACATGAAGTCCCAGATGTGCTCAATCGGATTCAGGTCTGGTGAGTGAGTGGGCCAGTCCATAGCTTTGATGCCTTCATCTTGCAGGAACTGCTGACACATCCTTCAACATTAAGTTTAGCATTGTCCTGCATTAGGAAGAACCCATGGCCAACCACACCAGCCTATGATACAACAAGGGGTCTTAGGATTTCATCATGGTACCTAATGGCAGTCATGCTTCATCTGGTGAGCCCATGAAGGGCTGTGCTGGGTTGTTGCCCTCCTACGGTCTCCTCCACATCTCCTGTTGTAGTGGAATGTCTCATGGTAACACCTCCAGCCTCTTGATACTATGCTGACGGATACAGCCAACCTGCTTGCCACAGCTCGAATTAATGTGCCCTTCTGGATGAGCTCCAATACCCCAGCCACTTGTGTGGGTTGTAGAGTATGTCTCAGGCTACCATGAGCTTGAAAGCTCCACCAACATTCAAAAGTGACCAAAACATTAGCCAGAAAGCAAAGGTACTAAAAAGTGGTCTGCAGTCCCTACCTGCAGACCCAATCCTTTATTGAGTGTTTCTTGCTAATTGCAAATAATTTCCATCTGTTGTCTATCCCAATTGCACAACAAGATGTGGAATTGATTGTCAGTCAGTGTTGCTTCCTAAGTGGACAGTTTGATTTCACAGAAGTTTGATTTGATTGAAGTTATATTGTGTTGTTTATGTATTTGTTGGGAGCTGGAGAAATTCCACCTTTCTCCAGCAGAGTCCGCCGTGGATCCTCTGAGGGAGCCTCCTGCTCAGCTGCAGCTCGTCAAGATCATCAGAGGATCCACTACTTAAGCTGTCTTCAGACCTTGCCTCAACGCCGCAGTGTTGTTCCAGTTGGTCAGCGCTTAAGCCTAGATCCTCAGAGTAATTCGATGACTTTTGAATCCAGCTTGGATTCTAATCCTTGTTTCTGTTTTCCAGGAAAGCTGTGCCTCCTCTGTGTAAGCTCAGGAAGAGCAAACCTGCCGAGCCGACCCTCAGAGCCAAACCTGAAGATTCACAGTGAACCTCCAAGCAGCTCTGGACTAGAGCTGGGAAACCCAAAGCCAAGGTCTGTTCAAATAAGACGTGAGACGCTGAAGCAGCAAACGGACTCTGCTGATGAACTCATCTCCAGAACCAACAGAGACTCTCCCAAAGCTAACCTCAAGAACCCTCAAGGTACAATCAGTAAACTTCAGGAAATCAAACCTCTGTTGGCAACGCTAACTGAACTGTCTCTCACGCAGACTCCGGCGAACCAGAATCCAGGCCCCGAACCTGAACCAGTGTATACTGTGTGCTTGTGCATAAATAAACTGTTTAACTTTCATCCTTGTGTCCGTCAGTGGTGTTCTGCATTCTTGGGTCGCTTTTAGTGAACCCCTCATGACAGAACACTGCGGCCAAACTCAAGGCCCAGCAGATCACCTCACCCGTCGACTGGAGGAGCAGGATGCCCCAAATTCAGGGACAAACCCAAACGCTCCGTGAGTTATACCGTCTAGTTGACACTCATAACCAGATGCTACAGAGCTGTGCTAATTATCTGAACAGCGCTAATGCTGTACCACAACCATTTCCGGGTCCAGTTCCACCTCCGAGGTCACCTGCAGTGACGTCATCAGAGTTCCGTCCTAGTCTCCCAGAAAGATTTTCTGGTAATATGAAAGATTGCAAAGGATTTTTATTTCAATGTCGGTTGATTTTTCAGAACTCCCCTGGCTGTTTTTCCACGGATCACAAGAAAATAACTTTCATTCTCTCGCAGTTAACAGGAAGAGCCTTGGAATGGGCTCAGGCAAGATTTGCCGCTGACGATAGCTTAAACTGCTACTACTCTGATTTCATCTCTGAATTTACCCAGGTATTCAACCAAGAAACTGACCAAACTATTGATTCTAGAGCTCTTTTCAACCTTAAACAAGGAAACTCTTCGGTGGCTGAATTTTCCATTAACTTCCGGGTTAAAGCGGCAGCTTCCGGATGGAACCAAAGCGCTTTAAAGGGAGCCTTTTTCATGGCATTAAACGAGCACATAAAAGATGAGCTCGCAACCCTCGACGAACCTGCTACCCTCGAAGACTTAATTCGCCTCTCCATTAGATTGGATAATAGATTTCGTGCCAGAAACAGTTCAAAGAAGCAAGGTACACTTTCTTCTGCCTCACATTACGTGACTGTTTGTTCTTCCTCTACAGAGCAGCCGCCCATTCAGAGGCCTAAGTCCCAGTCTCTACCGTTGCCTGTTCAGGCCTCTCATTCGGGCGAAAGGGATGTCGAACCCATGCAGGTGGGACACACCAGGCTCACTCCAGAGGAGAGGCAAAGGCGTTTTCTAAGCAAACTATGTATCTACTGTGGTGAGAGTGGACACTTCATCGCTTCCTGCCCGGCTAAATCAAAAGCCTGGGCCCGCCAGAGGATCTGAGGAGTCTGGCGGGCCAAATAAACACTAAGAAATCTCCTCGACTGTTACTGCCTGCCACGCTTTTCTGTGCTAATCAAAGCCTCTCTTTCTCTGCATTCATCGACTCAGGCTGTGAACGTAACCTAATCGATTCTAACCTCGTCCAGCCAGTCCAAATTGAAACCATTCCTCTGTCTCAGCCTCTCAGTGTATCCGCTATTGACGGGAAAAGACTCCATCAAGTTACCCACCAAACTCAGCCCCTCGAGCTACTTCTGTCAGGTAACCACCGAGAGACTATTAAATTTTTTGTTTTTCCCTCTGCATGTTCCCCGCTGGTGCCCGGTTTCGAATGGTTGGAGAAGCATAATCCTCACATTAACTGGACTGAACGTCACCTGGAATCATGGTCCATCTCTTGCCATGAGACATGCCTGCGTTCTGCTGCCCCCTTGGTGGGGTCTCCTAGAGGTGGGGGGGAGATGGACTCTCTTGACCTTTCTTCAGTTCCTTCTGAGTACCATGACCTAGCCCCTGTCTTCAGTAAGGTCACTGCGACGTCCCTACCTCCACACAGACCATACGATTGAGCCATTGAACTTTTACCTGGTGCTCCTTTACCTAGCAGCAGATTGTATAATATTTCCAAGCCCGAGAGAGAAACAATGGAAAAATACATCAACGAATCATTAGCTGCTGGAATAATTCGCCCTTCATCCTCTCCATTGGGCGCCGGATTCTTCTTCGTGGGGAAGAAGGATGGTTCCCTGAGACCTTGTATCGACTATCGAGGTTTGAATCAGATCACTATTAAAAACAAATACCCACTGCCTCTCCTTGCCTCTGCTTTTGAGCCCGTACATGGAGCTACTGTGTTTTCTAAACTGGATTTAAGAAACGCTTATCATCTCCTTAGGATCCGTGAAGGCGACGAATGGAAAACTGCCTTCGAAACACCCTTGGGCCAATTCGAATATCTTGTTATGCCCTTTGGTCTCACTAACGCTCCAGCCTGCTTCCAGGCCCTCGTAAACGATGTTCTAAGAGACTTTCTCAACGTATTTGTTTTCGTGTACATTGATGATATACTCATTTACTCCAAGAACCTCGATGAACACAAGAAACATGTCCGTCTTGTTTTACAGAGACTGCTGGAGAACAAACTGTTCGTGAAAGCCGAGAAATGCGAATTTCATCAACCTTCAGTCACCTTTTTGGGGTTTGTGCTCGAGGGCAGCCAGGTTAAACCATCTGAGGACAAGATTAAGGCAGTTTTAGACTGTCCAGTTCCAGAGAACCGCAAACAGCTACAAAGGTTTTTGGGTTTTGCTAACTTCTATCGTCGGTTTATCAGAAACTACAACCAGACCGCCCTTCCATTAACTTCTCTGACCTCTGTCAAACGCAGTTTTCAGTGGACTCCCGAGGCTCAAGCAGTGTTTGAAAAACTAAAGTCATTATTTTCCAGAGCACCTGTCCTTATGCAACCTGACCCAGCTAAGCAGTTTATCCTTGAGGTGGATGCTTCAGATTCCGGTGTTGGAGCAGTCCTTTCCCAGAGACTCGACTCAGATCAAAAGATACACCCTTGTGCTTTCTTCTCCCGTAGACTTTCTTCTGCAGAGCAAAATTATGATGTGGGTGACCGAGAGCTTCTGGCCATTAAACTGGCGTTGGAGGAATGGAGGCATTGGCTGGAGGGAGCTGAGCACCCGGTTCTTGTATGGACAGACCACAAGAACCTGGCTTACATCCAGTCAACCAAGCAAGCGAATCCACGCCAATCCAGGTGGTCAATTTTCTTTTCTCGGTTCAATCTCATCATCTCCTACAGACCCGGATCCAAGAACGTGAAGCCCGATTCTCTCTCTCGTCTCTACTCCGTCGATCATACCGAGACACCTGAACCTGTTCTTCCGGCTTCCTGTACAGTGGGAGTGGTCAACTGGGAGATAACTGACCTCATCAACTCAGCCCTGGCCACTGAACCCGATCCAGGTAACGGTCCCACTAACCGAACCTATAATCCATCTTCCGTCAGGTCCCGTCTCATCCAGTGGATGCATGCCACCAAATTCTCCGCTCATCCAGGTGTCAGTAGAACTGTTGCTCTCATTTCAAGACGCTTTTGGTGGCCCACTCTCCACAGGGACGTAAAGGAGTATGTGTTGGCTTGCCCCACATGTGCCCGTAACAAAGCCTCACACCAACCTCCTTCTGGCCTGCTTCAACCGCTTCCTGTTCCCTTGCGTCCTTGGTCCCATATCGCCATTGATTTCGTCACCGGTCTCCCTGTCTCTCGAGGTATGTCCACCATATTCACCATTGTTGACCGTTTCTCGAAGTCCTGCCATCTTATTTCCCTCAGAAAACTTCCCACGGCCTTCCAGACAGCCCAGCTTCTCATCAAGCATGTTTTCCGGTTACACGGCATTCCCCAAGAGATCCTCTCGGACAGAGGTCCTCAATTCATCTCCCAGGTCTGGAAGGCTTTCTCTTCTGCTCTCGGCTGCAAACCCTCTCTCTCCTCTGGTTACCACCCCCAATCGAATGGTCAGACTGAGCGTATGAATCAGCAATTGGAATCCACCCTTCGCTGCCTCACGTCAAACAACCCCGTGGACTGGAGCCAATTTCTCCCATGGATAGAATACGCTCATAAATCCCTCAGATCTGCATCCACTGGACAATCCCCATTTCAGGTCAGTCTTGGCTATCAACCACCTCTTTTTCCCGCAGACGAGAGAGAGATTTCGGTGCAGTCCGTCAACCAACACATCCGCCGTTGTCAAAGGATCTGGAGGGAAACCATCGCCACCCTCAACCAGTCTTCTGAGTCAATTAAACGCTTCGCCGACGCCAGGAGACGTCCCGCCCCCGAGTATACTGAAGGCCAGGAGGTATGGCTGTCCACTCGAGACATTCCCCTCAAGGGGATGTCTCGGAAACTCTCTCCTAGATTCATCAGACCCTACAAGATCACTCGAGTCATCAACCCCTCAGCCATCCGTCTCCAATTACCTCAGTCCCTCCGAATCCACCCCACCTTCCACGTGTCTCAGATCAAGCCTGTCTCCTCGAGCCCTCTGTGCCCACCGTCCGACTCCCCACCACCCGCCCTGGAGGTCGATGGTCATCCGGCCTTCACGGTTCGCCGCATCGTGGACTCCCGTCGACGAGGTCGCGGATGGCAGTACCTCGTCGACTGGGAGGGCTACGGACCGGAGGATCGCCAGTGGGTTCCAGGCTCGTACATCCTCGATCCAGCCCTTATCGAGGAGTACGAGCGTTCCTGCCCATCAACCTCTTCCGGACCGCCAAGGGGCGGTCGTTGAGGGGGGGGTACTGTTGGGAGCTGGAGAAATTCCACCTTTCTCCAGCAGAGTCCGCCGTGGATCCTCTGAGGGAGCCTCCTGCTCAGCTGCAGCTCGTCAAGGTAGAGGATCCACTACTTAAGCTGTCTTCAGACCTTGCCTCAACGCCGCAGTGTTGTTCCAGTTGGTCAGCGCTTAAGCCTAGATCCTCAGAGTAATTCGATGACTTTTGAATCCAGCTTGGATTCTAATCCTTGTTTCTGTTTTCCAGGAAACCTGTGCCTCCTCTGTGTAAGCTCAGGAAGAGCAAACCTGCCGAGCCGACCCTCAGAGCCAAACCTGAAGATTCACAGTGAACCTCCAAGCAGCTCTGGACTAGAGCTGGGAAACCCAAAGCCAAGGTCTGTTCAAATAAGACGTGAGACGCTGAAGCAGCAAACGGACTCTGCTGATGAACTCATCTCTAGAACCAACAGAGACTCTCCCAAAGCTAACCTCAAGAACCCTCAAGGTACAATCAGTAAACTTCAGGAAATCAAACCTCTGTTGGCAACGCTAACTGAACTGTCTCACACGCAGACTCCGGCGAACCAGAATCCAGGCCCCGAACCTGAACCAGTGTATACTGTGTGCTTGTGCATAAATAAACTGTTTAACTTTCATCCTTGTGTCCGTCAGTGGTGTTCTGCATTCTTGGGTCGCTTTTAGTGAACCCATCATGACAGTATTCCCTTCCTTTCTGAGCAGTGTCTGTAGTTTGCAAAATCCAGCATAGTGATTTGACTGCACTCTGATACATTGTTTATGTGTAAACATTTGCCTACAGAAAAAACACCATATCAATGACTTCAGAATTCACTTATTTTCCCCCCCTCAGGGTTTTTCCACAGATGCAACATATGAACAACTTGCAGAAAGCAGAAGCTATCACTAATCTGTTAAAACAAAGTGATTCTTTTCCTAAAAATCTTTAAGTTTTATAAGCATTTAGTAAATAAAGGCCTTCAACTTTTACTACAGTAAATACAGACAATCAGCACAATAATAGTCATCCATTTAAAGTTAAAAATTATCATGTGCTCAGTGTACCTTATGCGTGTACAATGCTGCTCATATTACCAAGCAGTATCGTATAAGCAGGGCAGTATCGAAGCAGAATGAATTGAAAACTGTATTAAAAACAGGAAAAAAAAATGGAGTGCATCAAAAGGGAATGAAATTAAATTGCAGGTCAGCCCTGAAGAAAGTGGAAGGTGAAATATAAACCTGAGGAGAGAACACCTCAGGTGAAATATGGAGGTGTAAGATAAAGGGAGAGCTCAGAAAAATAGGCGAGCGAAGAAAAATAGAGAAGTGAAGAGGGAGTAGAGTGTGAATGTTAAAGGGGAAAGCATCACTGAGAGGTGGACTGAAAAGTGCTAGCTGTATAAGACCAGACTTAAAGAAAGATAAGGTGAAGACTCAGGTCTGCTCTCTTTGGTGTGGATGAGATTTGCCAAAAAACGATGCACTAAAGATTCAAGAATATGGACTGAGCAGTAAAATCTGATTTAAAAAAATCTAAATGACACCAATTGGATTATTATCATCTCTGTTTCTGATGGTAGTGTCATGTTCTCTTAGGAGTCATTTCTTTTTGCTTTTACTCTAACACACCTTAAGAGCAACACACACTCTACAAATCAGAAACCATGCTCTAATTTGGCTCTGCTTTGAGAGGCTGAATCCTTAGCAGGCATAAATAACATAGACCAAAAATGTCATCCAATTTCCTTTTCGCTGCAGCAGAAAGACTCCTTTCTCTCTGAGCCTGTCAAAACAGATTGCTCAGACACAAGCAAGGGCATCCTTCTTTCCACAGAGGTTTGGAAGAAGATACAGAGAAGTAGAGACAGACAGCAGTCATGAAACCTTCATTCAGTGATAAGGCTCATCCCTCCCATAGGAGAGGGCGCGGATAAACTGACATATAACTTCACTGTATGTGTCAGGATCTCTCATTTCCTGATATATTAACCCTGATACAGAACTCAGCTAGACAGCCTAGCGAAAGCATTGGGATACTAAGGGCTTTTTATGTCAGGTTTTATTCATTTTAACAAATTAAACCCACGAGTATGTGGATTAACATGCTTTTTTTTTTTTTGTTGCTGATGACATCAAAAAGTAACTGCAAATTGGCACTCGGAGCATACCTGTCGCCTTGGCAGCTGTGTCGGCTGATTACAATCACGCAATCAGCCGAGGCTCATGGGAAATAAGGTTGAGAAGAATGAGCTTTCCCCCAGAAACAGAAAGAACCGACTGAGGAGGAAGGAGGGAAAACAGGGACAAGGGCAGATGAAGGCAAGGAGAGAGAACAGAAGCTGAGCAGAAACAATAGATGAGAGAAATATTTTGTCTTTGGTGATTAAAACTAGATATATTGCTTAGCAAGTTGGATCTCCAGCCTACCAAAAAGACCATTTGTTATTAGAGTAGTTCTAAGTCTAAAGCTATGCTCATGTTTATCATAGGCTGTTTAATTCCTAGTGTGCTTTCACTGGTGCAGTGTAGCTGCTATATTGATTATGATTGGAAATTTCTGTGTCTTCCTAAAAGAAAAAGTTTAAAAAATGCATTTTTATTCTGCAGCACGTTATTAGCACATGATTTGGTGGAATACCAAACCATTATTTACAAGATTGTAAATAAGATGCAAAGCTTGACTGTATGCAATTGAAGCAGTTTATAGTCATTTTATTCATCTGTGTAAGATAAAGGACACTCGACTCATTATTGCGCCTTTATTTTTATAGATAATCTAAGTATAAATAGGTTGGAGTTCTTTTCTTGTGGATTTTCTTTAAAAACATAAAGTACATCACCAAGGGCTAAGCATATAAAGCAGTGTCCTGTAAATTTCAGATGTCTCCCTTGTCACACCCACACACCTGAATAAAATGGCCAAATTATTTCAACCGCATGTGGTAAACCTTTGCCAATGAGATTATATTGGAGTCAGGTGTCACTTTTCATGATGGTCTGCAGTGGTGTTTACGTCACCTGATGAAGACAGAGGAATGTCAGGAGTATGAAAAATGAGAAAAGAACCACTTATGGAGTGTATAGATGATGCAAGAAAAGTAAGAACAGTCTGTCACTGAGGGAGATATGAAATTTGTGTTGAAGGCTACACTTAAGACAAGTAGGCTGACTATGATTAGGAGTATGGATTTTTCTCTATTGTTGTTTTTGTTTGTTTTGTTTTTATTGTGTTTTCTTTCCCTCCCTCCGAGGGCTCGTTATCTTTTTTGTGTTCTGTATTATCGACTAATTGAGGCATCTGGTATCTGCCCTTAAGGGTGTAGTAATGTCATGAATCACACCTGTTTGTGCTCCTGTTAATTGCACTCACCTGTTTTCCATGTGGCCCGTCTCTTCTCATTTCTATTCAAGTTAACGTTTTCTTGTTTGTTTTGCTGCTTCCTCCAGCATTATTATCATTATGCCCAAGTTTTTCTAATTTTCTCTTGGTTAACCTTATTTAATTCTCTCAATGCTGCATTATTATTTGTAATTAACCTTAGTCCATTTACAACTTCGCAACATAAATGTCACTTTTGCTTGTCCATTTTAATCTCGAAAGATCCTTAATGTATGATTTCTTTCTGGTATTGTGTCCACCTGTAGCTCACCCGAAAGAATTTCAGTTGGATTCAAGTCAGGTGGTACTTTTGAATTCGGTGGCTGCGTCCTCTAAGGACTCGGTCTACCTGGACTGGGACCTTTGAAGGCCGGGGAAATGAGGAGGCCAGAATTGTTCAGCCATAGAATCGAACAGGTTGAGCCCTACACAGTTGTCAGTGACCCTCACTCAGCGTAAGTTCTGTTGCCAAGAAACTGTGACAGTTGATGCAGAAAGCAGACACAGAATGGATGCCAGACTTCTCACTATGGTTCTGTGTGCTAAATCCACTTTTGATCAGCTCCAGTAGCAGTGCAGTTGTTGCAGATATCAGATTTGTAGTTCACGCACAGCAGAGATATTGGAATCTGTCCTTAAATGTCAGCCGAACCCATTTGCACAGGGACACAAAAAAAACATTACCTGTCTCATGTCTGACTTACTAACCATTTCATTTAACTATTTTCATTCATTTCAGACAAATTTATTCACATACTTAATTGAACTATACTTAGATGATTCACTTCTGTTTGTCGTCATTTCGTTTTTTCCTCTGAGCACAGAGCAGCTGGCCTGCTTGGAGTCACAATGTATTATGGGATACCTTAATCCACGAAGGATGGATTGTCGCCTGCATACAAACCCAAACAGGCCACGGGGCAGTATGACGTAATCAGCCCACAAATCTGGCCTTTGGAGGACAAAGCTGCTAGATTCAAGAACACTGAGGGTTTGGGAGAATCAGTCAATATTGTTCACATTTTTTCTGTAGGTAATTCCTCACTTGTCGCAGGGTTTTTTGGGGGGCTTTGTTCTGTTGGAAGTTTAGTTCTGTAACCAAATTGTTTTTTCATGCTTTCAAAATCCTCAAAAATCCTAAATCCATAAAGATTAATTCCATCTTAACAAGATTCACAATTCAAAGTGCACTGAAGCCACCACCATGTTTTACTGTGGGGACAGTTTTTTTTTGTTTTGTTTTTTTATAGGTTTCTCCTTCTTTTCTGTAAGGTTAGAAATGCTTCTTTGACCATGTAACCAAATAACATGCTTCCAATATCCCTGAGGTTTCCCCAGGCTCTTTTTAGCGTACTTCTGTATAACCTAAAGATGTCATGGTCTTGGTTCTGCTGTTCTTTTCTTTGCTCCTTGTTTTCTGGATTTGTTGGCCTAGTTCCAGTTTTGTTGTATTTCTAGATTTATATTAGTTCTCATGTTTTTCTGTTGTCCTCTTTTGCCCTCTTGTGTGTGTGTGTGTTCCTTTCCCCTTGGCTCCCTCGTTGTCTCCTCTCACACCTGTTCCTTGTCTGCTCGTTAGCCCTCCCTTTGTCTCTCTCTCCTATATATGCTCTCCCTCTGCTCTCACTCTTTGTTGGTTCCTTGTCTTTGCTGTCCTCCTGTGCTGTTGTCCACGTTCCTCGTCTCTCCCTGGCTCCTCGTGTTTGGTTTCCCCCAGATGTCTCCATAGTTCTGGTTTGCTTTGATTATTAGTTGGATTTTTGCATTCCTGCCTTTGTTACTGTTTTTGCCCAATTAAACTCCCAAGAAATCTCCTCAGCCTCTCTGCCTCTGCATTTGGGTCCTCCAAACCACAACTAAACCCTGACAATAGGAACCAACCACAATGGACCCAGCAGAGCCCAGTCTGGACACCCTGAGGGATTTTTTCCTGAAGCTGGGAAAGGCTCTGGATACTATTGCCAGTCTCAGCCCGCCTGAGGAGAGGGTGAGTGCAGCTGGCCAACTAAGGCAAATTCTCCTCACAAACTTCAAACTCATTTCTCCCCCAGTGCTGTCTGAACTGTTTGAAGAGTTGGAGTGGAACCACCAAGCAGCCAGCGCCCAACTCTTCAACAGTCCTCCACCACCCAAACCATCACTTCACCTCCTTCCAACTCTGCTCTCAATCGCCTCCAGTCCGGTTCCTCCACCTTCACCAGCTGTTGGTCCCCCCATGCCGTCTGCCTCCTCCAGGCGTAAGCGCCGCCGGGGGAAGAAATCCATTCCCTCTCCGGCGGGTCAGCCTGACGCCTCCACTCCCTCTCCGGCGGGTCAGCCTGACGCCTCCACTCCCTCTCCGGCGGGTCAGCCTGACGCCACCACTCCCTCTCCGGCGGGTCAGCCTGACGCCTCCACTCCCTCTCCGGCGGGTCAGCCTGACGCCACCACTCCCTCTCCGGCGGGTCAGCCTGGCGCCTCCACTCCCTCTCCAGCGGGTCAGCCTGGCGCCTCCACTCCCTCTCCGGCGGGTCAGCCTGGCGCCTCCACTCCCTCTCCGGCGGGTCAGCCTGGCGCCTCCACTCCCTCTCCGGCGGGTCAGCCTGGCGCCTCCACTCCCTCTCCGGCGGGTCAGCCTGGCGCCTCCACTCCCTCTCCGGCGGGTCAGCCTGGCGCCTCCACTCCCTCTCCGGCGGGTCAGCCTGGCGCCTCCACTCCCCCTCCGGCGGGTCAGCCTGGCGCCTCCACTCCCTCTCCGGCGGGTCAGCCTGGCGCCTCCACTCCCTCTCTGGCGGGTCAGCCTGGCGCCTCCACTCCCCCTCCGGCGGGTCAGCCTGGCGCCTCCACTCCCTCTCCGGCGGGTCAGACTGGCGCCTTCACTCCCTCTCCGGCGGGTCAGACTGGCGCCTCCACTCCCTCTCCGGCGGGTCAGCCTGACGCCTCCACTCCCTCTCCGGCGGGTCAGCCTGACGCCTCCACTCCCTCTCCGGCGGGTCAGCCTGACGCCTCCACTCCCTCTCCGGCGGGTCAGCCTGACGCCTGCTTCAATCCCACTCTTCTTCAGGTCAGTTTCCCCTATGGCCTTGGCCGTCACCTCCATGATCAGCAGTTAGCTCCCCGAGTTAGAGGTTTAAAGTCAGTCACCATGATTACACCCACTGCAGTCAGAGCACCACATATTGAGGAGTCAGAGTTATGGGACCACTTTTATGGGCAAAGGGAGGATCTATTCCCTTTCCTTCCACCTCCATCAGTTCCCTGTCAGCCAGCACATCCCAAGCCCTTTAGCGGGCCGGTTTACCTAGCTCCAGAGCCCTTTAGCGGGCCGGTTTACCTAGCTCCAGAGCCCATTAGAGGGCCAGTTTCCCCAGCTCCAGAGCCCATTAGAGGGCCGGTTTCCCCAGCTCCAGAGCCCATTAGAGGGCCGGTTTCCCTAGCTCCGGAGCCCATTGACGGGCCAGTTTCCCTAGCTCCAGAGCCCATTGACGGGCCAGTTTCCCTAGCTCCAGAGCCCATTGACGGGCCAGTTTCCCTAGCTCCAGAGCCCATTGACGGGCCAGATTCCCTAGCTCCAGAGCCCATTGACGGGCCAGTTTCCCTAGCTCCAGAGCCCATTGACGGGCCAGTTTCCCTAGCTCCAGAGCCCATTGACGGGCCAGTTTCCCTAGCTCCAGAGCCCATTGACGGGCCAGATTCCCTAGCTCCAGAGCTCATTGACGGGCCAGTTTCCCTAGCTCCAGAGCCCATTGACGGGCCAGTTTCCCTAGCTCCAGAGCCCATTGACGGGCCAGATTCCCTAGCTCCAGTGCCCAGTAGAGGGCCAGATTCCCTAGCTCCAGTGCCCAGTAGAGGGCCAGATTCCCTAGCTCCAGTGCCCAGTAGAGGGCCAGGTTCCCTAGCTCCAGTGCCCAGTAGAGGGCCAGGTTCCCTAGCTCCAGTGCCCAGTAGAGGGCCAGATTGCCTAGCTCCAGTGCCCAGTAGAGGGCCAGGTTCCCTAGCTCCAGTGCCCAGTAGAGGGCCAGATTCCCTAGCTCCAGTGCCCATTAGTGGGGGGGTTTCCCCAGTACCAGAGACTCCTGAGCCCATTAGTGGGCCGTTTAGCCTAGCGCCTGAGACCCCTGAGCCCGTTCAGAGTCATCCTGATTTCCCTGAGCAGACTACTAAAAGGCTCTCTGAAATAAGGCTAAGCAGGCGCTCCAAGCCTCCACGGCCCCTCAGCGGGCGCTCCAGGCCTCCACGGCCCCTCAGCGGGCGCTCCAAGCCTCCACGGCCCCTCAGCGGGCGCTCCAAGCCTCCACGGCCCCTCAGGGGGCGCTCCAAGCCTCCACGGCCCCTCAGGGGGCGCTCCAAGCCTCCACGGCCCCTCAGCGGGCGCTCCAGGCCCCCTCTGAGGCTGTTTCTGTGCCGCAGTCGGCGGCCCCCTCTGAGGCTGTTCCTGTGCCGCAGTCGGCGGCCCCCTCTGAGGCTGTTCCTGTGCCGCAGTCGGCGGCCCCCTCTGAGGCTGTTCCTGTGCCGCAGTCGGCGACCTCCAGAGACCCTCCTTCGTCAGAGACGGCGTCGCCGCCGGCCTCCTCCAGAGGCCCTCCTTCGCTAGAGACGGCGTCGCCGCCGGCCTCCTCCAGAGGTCCTCCTTCAGAGACGGCGTCGCCGCCGGCCTCCTCCAGAGAGCCTCCTTCGTCAGAGACGGCGTCGCCGTCGACGTCCTCCTGAGCTTCTGCCTGGCCTCGGGCCCAACGGCCGCCCTCCAGAGACTCTTCCTGGCCTCGGGCCCCACGGCCGCCCTCCAGAGACTCTTCCTGGCCTCGGGCCACACGGCCGCCCTCCAGAGACTCTTCCTGGCCTCGGGCCACACGGCCGCCCTCCAGAGACTTTGTTTGCCCTTGCCCACCTTGGGTGGGTTGTTTTGGTTTTTGTTTGGACTCTGCGTTTGGTTTTGTATTTCGTGCCCTCCTTCCTGGTTCCCCCTCCGCCCACCCAGGGTGGGTTATTTTTTGTTTCTGGACATTTTGGGCGTCTGGGATCCGCCCTTAAGTGGGGGGCACTGTCATGGTCTTGGTTCTGCTGTTCTTTTCTTTGCTCCTTGTTTTCTGGATTTGTTGGCCTAGTTCCAGTTTTGTTGTATTTCTAGATTTATATTAGTTCTCATGTTTTTCTGTTGTCCTCTTTTGCCCTCTTGTGTGTGTGTGTGTTCCTTTCCCCTTGGCTCCCTCGTTGTCTCCTCTCACACCTGTTCCTTGTCTGCTCGTTAGCCCTCCCTTTGTCTCTCTCTCCTATATATGCTCTCCCTCTGCTCTCACTCTTTGTTGGTTCCTTGTCTTTGCTGTCCTCCTGTGCTGTTGTCCACGTTCCTCGTCTCTCCCTGGCTCCTCGTGTTTGGTTTCCCCCAGATGTCTCCATAGTCCTGGTTTGCTTTGATTATTACTTGGATTTTTGCATTCCTGCCTTTGTTACTGTTTTTGCCCAATTAAACTCCCAAGAAATCTCCTCAGCCTCTCTGCCTCTGCATTTGGGTCCTCCAAACCACAACTAAACCCTGACAAAAGATGCCATTTCTTTAGAAAATTAGTATTGTTTGGTCTGCAACATTGCACTCTATTAATGTGCAGAGGTCTAGAGAATTCTACAAGGCTAAGTTCACACAAAATTCCAATTTTAAATCAAAAATCCGATTTTTTTGCATTGCTATTTACATTTCCAAATATATGCGACTTGTATGTGATCTCCTGTGTGAACTGCAGTCATACAACCCAAGTGTCCCGCATGCGCAGTAGAGGACGCAATGACATCACAGGCCAGTGTGCTCTGTGTTTACGGAAGTAAACATGGACGGTAGTGCCGGAGCGCATCTAGTGATCTTTCCCAACCATAATAACACCATCCTTTCAACATAGTTAAACATTAATGCTGCTCTCCGCATCATCATCTGCCATGGCTGTTGGTTTTTTTGCCGTTTCTTCATAGCAAGACCCAGAATAGTGACCTTTGTCAGGTATTAATCGCGTTCAGACACAGGTTGCGTTTTGTATCCGATTCAGGACCACATAGTCAAGTAGCCTGGTTCGCATTGGAAAAAATCGGATCTGTGTTGTTAAGACAGCCATGAAAAGATCAGATACAGGTCGCATATGAGCAAAAAAAATCGGATTTGGGTCACTTCAGGCTGCAGTGTGAACGTAGCCATTCATTAGTTCCTTGTTTAGGATCTTAAAAGATATTTTTCACCTGTTTCTTTTCAGGGCTTTAAAATTTTTCTCTTTCTGCCTCTTTCAGGGTCCTCTTGTGTTTGCATGGCTGTCCCTGAATCAGTTGATGATATTTCTTTCTGTAATTCTTGAATGGAATTTACTTGAATATGCTGTAATAGCAACTGTGTATGTTTCCCTCTCCTTAGTTCTAAGCTTCACAGACTCTTTTTTTTTCTCAATTCCAAACTGATGGAGTTTTATTTCTTTATAATTTTTTGATTAGAGGATGATCCCTACCTGACAGCACAAACCCTTAGTGAAGTTCTTGTATTATGTGCAGACTAGCAAAAAAGATCCCAGAGGACCTGAGTCCTCTTGTCAGTTTTGTCAGTGGATTGTGCTACAGATACTTAGAAAGTTCAGTTCTTAAGATCATGATAATTACTTGGACCTGACTTTTTTTGCTGTGAAATTATTAATAAACATGAATTTAAAGAGAGTTTCAGAATGAATAAAGATATAAAGATATCATGTTATGACCTCTAAGTAAAAAGGACGACACTTCCAGAACACAGAGATAACACGGAGAACCGGGTGGACAGTAACAGAATACCATGAAAAGACTTTAAATACAACTGAGAAGAAAGAAATATATATATATGTGCAACTGGTAATTGCAACAGAAACAGAACTGGCGCAGCTCATACCATGAAAAGTATTTTTTTGTGAGAACTTTAAAAGAAGTATCACTCTGATCCCCCTGTTGTTCACTCTGATGACACATGACTGCGCCCACATGTTCACCACCAATCACATCGTGAAGTTTGCAGACAACACTACGGTGGTTGGCCTCAACAGAAATGGCAATGACCAGGACTACAGAGAGGAGGTGGAGCAGCTGGTTGGCTGATGCAAAGACAACAGCCTGATCCTGAACATGGAGAAGACGAAGGAGATCATTGCAGACTTCAGAAAGAACAAGCCTAACCACACTCCACTGCTCATCAACAGCACCTCAGGAACACCTCACTGGTCAAAAGGCCACAGAAGGACTTTTACTTCCTGCGGAGTCCACTTACCCCCACCCATCCTCAAGACCAAATACAACATTCTGCCCAGCTGTCTCACTGTGTGGTGGGGAGGCTGCAGCTCCTCAGACTGGAAGAAAGTGAGAAGAGCGGTGAGAACAGAAAAGAGGATCATCGGGCTCCTCTTATTACATCCAAGCGCTGCGTGTCCCGAGCCCTAACATCATCACACCCCTTTCACAGACTGTTCTCCCTGCTGCCCTCTGGGGAGAGGCTTTGCAGCATCCGCTGCGTTCCAGCAGGTAATGCAACAATTTTTTCCCCACTGCCTTCAGACTGTTGAACTGTTGAAACTCTAATCAATACTCACACTCCATCACACTTGTAAACATCATATTTGCACTACCAACATGGCAGATTTTTTTTTCACAATGTCTTTGAATAGAGCCCAACTCAATGTTTTACTGCATTTTGCATCTTATTAATTTATTTTGCACTACATTGAACCCTATCAATGCCTTTTGAGAAGCTGCTCATTCACTGTTGAAAGCTGTATGCATCGAAATGTCATTTTGTATACACTGTGTTTACAAGATGAAAAGTTTGTCTAAGTCGAAGTTTTTTATTGCATTTTACTACCAGTTGATTTGGCTTATCAAGGCTCCAATATCCAGATAGAAAGGCTGCCTTGTGAGGCGCATTATTTTTACAATCCCCCAGGCTTTTATAGGTAAGTGAAAGTCAAACACAGTTATGTTTCAGCCAGATGAAATCTCATGGTTAATATTTGGCTTATTGCACATTTTTATTTGTTACTGAGATTAATGTGAAGGTGCCTAATGGGATACCTTTATTCAACTTTAATGTTTCACTGGAGAGCTGGGTTTTTTGAAAAGGAATAATTTTTTCATATTTATTCCAGAGTGTTCATGCTCATAACATTACTTCAGAAAATATCAAGCTTGACCGCAGGACATCTTGATATGCCCAGTTTTCTGCTGTGTGATTGACATCCTTATTAATATTAAACACTGTTAAAAGGTTAATGACTATTTTTCTCTTAACAGTTGGAAATTAATATGTTTTGTTAGAAATAAAACTGATGTTAAAGTTATTCACTTAGATTTTATCTTCATAGGTTTCATTTGCAAATGTGTTATAATAAAGGAGAGTGCAACTAGGGATATTGGCAATACTACATGGATGGACGCACAGATAGATGCCATTTCCTGAGCACTGACTTTTTGGCGTTTTTTTATTAATTGTTTTTTTACCTTGAAGCAATAATGTTTGCTAATTGATGTAGGTAAATTCATCTTTTTTAATGGATTAATTGATTAGTAAAAAAAAACAAAAAAACTAGAATAATAGATTGCTTAAATTCTCAAGAGCTGCAGCACCAGAGCCATGTGAGTATCACTTGTGATCACAAATTGAAGATGATGATGATAGTGATAATGAGAAGGATGATAATGATACTTGAGGCCACCTGTTATCTGGCAGGTAAAAATTCATACCGGTGTAAGAAAAGAGTAACACGAGCTCTCATGGCCCTCTAGGATTGCTGTATGAAATGGTCGCCGATTTTGGTGCATCAGACAAACTGACACTCCTTCTAGTTTAAAGGGGAGTTTGTTTTATCCGTTGCCCTGAGTTGAGAAGATCCCCATCCTAAGGCTGAAGCCATAGACGGAGGCGTGACCTGTCAGAGGAAAATGGAATAATAATGTCTTTGAGTCACTGTGCAGGTGCTGTAGATTGATAAGGCAGTAGAGGAAAACAATAGTAAGACTGTCAAAAGAAAACATCTAAACCAAGCCTCTGCCTTTTCAGTTGAAACCTAATTCATTTATATTTATCATTACTAATTTTTTTTTTATATTTTACATATATATCTTTCCAACAATTTTTTTGCATTGTTTCAATGCAGTATTTTGTGATAGACCAACAATAAGTAATTTATTATTGTTAGTTGTTAGAAAAACTGGAAAATTGATAATTAATCATCTGAAAATAATAGACTGCATCTATATTCAGGACCCTTCTTTACTCTGATACCCTTAAATAAACCCTTGGGTTCACTTTCTGCAGAGACTTCAGAATCCCTGCAGAATAAAGAACGTTAGTGAAAGAAGAAATCAACACCAAAGAACACAGCAGACAGGCTTGAGATTATGGAGGCGTGTAAAAGGATTAATTCTGAAAAAAAAATATACTATTCAATTCATTTGAATACAGAAATTCTGCGACACAACCACAACCTTTCTAAGACTTAGTTATCCACCAACACAGACACACCAGGCAAGGAGAGCATTATTCGGAGATAAATCCAAGTTCCATGGATTGTAAGTAGAGGAGCTGCAGAGATCCACATCTTTTATATATTTGATCTAAAATGAAAAAGGGGAAATCTTGTATAAATACAAGTGTGTGGAAGTCCTCTGTTTGCCTTTGGATTATTTTTGGTTTCCAGTATCTTAACCGAGACATTTCCAGGTTGAGCAGTGGTCCTGCTGCAGCATCTAAATCAAGACTGAAATGAAAACTTTTGTCTATTTCCAAAATCTTATGTGTGTTGAAAAACTAACACTATTCAACAGCCTGAAGGCACTATAACATATATAAAGTGGTGGCAGCATCATGGTGTGAAGAAAACAGCTAGGAAGGCCGAATGAAATGGGTGGAGTGGATTCAGGGAGTCTTTTCAGTCAAAGTCAAAGTAAAGAAAAATGATCTTTGTTCCCTTTACTTCACAATACTGTACTGTGTTGGCATTTCAAACAAGTAATGTAAAAATACTCTAAGATTTCTGGTTGTGAAGTGAACCAAACTTACCAGAAGTAAAGATACACTGTAAAGCTTGTGTTATTCCTGCTATGACTTAGCCTAGCAAACTAGCCCCACCTGCCAGCGGCCAAAATCATTTTCGCCTGCGAGTTTGGTCTAGCCTTGATCAATGCCCCAGGCCCTAGAACTGGTGGGCCAATCACAACACAAAGATGTGTTTTGAATTTCTAGATGGAAAGCGGGCGGGGTTTTGAGGGTGTGACGACAAAGCTGTGCAACGTTGGAGAAAGCACAACAAGGAAGATGGCAACAACTATTGAACAGTAGCATGCACTGCGGCAGCAGCAGCTTTCAATGAAGTGCTCCATTGAAAGTTAAAGTTCTCTTTTCTGTTGCACATTTTAAGATTATTTGAGGCGAGGATATTATACTTTAAAGCGTCTCCATATGGTCCATTTACCGATTGAATGCATAATTAAAAAAACAATTTCCGAATTTGAGAGGACAGCGGCAACCAGCGGACCTCCGAGGCTAACGGCAGCCAGGGTAAACCGCACCCCGTGTGCAGTGGCCCTCTCTCGGCACAGTCGTGAGTGAATGACCGCTGGCTCTGATGGCGATTTGTCATAATCTGACTCAGATTTTTGACTCAGCTTTGGAATCAGTTTTGGAAGAATTAGACTTGGTGTTTCCGTTGAGACGTGAGTAGGAAGAGGCTCTAAGTTCATTTATTTTTGAGAAGGACGTATTCGCCATTTTTCCGACAGGCTGTTTACACTCTCCCACCAGCTTCCTGACGAGCTTGCTACATCAGTCAGTTGCACTCATTGGTCAGAGCTTTGGCCAATAGGCACAGACATGGTTTGAAGAACAACGGGTTATTCTCATCAACAATCTTTCGATGTCTCATTCATCTGGGCCAGGCTAAATTACACATTTAATCACACATTTAGTCTGGTTTATCAGGCTAGCTATGACTCTTTTTCAAATGAAAGATGTGAGAGAACATGACATTTTCTGTTTCTTCAGTGTGTTCTTTAATGCATCAATTCGAAGAAAATTATCACTCTTTTCATTCTGAGTTTTAAATTAACCTCTACCCCATCAGCTGCTGTAGAACATGACAGCACAATTCACCCTGTCACCCACCCATTCACAAATTCCTCCCTCTACAAAAGTGCTTTCTAGACATTTTCCAACTTTCCTCCTGTCTTGTACTCTTTCACTCAGTCTCTAACAGTTACATTTAACTAAAAAAAATATACATTTATAGTATGCTGTGATCAAGCCGCTATTCCAGAAAATGCAGAGGCTATTGCTGGGTGTTAGCAGGTGAAATTTCACACAAGAATTGCTCTTAGGTGTCGGTGTGTGACTTTGCAACTAAATGGCTCAAACTGACCAGATGGTCCACAGGGAGATGAAAGAGCAAGCACAGCAGTTCTAACAGAACCACTTTTTCTTCACGCCTCGCAGGAGGACAATGAAAAAGGATACAGAAGGAAAACACATTCTGAGGCCTCAACTCTGCTTCAGATCTGCAGGTCCTCTGCAAGTCAGGGTAGACATCATGAAGATCTAATTTGGGTTGATTTTTTTTAACCAAAATGTATGGATTAAGTTAAGTTTGATAGATTTTTCACCTGGAGAGCAGTGAAGGATTGCGCCTCTCTGTGACTGACTCCTAGACAAGTTCTGTCAGCCTCAGCAGAGTCAATAAAAACACAAGCAGAGTGGAAATACTGCTGCCCCAGGCATGCTTGTCCTAGTCCTGCAGTGCAACCAGAATTTCACTGCCAAACAAAAATACAATAATTTCCAGCACTCTGTAAGAAACACTCAGGCCAAAAAAAGAAAACCAAAAAAAGAAACAACAGCTAATTCCAGGAAGTTAATTAAGGTTTGGATGACTGAATGTGGAGGGTGGAGATGAGCAATGTGCTGCTCACCGATAAAGACGATTGGCTGTGTTTATGGTTGTTTTTGCCGCATTTGCCACCCCTCCTCCATCTTTGCTTTCCCCTAAATCGTTCTCCTTTTGGGTCGGATAATTAATGCTGATTGCCTGATTGTTTCATTTACCCGATTACTGGCAGGACTGTCTGATATCGCTGTTTGGATTCAGGACATTACATGTTCATTTAGGGAGAAAAACTGCACTTTGTTATCTCACAACCAGAAACTTCAATGCATTCAGTTTTCAATGTCTGACAGACCAATTTAAGTAATGCATAGTTATTTGTTGGAAGTAAAATATTAGATGAATTTCAAATGTTTTTCAAAATAAAAATCTGTGTGACATGGAGTTGCATGTTTGATTATTAATAGAAATCATCAGATCAGGCAAGAGATCACCAGCTTTGGAGAGAGAATCTGTCAGAAAGATCTTTATTTATCCAGTCATCTTACTTTGATGGAAGAATAGAAAGAAGAAAGCCCGAAGTTTGTACAAATAAAGATATTGTAGCAATTTGTTTCTACTAAGCATTGACTTTTGGGGACTGACTATAAATATACGTCACACTTTTCAGATGATTTTCTTTCCATTTTATAATTATGCACAACTTGTTTTTGTGTAATGTCAGAATAAAAATAATAATAGCTCTTTTTGACATTTGCTGAGTTCCGCTGTTAAAAAAAAAAAGGCCATAAGAACAACAGGATAAGAAACATAATTAAATTTTTTGGAAATGCTGTAAACGTTGCCAAAAAACTTATCTCTGTTCCAACCTTTTCTTGCTCAGGGTCATACAGGGACTGGGGTGCATCCCAGCACTGCATGGGCAAGGGGCTGTAAGAATCATGGACAGCATAATTATTTCAGACAGGCTTCACTTCTTTCTCTTTCTCTCTCTGTGTCGTTTGCAAACTGCAACATTTCACAGCAGCAACGAGACCGATAGGTTTGTTTCGGAGGCGTCTGGCTGACATTGACAATATCGATGGGCTTAGACTAAGAAATATATTTCACTACCATTTTATCATTAAAGCTACAGTGTGTAATAATTACAGGCATATAAATTCAGAAATTTAATATATTATACATAACTATGTTATTTATCATCACCTATGAGCTCAGCCTTTTAACCATAACATTTGCGTTGCCTTAGAATTCGTTATTTATAATTACATAGGAGCGGGTCTCGCAACCATGGAGGCTGACATCTTTGCGCTACGGCAGCGCAGAGGCAACAAACTAGCGATTGCGAGATCTCCCATGACGCTCGAAAATAACTACGGCAAGTTGAGAGAGATGAACTGAGACGGTACTGAACAGTAGATGGCAGTATTATGCCTGAGAAGCGTTTAGTCTGCCTGAAACCAAAGAAGAAGAAGAAGCAGGTATACTGCGCCTCGGTAACAAGAAAGGTAAACAAGGCGGCAGGCGTGAGTGACTTTGCAAACTGTTTGGCACTGTGTGGCCAAACATCAGACGAATGGAGGATCATGCCTACTCTGTATCACAACGAAAAGCGGCGGACACCGAACCCCCGTCATCTAAGAAGCGGAAACACGACGAGAATAAACGCAAGAGTGACAAGAAACGACAAAAAACACGGATCAACATTGGCACGGCATTTACACGATGGAAGTCACTGATGGAGGAAAAAGGTTTTCAAAGTGACGCTCAAGTTGCCAGTTTTCTCTTGGACAGGTAATTAATCCTACACACACAATTGTCTAATATCACTGCAGTTTTTGGAGTACAGGATGCTCAGACCTGTCTAAAACAATAACATGCTGCGTGATGATGCTGTTACTCTCCAGTATACTTATTCAGCAACGTCCCTGACGTTTCACAGGTAATGATTCAGTAATTTTCTGTAAAATAATTTTCTGGATATATACCTCGGTTACTTCTCTCCGGCTCCTTTGGAGATCTTCAAGCCTTTCCTCCTCTGCTCTCACCCCGCTGGCTCCCCTCTCTCGCCTGGCCCCAGCTGCACGCCCACCCCGGCCTCTCTGCCCTCTTCCTCTCCCTCTTCCTCGCCTTGTAACCCCCGTGCCACAAACAAGACTTGGACTCTGTAAACGGGGAATATATATTCTTCCAGCGAACACAATCTCGCTGTTAAACTAATGACTACAATTCCTTCGTCTGTTTATATCACCATGCAAAGCAGCTCACCAAAACGTCACAACGACGTAGAAAAAATAACGGGTATATTTATTATCTTAAGTCTACATGAAATCTATACCCTACACAGACTAATGAAATACTATCTGTAAAATTATCTATGTAAACAAACCTCATCACTTGAGAAGGTAGGTGATGCGGACGTCGTGGAAGACATTTTGTCCCGTAACGCTCGCCGTACTGTTGGGGGGGAGAAGCGGTGGGGGGGAGACGTTCATGTTGCTGCAGTCTGCAGTCTGACCGCTAGATGTCGCTGAAAATTACACACTGTAGCTTTAAATATGTTGGAAAATGATCTCAGAGCCAAACATCTTCACAATGATGGATACAGGCATGGGTCGCTTAGAGACATCATGGTGTAATAAAGTTTGAAATAGTTTTCCTTCAGTTGAAGGTGCTAAAAGTTAACAGTTACAACTCCCTTTTTTTTTTTTTTTGCTCATAAACAGTAGTAGGACATTCCCACCTCCACTGATTACTAATTACTGCAGCTAAGAAAGCAAATAAAAGCAATATCAGTTGTAAGCCAAATTTAGCACAATGTGACACACGGTAACCATGAAAAATGAGCAAAAGGACACCATTACTGGATGGAGAGCTGTTGCTCGTTCCTCCCGACTGGATTTGGCAAGAGTTTGATTTATCAGTTAACTCTCTAATTGTGAAACAAATCAGGAATATGATACATCACAGCTGTTGCTGTTGTGATTGGCTAAAACTGTGATATGAGTGTCAGGTGCCGCTTGGTGATTCACCAGAATTAGCTCGAAGAATATTAATTAAAGTCCCTCCCTTTTGCGAACAGCTTCATCATGAGTCTTACCAGATTGATTCTGTGTAGACTTCTAGTAGTTTTTGAAAATCAATCACAATCACCTAGATCCAGTGGCAGCTGGAGGTTTCTCCAGGGCGCGTCTATAAATTCAAAATAGACACATACCAAAAACCAAACATATATTAAGTTATCACACCAGTATATTTATATGAACGCCAACAACGAAAAACATTATAAAAACACTTTATAAAAACAAAACATATTTTGATGACCAGGTTTATTTTTTGTACATAAATGCTGCCCTTCTGAGGCTTTGTGAAAGCAAATCTGTGTTTTGCCTGGTCCAATATAGTGTCAAAAACCTAACAAAATAATTTACTAGTTTAATAATGGGGAAGCTATTAACCAGCTTTATATTTTTTCAATATATAAAAACTGTTTATTTTCTGAGAATGTGTTTACTTAATAGCAACTATGCAAATTAAGAAACATCTAGAAAAAGTACACTATATTATATTATTTTCCATGTGAATCCCAGATTGATCATGCTCCTTTGCCTTTTCTAGGAAGTGCTGTAAATCAGTCCCACCTGTCTTTATCCATGCTGGGTCAGATCCTGAAATTTGAAAAAGGAGGAAGGCAGTCAAAGCAGCAGAATAAGAGTTAGCCTCGCTACATGCAGTTAGCCAAGCCTTGTAGCTAAACTCCTGGCAAAAGACTGAGTGTACCATCTGTGTACCAGGTGGGGCTATCTATACTTTACTAGACTAATTTTTTTTTAGAAAACTTTCTAGTTCTTCTCCTTAAAACTTTTTTTTTTCCAATTATCTCTACCTTCTACTCCTTACATTTTAAAAATTGTCTTTTTAGTTTTGTTTTATTTAAGCTCATTTTCGTTATGGTCAGTTGGTATTTAAAATATATATATATATCAAAATGATTTGCTCAATCCACAAAATACATTTCTTTGTGGTGGGGCTCAGTACTGTACCAATTTGTTGTTTGCCACATACCAAAATAAATAGTTTTTCATAATGGTGCTAAGTTAAATTTGACACTGTTGCCCGGAGTTATAAAAATTAAAAACTTAAGTATTGTAAAATTATTATCCAGAATTGTAGAAAAATGTCCCTTTAATAGAGTAATACCAGTATAAAATTTAAAGCATCAGTCCTTAACAGTTTACTTTTTAACTTTAAGCAGTGTATTAGTAATAATAGTAATTTTATACTTTTACTTGAGTAAAAAGCTTAAGTTGATACTTTTTTAAACAGTAGGAATTTTTACTTCTACTTGAATAATAAATATTAATACTTTTGACACCTCTGGAAATGTTTGAATTACAATGTTATTTTTGTTTTTTGGACACCATGCCATATGACTCGGAACAAACTTAATATTAAGTCCAGACCACTTCCATTTCACAGAAAGCCTGTTCTTGACATTTAAATTTCCCCCATGCTTGGAAGAGGTCTTGAGGTCTTTGTCATTGCAAGCAGAGTTTCTATTAACAGCCCATTCATATTTCAATCCACCCCTGAGCTTTCATCAATGGACGCTAATGCTTCTATTATAATCCATGCGTTCAAATTAAGGTGGCATTGATCAGCAAGGCCTTGGGTTTCTAAAGAGAGAAGCAGCATGAGGGGCTACAGGGCAACTTGGGTTTGACACAGGCAGACAGAGAGGTTGACAGGGGAGCCATTCTGGTTGTGTGTGTGTGCGAGTGTGATTGTGTTTTGTTTCTCCTGATCCATTTTTAATTTTGAGAATTTCCCCAAGGATTTTAACGATGCGTTGTCTCGATCGGTTTAGATGGGGGTTAGGAAAGGCATTGTGAGTGTCAATAAAAGGTGTGCTGGATTTTAAATACCGCTGATACCTTGATGCGATCGGTAAAGACTTTGCTCCGGGTGTGTTTTGAACAGAACAACATTGCATCAGGAAGCCTTTTAGCTCTAATGCACCTGTTGTTTGTGGAGAGTTCAGGGGGAAATAGAAAACAAGTCCTCCAGAGTGACAATGCAATGCAGACATGTTACATGAGATCTTAATCAACTTCAACAGACTTGTTTGAAAACACAGGGAAAAAAAGCCACTGCTCTTTTCGCAGGATGTGTTTTTAACCAACCAGTAATTTTTCTGAATTATTTACATCACAACAGAGTGACATGGAAGCTAAAACACGTTCTACATTTAATTATTTTTGCATTACCTTTGTCTTTCATTAAAACCTAATGTTTGATAGATAAGCTATTTTAACCAAGCTATTTTAACCCCCTCCATAGCTTTCTGCCTTGATTGTCTGCTGTATTTCTTGGTCCTCATGAGGTTTTTTTTTTATTTTTCCAACATTTAAAGCTACAGTGTGTAATTTTCAGCGACATCTAGCGGTCAGACTGCAGACTGCAGCAACATGAACGTCTCCCCCCCACCGCTTCTCCCCCCCAACAGTACGGCGAGCGTTACGGGACAAAATGTCTTCCACGACGTCCGCATCACCTACCTTCTCAAGTGATGAGGTTTGTTTACATAGATAATTTTACAGATAGTATTTCATTAGTCTGTGTAGGGTATAGATTTCATGTAGACTTAAGATAATAAATATACCCGTTATTTTTTCTACGTCGTTGTGACGTTTTGGTGAGCTGCTTTGCATGGTGATATAAACAGACGAAGGAATTGTAGTCATTAGTTTAACAGCGAGATTGTGTTCGCTGGAAGAATATATATTCCCCGTTTACAGAGTCCAAGTCTTGTTTGTGGCACGGGGGTTACAAGGCAAGGAAGAGGGAAAGGAAGAGGGCAGAGAGGCCGGGGTGAGCGTGCAGCTAGGGCCAGGCGAGAGAGGGGAGCCAGCGGGGTGAGAGCAGAGGAGGAAAGGCTTGAAGATCTCCAAAGGAGCCGGAGAGAAGTAACCGAGGTATATATCCAGAAAATTATTATACAGAAAATTACTGAATCATTACCTGTGAAACGTCAGGGACGTTGCTGAATAAGTATACTGGAGAGTAACAGCATCATCACGCAGCATGTTATTGTTTTAGACAGGTCTGAGCATCCTGTACTCCAAAAACTGCAGTGATATTAGACAATTGTGTGTGTAGGATTAATTACCTGTCCAAGAGAAAACTGGCAACTTGAGCGTCACTTTGAAAACCTTTTTCCTCCATCAGTGACTTCCATCGTGTAAATGCCGTGCCAATGTTGATCCGTGTTTTTTGTCGTTTCTTGTCACTCTTGCGTTTATTCTCGTCGTGTTTCCGCTTCTTAGATGACGGGGGTTCGGTGTCCGCCGCTTTTCGTTGTGATACAGAGTAGGCATGATCCTCCATTCGTCTGATGTTTGGCCACACAGTGCCAAACAGTTTGCAAAGTCACTCACGCCTGCCGCCTTGTTCACCTTTCTTGTTACTGAGGCGCAGTATACCTGCTTCTTCTTCTTCTTTGGTTTCAGGCAGACTAAACGCTTCTCAGGCATAATACTGCCATCTACTGTTCAGTACCGTCTCAGTTCATCTCTCTCAACTTGCCGTAGTTATTTTCGAGCGTCATGGGAGATCTCGCAATCACTAGTTTGTTGCCTCTGCGCTTGCCGTAGCGCAAAGATGTCAGCCTCCATGGTTGCGAGACCCGCTCCTATGTAATTATAAATAACGAATTCTAAGGCAACGCAAATGTTATGGTTAAAAGGCTGAGCTCATAGGTGATGATAAATAACATAGTTATGTATAATATATAAAATTTCTGAATTTATATGCCTGTAATTATTACACACTGTAGCTTTAAGTTCTTTATTTTGTCTTATATTTGCCTTATATTTGTACACCTATTACATAAAAGAAAATAGGACAGAATACAAATATATATCACAGTTTTCAGATTTTTATTTACAAAAATGGTGATTACAGGCAATGCCGACCTTATGTCACATTCCCTTATCAAATCCTAATTAAATATTTGAAGTTTGCATTTATAATGTTGTTATGTGCGTCGGGCACATTACTTATTTTTGTTTCTTTTTTTCTTTTCCCGTTTTAGTGTTGTATAGACCTTAGTTGAGTCACTTAAAGTTTAGAGTTGATAATTATTTCTTTTTTCTTTTGTAAATGATTCGATTAGGTTATTGGTTGTGATATTGGTCCGCCTATAAGTAGGCTGGGTTTCTCTCTCTCTCTCTCCCTTTGAACCTTCTGACCGAGCCACCGTCACAGAGAGAAGCGATGCACACGTCTCCCGTCTTTGTAGGCCGCCGCTGACCTCTCCAGCCTGCCATGTGGTATTTTTGTTCGTTAGACTTTGTTTTTTGCTCATTTTTTGTAGCTTTGACCTGGTGGGACCGGTTGTCCTGTTTTCGTTCTTTTTTTATTTTTTTTAGGGTTTTAACCGTTAGTTCGTTACTAGCAGAGGCTTCGACGGCCCTGTATAGGGTTGGCCCTCTGCTGTAACGTTTTGTTTCTTTGGATCGGCTCACCAGGTCCAACTTTCTGTTCATACTTGGGGGTTTTTTTTTGGACACGGGGAACTGGGGAAAAATCTGACTCTTTTTTTTTTTTTTTGTCTCTTTGCAGAAAAACACAACAACTGACCTAAAAAGAAGTTCTAGAGATTAAGAATAAAATAATTCTTTTGAACCTCATGTTTGTCTCGTCTCCTCAAATATGTTGTGGCCTGGGTGGTCGTAACAAACACGAAAAAGGTCAAATGTTATGAATATTGTCACAGGAACAGCACTAATGGGTGGCAGGAAAGTAACCTCTTTGATATGTGAATCTTAACAATAAAATTTGTTGAGATGAAAGTATGTAAGTCTGCTACAAGTAAGCTAAAGACAGACAAAATAATTTTTATTATTTCCTTTGTTCTGGTAACTCTACCCTTTAAAACAGTCCTGGTTCCTATATTATCACTATCACAAAAGAGTCAAGGCACATTGCCAAACCCTTTTATTACATGTTTCCCTCAAGCTTGCTGGTTGCTTGTTTCCACCTCCGTCTCACTATTCCTTTATGGGACTCTCTCTGTATTTATCTCATTCTTTACTTTTCTCTGGTGACATTAATTGCCACGTAGGGCCAAGCGATGGCACTCGGTGCTTCAGTGATGCGGCAGGCACATTCAGAAACTGCACAGGCTTGATGAAGTGTCCACTTCCCACTGCTTTGCGATTCATCACCTTTCTGTCACGATGCTCAAGTCAATAATCATATTCTAGGACAGTTACTGCCAAGGCATATGGCTGCAGACTGTCGTCCTTATTTAAGCATATATTCTTCTTTAAGTAGGTGTAAATAAGTGCATGTGAGGGAAAACAGTGAAGAGTGATAGAGATTTGAAGGCTGGAGAAAATGAGTAAAAGATTCGACTTAAACTAAACAGATGTAGTTGCTCAAACAGATTGAAAACGACACCAACACATCACAGTGAGAAGAGACTAGCATTGCTAAAGTGTGATTTATTGGTTTAAATTAGTTTAGTCACACAGTCTGTAATCCCCCCCCTCCCCAGGTCTTAAATCACCTGCCATCCACAAAGTCACTATCCATCCCACAGGAAAACAATCATTATGGGCTGCCATTACGTTTGACTGCATCTCTCTGCATAACCTTGAAACACTGCTCACCCAGCCAAAAACACCTCAATCCAGCTGCAGAGCC
Organism: Cyprinodon tularosa; assembly: GCF_016077235.1. Classification (NCBI taxonomy): domain Eukaryota; kingdom Metazoa; phylum Chordata; class Actinopteri; order Cyprinodontiformes; family Cyprinodontidae; genus Cyprinodon; species Cyprinodon tularosa. The sequence goes on from NW_024038821.1 coordinate 142,898, forward strand.
AAGCCAATGGAGTCAGTGCATAGTGACTCTTTGTCCCCCTGGGTACATGATTTTTTTAATTCTTACTACTGCTGCTATCAATGTTATTTTGTTAAGCAAAAGCACTATGTCACACTTTAACATCACAAGATAGATGTAACAACGTTCTTCAGTCCAAGAGTGCCTCCTAAGGCATTAACTCCACCTAACAAATTAATCACAGAAGATACTCATGCAGAGTCAATGTCCTTGAAGATTTCCATAAAGATGTCCCTTTGAAACAATAACATGTAATGCGTCTTGTTATTTGTAGTCTAAAGCAGCAGAGTAAAAAAAAAACAAACAAAAAACACACACATCCAAAGACGTGGCTTAGAAAACCATAAATACTCATTTATCACATTTTATCATCTTTCAACCATAATTGTCCATGTATTTTGCTTGTTTAAATGGGACATTTATGTGACTTTATCATGCTTCATTGTGTTGTAAATAAATGAACAATCTATTAACATTTTTGTCAGCAAAAGCAAAAAAGGGATCAGAACTTCAGCCTATAGCCAGTGGATGGCCATGTCTTAGTAAGCTTTTTTGATATACAATTGTTTTTTTCGGTTTTTAGATGTTTTCTTGGTTGTTCTTGAGATAAAGAGTGCTATCTGACTCTGATGTTCATTGAGCTTGAATTTCATTTTTAATCTATGGAATGAATTCCTGGAATCTTTTGTTACCATTCGTCCAACGAGGTGTACCAACAATATTGTTCATATGTGTTATTCACGGTGCTGTAACCTCATTTTGCTTTGTTTTTCAAAACATTTAAATGCATGTAGTCATTCAACATGCATTAAACACTCCACACATCTTCATCCTTCACAGCATGAAATAATATGCCTCAGCCACACATAAACATCTCTTTAGTGCTTATCCCAAAACACACATCTAATCTGTATTTTTCTGCTGCTTCATTTGTAATGGAAAAACACCAAGGGAGATGGATCACAGAGGATGGAAGCTGCAGCTAATTTCATGCCTTGTACTATTAATGTCATGCATTACTAATTTAAAGTCTGTCCGTGCAAAGAAACACACTCAAGATGTTTTACACCAACTCCTCCTGCTTTGGCAGTGACCACAAGTGTTTGAGCCTATGTGACAACCTTGGAAATTCATATTCAGGAGGAGCTTAATAAAACCAGGGTGGAGATAGTGGTGGCACTTCCATTTGGGTTTGCTACCCTTGACTGGCTTAAAGATGGTAATGACTACCAACCCCCACTGTCTCGTCTAATATCTCTGGTCTAGCCCTATTTGTTATTTAATACCTCTGACAAGGATAAAAAGAAAAAATGTTTGGGAATAGTATTTGGATTGCACTCTGTTACGAAGTTTGTTTTATGAGCTAAAAGAATTAACAAAAAAGTAGAGGATGTTTGTATAACACTTAGACAACTTTTATTGTCATTTGTATACACAGTGTATACAAAACCAAATTTGGTTTAGTACAGATTTTCAGACAGTAAATTAACATTTCCATTCCATAAAGTGCAGCAATGCAGCCTTCCTTTAATTAGATTAAACCCAAATCATTGTTGTCTTGAGTGGCAACATTTGGGCTGGGAAGTTTTGATTTTGATTCCTTTTGAAATGTAAACAGTGTGGGAGAAAAAGCATGGTAAAAACAAAAATCACAAATTGCTGAGCATGCTTTGTGCTGTATATTTGTCTTTATTAACATACAGAGAAGTCAGTCTCTATAGAGACTGATGTTTAAAAAGCAAAAAACTAACACATTTTTTGATTTTGAAAAATAAAAAGAGAAGGTATGTTTTAAAGATGAAAAAGGGTCCTTTTTAGATAGGAGCTGTACATCAACCTGGATACAGTATATCAGCTTCATAGTGAAATATGGTAGTGGTAGCATCCTGCTGGGGTCTCTTTTGATTAGTAGGGACAGGATTTATGGAAGACAATGGGCCTCATGCAACACCATTTCATATTCTTGTAAATTTTTGTTTTTCTCATACCGTGGCCTTTTACAAACGCGACACATCAGATTCAACAAGCATTCTTAACTTCAGTGAGTTATCCTGGTAAAGGTGATGCATTCCACCTGTGCCTAAGCTAGTGCTTAGTGCTAAGTTAATCTACATAATTAACACCCCGATTATTTCATATAAGGGTACGAATTCCCATGCATTTGTGAATGAACAAACAGCTGTTTATTCATAGAAATGGCATTGAAGACAAAGAACAAAAACCTTACAGGTTAGTTGCAGTTTAGGTTTGCTGACTGAGAGCTGAGCAGCAGAATTAAAGGACCAGTAAAAAGCCAAGCATTCTGGAATAAATTACAATAGCTGCAATTGACCTGTTACAGAAGAAAAAATAAAATACAAAAATATAGAAAATATAAATAGAAAAAGATTTTCATTTGCAAACAGTCAATAAAACTACTGAAGCAGGCAAGAGAAGCAATATATGTTGTAAACACATGTGAGTTTGCCATCAACCAACACCACAACATTCTGCTAAATCTCCTTTAATTACACAGACACAACTGTACTGTACTGTACATCTCCAGACCACGTCTCCTTTTATCATGCTCTCCATCTCTCTCACAACGGATAAACATATATAAAATGTAAACGGCAAAAGTCTCATTTAACAAATTCAGACAGAAACCTAAATATTTCACATTTAGTGTAATAACAAAACCAAGGAGCTGCAATGGAGTGAAATTCTTGCATGACTTATTGTTACAGGACCTTTTCTAAACTTTCAATCCTTTTTGTTCTCTGACTTTCCTTTCTTTTGACAAAATGACAAAAAAATAAACCAGTGTCTTCTGGATACTGACATGCAGCTGTTGGCCGATAGAATACATTTTTCATTTATTATGGTAGAGCTGCATAATATATTATATTTTAGCCTAATAAAATGGACAATTGCTTCTAATTAAAACAAATGTAGTAATTTAGTGAAAAACTAGATTTGGATAACAGCTGACTTATTGCAGAAGACTTCTATGTCAAGTCTGGAGCACTTGTAAAATGTATTTGTACCTGAGAAATTAGAGAATAATGGTGAATGAGACATTTTCTCAATTATAGCAATGTCATTTTTTAATCTGGCTGTGCCATCAGGGAATAACAGATTAATTAATCGAATATCCTGTCTAATTCAGCTTAATCCTGCAAACTATTGGCCTCATGCTTTGGGCTATCAATGTTGCTGAACTTAGGCTTAACAATCTGAAGTGACCACACATCATAACAGCTTGTAGAGTAGGTGCTTAGCAGTATGTGTGCAGCATTTAATGGGTTTCTCTACTTTATGAGCCCATCACTCGTCTGACCACATCTTCCATTGCACCATAGAAAAATCTTGATGCTCACCAGCCAATTGAACTTTTTTTTTTTAATTAGCCTCACTGATCAATGTTTTTCTTAAGGCCACCCTGCTGTTTAGTCCCGATCCCTTCAGACCTCTAACTTTTTCTGTTGAATAAAGCCATGACTTCTGCTGCTTTTTGTGAAATTCCTACTGTTTACACACCACGCTGACACGGTTCCTCTCCTCCTAGTGACAATCTATGGTAATACTGCTCTTTAGAGGTAAACAAGCAAATCAACATGGTTGAACCCATAACATTTAGGAAGTTTGGTTATGATTGTGATATTTTGTCGTTTGCAGAGAGTCAGGCGAACAAAGGAAATGTTTGGTGAATTTACTTGACAGAGTCGTTTTTTGGGAAGTGGATATGACAAACGATAGTCTAATCAGGGCTTACAGACACAGAAAACAACGACAGACGTTGAGGTTCATCACCCTGCTAAGCAGAATCATCACTGGAAATCATGTGCCACAGCAGGGAAGTTTGTATTTTTATGAATGTCTGAAATTTTATTTTTGCGGAGGCTGACTTTATGGAGATGACGAGGTCTGCTCATGCGCTCTTTGTTCTCTGAGAACCATCCCAGAACTGAACTGTGCTGAGCCCTAATGATGAACTACTACCAGTTTAGCACGATTTGGTTGTGTGATATGGTTTTGCGTGCCATTTACCGTCAACAGTTATCTCGGTTACTGTGCTAGGACCCGGTCTTTCAGAAGCGTAGTGTAAATGGGGCTAAAGTCTACACCAGGCCTTTTCAAAGTCGGTCCTCGAGGGCCACTGTCCTGCAAGTTTCAGGGTTTTCCTTGCTCCAACACAGGTTATTTCCATTGAGAGCTGATTAACAGCTAAAAACCTGCAGGACAGCTGCTCTCGCGGACCGTGTTTTTGACCCTTACCCTGCGTCTCTGCTACAGCCTGGCTAGCTCAGTCGGTAGAGCACGAGACTCTTAATCTCAGGGTCGTGGGTTTGAGCCCCACTTTGGGCGAAAGTGTTTTTAGGAGAGTGATTAGGGCATAGGGCTTTGAATCCTGATGTTGTGAGTCCCACAGACTGCCACTCTGGGTCCCTGAGCCAGACCCTTAACCCCACACTGCTCCCCGGGCGCCGCACAATGGCAGCCCATTGCTCCCCAAAGGGATGGCTTGATTTAATAATTTCCCTGACCAAACCTCCGACCTAAATTCAGTTCCCACATTTGTCCTAAATGGACCCCTGACCCTGAAACAGCAATTCCCCTCATCGAGTCCAGGCATCACACACAGATTCTCATCTTTCTATATGTAGTAAGGACAACATGAGGAGTCCTTCTGCCTTCTGTTGATTTTTTAGTCATTTTAAACAATCTCTATGTCTTAACCCTTACAACAACCCTAAGCCAAACCATTACCAGTGCTTACTTTACTTTAACCCAAAACTCAACGTAGCTCACCATTAGCAAAATAGTGTTTGAGGACTAGGAAAATTTCCCTTATTTTACAATAGTCCTCAGTTTTATTGTGAAATCAGAAAATTGGTTCTCATGTTGATGCCAAGACAGGAGCACACATTTACTGCTGAAAGTAAATATATGCCGGTATTATACACTTAATTCTCTCCATTTTTCCTTCTTCCACATTTCCCTTAAGTTTCCCAGAGATGAATTACTGCAGATCAGAGGAAAGTTCTCTGAAAAGCCCATCATTACAGCCCTCACTTTAACAACAGTTTGTTATCAGCTTCTTTTCTGGTTTCTTGTGTCTTACTTTTTGTTTTCTTATTGTCATTGGGCTCATTCTGCAGGCTATTATTACCCCGCAAATGTGACATCAACAATTTTTGTTCCCTAAAACACCCTTTTAAAAGTTTTGTAAATTAAACCCTTTACATTGAACATGCATGGTAAACCTAAACCAAATAAAGACGAGCTCTTCTCTTCAGTTTACCACATGGGTTTAAAAGGATTTAGACCTGGGGACAAATTTGAAATTATTCATATTATTTTTACTGTAATTATTCTCTATAATGTAACCATCAGTTAAAAAAAAGGCGTCTAAATGCATGTTTTTTCAATATTTCCCTAGGTTCTTTCTTTTCTCAAAAGAGTGGACACGATAATTACTCAGTTCTATACCTCACTCAAAATCATTATTAAAGTCTAACTATTTTAATCCATTCAAGGCAGAATAATAATTACGATTGCCTGCTGGACTCTCTTGTCTAAATGGTACATCGCATGCAGCAGAGTGATTATTTTACATTCAGACCTACAATGGTCCCACAAATTACTTCAATCTGACTATAGTAACAATGATTTTGAATCTATAACAATGAAAAAATGAAATTTAGACATTGCTGTTTAACCATGACTGAAGAAATGATTTTCTCAAATCTACTTATTAAACAGGCTTGGACAAAAATGATGGTACCCCTTGAAAAGGGACATGTTAAATCATGGTGTGTCCACTAATTTACATCACAAGTGTCTAAAATCTTGTAATTAGTCAGTGGGCCTACATTTAAGGTTACAGGGATTTGCTGTTTGGTGACATGGTGTGCACCACCCTCAGCCTGGACCAGTAAAAGAAAAGGAAATCGTTGTCTCAAAGGAATAGAAAGATCATTATAGACCCGCACATTAAAGGTAAAGGTTATAAGACCATCTCCAAGCAACTTGATGTTCCTGTCACCACAGTGGCACATATTATTCAGAAATGTATGATCCATGGGGCAGTAGCCATCCTCCCTGCATGTGGCTAAAGGAGGAAAATTGATGACAAATCAAAGAGACAGATAATACAAATGGTAGCAAGAGCTCCGAAAAAACATCTAGACATTGAAAGTGAACTTCAAATCCAAGGAACATCAGTGTCATATCACCGCTTCCATTATTGTTTAAGCCAAATTAGACTAAATGGGACATGACCAATTTGGACACCCTCATTGAAAACAAATGATAAAAGCCAGAATGGAAATTGCAAAACTACATGTTGACAAACCACAACAATTCTGGGAGAATGTCTTGTTGACAGAAGAGACAAAAAATTTAACTTTTTGCAAAGGCACATCAGTTATATGTTCACAGACAGAAAAATGAAACAAACCGAGGAAAGAACAGCATACCTACTGTGAAACATAGAAAACTTGTTTAAGACGGGGTTAATGTTTGGCTGCAAATCTCCCCTGCTTGAAATAGATCTCTTTTTTTGTGATACTCTTAAACTGGGTATCTGCTGGTGTATGATACGATATAGCTTGCTTAACCTACATTTCTCTTACTGTATAAGGACATAACCACATTTAATGATTGCAGTTGTGGATATCAAACTCTTCCACCATCCCCATCAAATATTGGAATATTGTCATGATCTTGGTGCTGATGACTGGCTTAATTACTCATTTCATTCACCGGTCTAATTCTGCATAGTTTGTCGTTACCGTTCATCTGATCCACCTGCTCCTGCCACTATTTAACCGTCTCTCTAACCAGTCATCAGAGCCATATTAGTCTCGAGCCAGTGCTGAGTGTTCCAGCATTACCTTAGTGGTTGTGTTTACCTGATCTTGACCTGTTTTGCCTCTCAACCCCTGAGCCTGCCTGTTCCCGTCTGATCTGTTTGCCTGACCTGTCTTTGGACTCCTGCTGGATTCTGCCTGTTTACTGAACTTGGTACTACTTTCTGTCACCGACCTGGATTTCCCTCTGGAACCTCTTGGGACTTCTGATCTCCTGGTTCTGAATAGCTGAGCACGTCCTCAACACCGGCTTTGGCTTCGTCCTCTGGATTTTCATGCCTTCCTTGTCTGCCCAGATCTGATCTCCTGCTTGTTCACCATCCTCTGGGACTACAGCATCTGGGACTCTACCTACCTCGTTCTCTGGGCACAGACTGAACTATTAAACCAGATAAGTACATAATAAATCTTATCACATTGTTTCTCCAGAGTTAGCTTTACTACCACATTGCTATTCATCTTTCCCACAGCCGCTATGGTCTTTACCATGCTGGTCCACATGGGAAATGGAGTCTTCCTTTATAGAAAACAATACAGCATGTTTCCAATAAGGGAGCCAGCAAAGTTCTTTAGTATTGCTTTAAGTTACGGGTATCATGATTTTAGTCCAGGCCTGTTTAAAGAGTTTATATAAAGAGTCTTATAAATCATTGTGTTGAAGCATGGCTGGAAAGCAATATTTGACTTCTGTTTGCTCAGTTTTATAGAATTTTTATTTACCTTTTGTAAAGTTCAATTTATTTCTGTGACCATTGTTGTTATTAATTTGATTTAACGAGGGGTACCAACAATTTTGTTCCCTTGTGTATAAGTAAAGGTGCACAAGTAGATTAAGAGAGCACTGTTCCCTTATGTATCAGACTATGTGTAAGCATCCATGGGGTCCATCCATGTCTCCTTAAAATGTGAGAATTTGATTACTGACTCCCTGGGCTGCCCCAGAAAAGTCTCGACCTAACTTTCATCCAACCAACCAACCTTTGTCTTATATATTACTAATGACAATAATAATCTAATGTACACTTTTCACTCTCAACGTACTATATTATAAAGACAGTGAAAAAAATACAAGAAGCAAAAGCAGAAAAACATATATTTTTAAACAATATCACTTATTGTGAAAATTAAGATCTTCAATTATTTTCTCTATACCATGTTTAAAATGTGCATTCCTTCCCATACTAATTTCTAAATGCTGATGGGATGTATTTGTAATATTTTTTCCAGCACTTAATTAATTATTGAAATGTCTTTACTGAAACCAGAGACCACGGTGATTTCTCTAATTCCACCTTCTACAAAGCATTCAATATATTTAATTACCTTAAACAGGACATCATATTTCTATATTCAACAACTTTATATTTAATGAAGAGGTTAGTTCTCCTTTGACATATAACAGTTGTGAAAGAAAAAGGAAAACTTCAGGATCCCAGCTGTGTCTCTTTCCTCCTCAGGAGATGATGCCTGCTGACCTACTACCAGGTATGTGTAGAGCACAGCTGCATATCCTGCCTCCGACCTCCTTCAGCTGTCTAAACCAGTTAAAGCAGAGTGACCCTATTGCTGTACCTCCCTCCCAAACATGTTGCAGTTGCAGCTGTCCCTAGGTAACCCTTACTGGCACTTTATGATAATCAGGCCCATTTCAGAACATTGCTTCCCTGTGGTGAAGAAGTGAAGGGTCAGTTGCTTGGGAAAGAGGAGAGAGGGTGAGATGGAGATTGAAGGAAAATGCTGAAAATTGGGGGAGTAAGCTTCCTTAGGGAACCTCCATGCATAAAGATGAAAGCACCGAGGCTAGCGTTGCTTCAACAAATCAATCAGGGTGGAATTGCAGGGAGCAGCTGAACTAGCGTTTCCCCATATTCACAGTAATATATCCTACACACAGCTGCACATGTGACTGAACAGTAATGTTAGTGAGCATATCTACTTAGTGTGTAGCCTATGAATCAAGAATAGTTTTTTTTTTCTGATGATATTGTTGCCTTCAATGTGTTTGGGAGAGGTTGAGAAATGTTTGAGCTGGAATCCTGTTTTTTATTGTCTGGGAAATTTTATTAGTACTCAAATTCCTAATTGTCCCAATAGTTGTGTAAATTGGAGAAGCAGCATGCTGTTACCATGGCAATGCCTTTTCATGTGATCTCAAATAGCTCGTTGCCCTCTAATTCTGATACTTACTGTTTCATATTCATCATTAAGTGTCTGTATTTCTGTTTATCTTGCCTCCAATTTCCACATATCGGAAAACAGAAGGAAAGTGGAACATCTGGGCTTCAATACACCCCTTTGTAATTGGCTGCTAGACTTCCTCACAGACAGACCTCATTCAGTCCGGGTAGGACAGAACACCTCTGATGTCATCACCCTTAGCACAGGTTCCCCTCAGGGCTGCGTCCTGAGCCCCCTGCTGTTCACTCTGATGATACATGACTGTTTCCCCAGGTTCACCACCTATCACATCGTGAAGTTTGCAGACGACAACACAATGGTGGGCCTCATCAGAGAAGACAACGACCAGAACTACATAGAGGAGGTGGAGCAGCTGGTGCAAAGATAACAGCCTGATCCTGAACATGGAGAGGATGAAAGAGGTCGTCAACTTCAGGAAGAACTGGGCTAACCACGCTCCACTGCTTATCAAAAGCTCAGCTATAGGTGGTCAGTAGCACCAGACTTTTTTTGGTACCCTCAGGAAGTGTTATCAAAGAACTAACTTATTGCTGAAAACGTATCTCTTCATATAGAACCACCCAGACTCGTACTGGGAACGATTTTCGGCCTTGGCATTTTTCCATCTACACTGGCCCACTTATAAGAGATTTTACTGTTTGAAGAAATAGGATTTTACAGTTTGAAAAAATAGAAAATTACACCATATGCCAACCGTCACAAGGATGTGCATGACACGGAAGGGCTATATATACTGCATGCATCATTCAGGTAGTTAAATTGAGCTACTTCTTGAGCTCCTTGAGTTATTTACTGTCACAGGTAGGAGCTCCGGCCTGACAGTAAGTGTTGGGGCCAGTATGATTTAAGGAGGGCCGGCCCTCGCACACTGAAATTAGGACCGGCCCACCGGAAGAATGCCCAGTATCACACATTACCAGTCCGAGCCTCTAACCACCTGCCATAGAATCACCTGCCAGGTTAATGCATTTGGAGTACCTTTTTTTTATTTTGTGGGATTTATTACAAAATAACATTTTTATTAATCATAAAAAATCCCAGAGCAACTTTCTTCTGCCAATCTCAGCCAACACTTTTTCCCCTGTGTAAAAAAAAGCTCATCTTGCAAGTAAGATATTTAGAACATTTTATCCACATTTCTCTCATGACAGTATTATCCGAGCTCTGATAATCGGTATTTTACATACAGCTACTCTGCTCAAACATTACGGTACTTTTAATAAACATAATGATCAATAATAACTTAAATATGTCTTGTTTGTGTTTGCTTCATTTAAATTTGCTTAATGATTGAATATAAAATCATGCTGTAGAAAGGTTCTGAGAGGATAGCTTTGCTGGCTGAATCTCTATCCAGATAGACAGGCAGGGATATACTGATGCTGCTAGACAGTCACTGAATCTTTCAAAATCTGCCCTAATGCTTTACTTTTCTTCTTATACTGCATAAGCACATCTCAGAAATTCACCTTCAACTACTTTTAATTGTATGGCTGCATTACTTCATCCTGGCTTTTATTTTTACTAGAATTATGTTAAAAGCTGAACATCTTAGCAATTTTCTTTTTCAATAATTACCATAGAGATTTCTTTCCTGCATTTGCAGGAAAAAATCTTCCACAATATCTCTAATCAAACAGATACATTTTGATGTTCTAATCTGTCCTTTAGTAACTAGTAGTGAAAGCGCAGAATATGACTTCATTTTTCTTTAAAAGTGTTAAAAGCATCCTTAGACAATTTGCAGCCCATGTTTTTTTGTGATCCTTTAAAATAAAAAATGAAATCGGACATGGGGCCGTTGTTATTTAGATTATTGTGCTTGATAATGGTCCAGTTGTCCAGTTGATTTATTATTATTATTTTTTTTTTTTTTGGGGGGGGGGGACTAATAAAAATACATAAAAATTAAAATACACATTAGGTGTTTTTGATGAGTCCTTCAATGATGTTAAAATGAAACTAGTGGTGACCTGTGAAAACCACAATACTATAGGAGTAAAACTTGGGGCCACATATCCGCTTTTATTTCCTGTCAAACTTACCCCAGTTTCACTGTACAGTCATGGTGATTGTAAAAGCATATTATGCACATGATTAACTTCTCTTGTACACTTGTTAAGAACTAAAGATCCTGTCAAATTCTATTCATACTATGAAATTATCCTTTGTATCCTTTGTGTCCTTCCATAGGCTGCTCATTTTTGTTTGAATTGCTTTAAATATGATTTCTTTGACCCTTAAATTCTAGAAGAAGAATCTTTTAACCGTGGCTTCATGGATCTTTTCTGAGGTCTGTTCAAACTTCATGGGATTTTAATGTTGTATAAGAACTTCTCTTTTAAATTAACTTCTTATACTGAGAGCACAACTATTAGGCCTGTAATTTTTTTCATTCATGCCTTTATTGCTAATTTTATTGTTGAAATATTCAATCTGGTATTTATTGTTTATCGCTAACTGCTTGTATAAATTCTTTATGTTTTATTATCTATTTCCTTTCTATATTTTAAGAAGCTTAGATGCATTTTTGTCTTTAAAAGTGTTTTTTTTTTTAAGCGATTATTTTTAACATTGGTCATATTTCTCTCAATATTTGGTTTGTTTTTTGGTTCCTTTTCAAGTTTTTTATGTAAAAAGTTAAACCATGTATTCCAAAAGCATTTTGAAATGTTTTTCACATGTAATGTGACCAAGATGAAATAATCTAAAGGAGATTTAAAATTAAAAACTAAAGGAGTAAAAACCAAATGTTACACAAACCTTTTAGAAACCACTATTTACTACATTTAAGCATTTAATGTTTTTTTGGAAGGAGTATTCACCATCTCACACCTTAAAGGCACACTATGCAACATTTTTCAGTTAATTAATGTGTTCCATAACGTTTTGGATGATTAAATTAGTCATTTCAGGTTGAACAAAGGTATTCTCGGCCGCCCTGGTGGTCTGTGGGGGAAATACCGCACTTGCAATTGCAGGAGCACCGACCCGCACCCACAGGCTCAGAAGTCTCGTGAGAGTCAGTCTTGCTTTACGGCGAGAACTGCTACACGCCCCCAGTTAAAAACATTCTCGTTGCTAGCACAGTGGCGATCTTTGCACAGTTATGCTACGTTCACATCGGACGCAGCAAAATCACGTCTACTGCTTCATTTTTGCTGCTTGAAGGATATACTTAACAAATGTAGTGAAAAGTTGGACAAGAACAGATAAACTTTAAGGTTAATCAGATTCAACATAAATAATGGAAGGTGCATACCAATAAAGACTAAATGCCTAAACTGTACTAACGGTCGTTTAAGAAAGTATTGGAAAATGTAACACGGGGTCTCATTTATTAAATATTGTGTGGAATCTATTCTTAAGGTGCACATACAGTAAAAATGGAATACTCAAAGATATTTCAGATTTATCAAACCATGCAGATGCACAAACACAAGCAAATTTCCTTCAAAAAGTGAATCAAATGTGTGCATAAAAGTGTACAAGGCTCAACCTCATCTTTTGTCCTCTACAAACCCACACTGAAACAGAAATGGTCCATGCAAAGCACCTTGTTGATCCCTAAAAAGATATTTCCCTCCTTATTCTCCCATTTTAAATGTCTTCCACCCATCACGCACTGTAAAGTGTTCACAGCAACCATCACAACTTGTAAAATGTATGTATTGATGCCCTGTTAATCATCTGGGAGAGGAAAAGTTATGGTGAGAAAACATTTAATATTGCACTGGTTAGATTAAGGATTTAAGTTGCTCACAGGCCTTTTCTGTTTAACTAAATGGTCCACATGTAGTTATGGTTCATCTGTGCATAGATTACACTATGATATTGGATGCTTTTTCATGATGCTTTATTATGATGATGCAAGTCTATGATTGATGTTTTATATAAAGTCCTACTGTCTCTGTCCCCATTTTCCTCTTTCTTCCAAAATGTGCATAATAGGCTTTTAAAAAGATCACAACCTTAGTGTGGAAAGTGATATGCAAGTTCCGGGCCTAATTTTCTCCATACACAAGCTTGATAAATCAGACCCAAGATCTCTGCATTTTTTGTAATGAATGTATATTGAATTGTATTTTAAATGATAGAAATGGGTGGTTGGAATATTTATAGCCCAACACTGACATAAAACTAACTTTATTTCCTAAAATGAAATAAAGTCCCACCGGGAGAAGGCCCTGGGGGAGACCCAGGACACACTGGAAGGATTATGTTTCTCGGCTGGCCTGGGAGCGCCTTGGGGTTCCCCCGGAGGAGCTGGCCCCAAGTGGCTGGGGAGAGGGACGTCTGAGCCTCCCTACTGAAGCTGCTACCCCCGCGACCCGACCCCAGATGGATGGATGGATGGATGGATGGATGGATGGATGGATGGATGGATGGATTTGAGTTGGCTAAAAACATTTCATTTTTTTTACCTTTACTGTTTTACAGTAATTAAACATTAAGGTGATGCACTTTTACATTCAGCAATATTTAGATAGGATCAAAGTAATCATCAGGCGGCTACTAGCTGCAGTGGCAGTTCTGCTCAGTGGCTCACTTGATATAAGTTGTTAAAGGATGAAATATTGCTCAGTTTTTATTTGACTTTTTTATTATACCTTTACATTCATCCTTCTTCACTATTTTTGTTCTTGAAATACAGCTTTTTATACTACATATCTCATAGCCATATAGTTTAGATAAAAAAATCAGGAGGTTTGTAGACTTTTTAAATCCACTATACCTCGTCTGATGTCCAGCTTTCCCTTCAATGTTGTGTACTACAAGGGCTGACTTTGTAAAACAGGTAAACTTCCGTGTCTCCCCATGAACCCTCCATGGACTACAACTGAACTCCTACCTTCAATAAACATCAAAAGGCACAAAAAATGCAGCTGTACTGCAGATAGTTTATGTTGCCTCTCAAATCCTTTGCTTTTTTCTGAGGGAGAGATACATATCTCCACTGCTGGAGAAAATGCAGCTGCACACTATCAGCAGTCCTCATCAAAAGCAACAGGCTCTAGAGACTGGCCCTAGTGAGCTGTTGGCTCCACAGCCTCAGCAGGCGTCTCCCCTGCATTTTTTCAAGGTCAGATGAATGTGGATGTGCATAGCACCAGCAAGCATGCGTGGAGGGCACGAACACAGCATGAAATAGGGTTTATCAGGGTGCAGCTCTTCTTGCTTGTTTATAGTTGCTGAGTAATTGCATAAAAGGCAGTCAATGTGTGCTGAGAGCATTTTAATTAGGCCCGGTTTCGCGCTCTCAGCAACAAATGTTTTTAGAGTTATGAAGCTTCTTTTTTTTTTTGTCGATTGGAAAATTAATAACTTCCTTTTTAAATTGGGAGGAAAAGTGATTGGAATGCTGGAGCTGATGGGAGTTCATTTTCTCACCCAGCAACCTGAATAGTCTGTCCAAGTTGGAAAATGCCCAAACAGAGTGGAGGGAATAGTATCTCCGACAAGCCACCTGCAGATTTAAAGAGGTCCTGACTGGCTGCTGCTTGCTGGCTCCCACTGTCTCACTATCAGCTAATGCATTTTTTGGCACGTGCTCAGATCTGTACACAAGCACACTCGCACAGACAAAATACAGGCTGCAGATGCCCACAGCGTTGGGCGAAAATCATGCCATTTGTTGACATCTGTCTCTTTTTCATGCAAATTCTCTGGTGCTCAGGAGCTCCAGACTCATGGACCTGCTTATTGTCACTTTTGGAAGGAGATGTGCTTAAATTTAGGACGTAATCTCATTCTTGCTATTCTTGTTATGTTAGGGCTGCCATCTAGTGGTAAAAAAAGGAATTGAATTAAAGTAATTTCAATGACTTGGTTCACAATTTGTATAAATAGCCCCAAGGGTAAATAAACACTGAACTATTTGGTCTCCCCATTTAATCCATATATATTTCTAAATACATCTTCTCTGTGGTGTGCAGATAGGATTTCTAAAAGAAAGAACAAAGATTGTTTCAAATCCTAAATAAAAACAGAGAGCCCTGTGTAATGTTAAAAGCTGTTTGGATCGAGTTCTTATCAAGTCCATTGAAGGTCATATAATAAATACACAAAAACAGGTTAAAAAATAGAAGAAAAAAACATTGATATTGTAAAGACTCTAAAACTAAATGCTGTAAAAAGACATAAACACATCAGAATGAGCATATACCTGTGTTGGACATTGAATCCACAATTCCCTTGTTACTACACATCTTCCCTACCATAATATTTATAGCACTGTATGGATTTTGTAGTGCCTATTTAATGCTGTTTAAGGGCTAAACCCATTTAACCCAGTTCAGGGTAAGAATCAAATCTGCAAAGCAAGGCTACTGTAAGTCCCAGTTTTGAAAAGATGCTGCACTGCAACGAACAACTGGCAGGTGAGAATAAGCAGGTCCTCGTAATAAATATTAGTTGCCCCTATGGGTGTATTTATGGAAAGTTGTTTAACACATAGCACATTGCAATAGCATTTATTCAGCTTGTCACATTACAACACCAACTTCAATGTATGCTGCTGGGATTTAATATGATAGGTCACCAGGGCATGATTAACAAAAACGCAATTATGCATAATTGTGAAGTAGAAGATAAGCGATTTATATTTTACAAAAAAAAATATCTATAAACTGTAGCAGACATAGAGTAAATCACATCTCACTGCAGTTCTTGCTTCATGTCTTTTGGGTTATGGCTGTGAAACGCTCTGCATCTACAGTGTTTTTTTGCCTGTTTTTTGGCTCCACAGCTCAAGCTAAGTCCGATCGGATGCAGAGGACATCCATTTTTAAGTTTGACTACATTTTTCATTTAAAATTGGCTCTGGTTTTTACTTGGCTATTTTAACTCTTGGATATTCTTTAATGTAAGCCAATGTGATATAGGTCTGGTAGAGGTTTTAGAGTCATATACAAATGTAAACATCTACCCCAGTGTCAAGCCTTTTGCAGCTTCTAACAGGTTTTCTTCCATGACCGCCCTTGTATTTAGCTCCATCAATCTTCCCATCAGGTTGAATCAACTTCATTGTCCCTCCACAAAACAGTGGAGATGTCATTGACTTCCAAAGAACTGCACCCACCGTCACCTCCCTCACCATCTGAAACTGAAGAATAGTTCATTGTTATGCACAGACTTTTTGCTGCTTCTCTTGCCGGTCATTTCTTTGCAGTCCTGTCACTTTAAGTTGATAGCTTTGCCTTGGTATGGCAATATGAAGATGGATGGAGACAGGATGTTCAAAACCGTTTGGGGTTTTCGTCTCCCTGATCTGTGTCCCTTGCTCTTTGAGGTCCTGTCTGGCACTTAACAGAACAGCTGTGTATCAGAGCAAATATAAATTTGGATTTAATTCCTTCAATTATTTTCTGTCCATAAATGTGTTATGGTTCTCCCCTTTTAGGACTCTGAGTTTTTAATTTTCAGTTATTCTGTTTTGCTGATCTTTGTTTTATTTTCCCCCTATATTCAAGCAGTCTTTAGTTACTCTCATTTGCCCCCTTGTGCTGCTTCTTTCCCCCTTGGCTTCCTTCTAGTTAGTTCCACTCACAACTGCTCCTTATTCAGACCATTAGTTCCATCATTTGTTCTGTTCCCCTTATATACTCCAACTCTGTTGTTGTTTAGTTGTTCCCTCATCTCAGGCTTCCCATGTGATTTTCCCTGATTCTTTCTTTTTTTTTTTGTTTCTTTGTTTCTTTGGATTTTGCCTCAGTTATTCATTTATTCTACAAGATTCACCTCTGCCTCCTGGTCTCTGCATCTGAGTCCTCAACTAACCTCCATACAAATCGTGAAAAAATGTGTTCTACATTCTGTTTGTCTGCCATGTCCCTAAATGGATTTAAAAATGTAAAGGGGTAGCAATGAGTTTAGCAATGAGGATCGGTCTGCCAATAGCCAAAAATTAACAACAAGTACAGATTGCTGGATTTTTGAAAATTCTTGGCAACCTTATCGTAGCATGAACAGTAGATATGTTCATGAATAACCACTTAGAAATAAGCAGCCAGTCTAGCAGACGGTGTGTCTTATTTTCACTTTATTTATATAGCGCCAATTCACAACACACGTCATCTCAAGGCACTTTACAGTTCAACCAGATCATACAGTCAAATTGATCAAAGTTTTCTATCTAAGGAAAACCAGTTGATTCCATTGACTCACTGACTCAAATACAATCCCTCACACTAAGCATGCTTGTAGCGATAGTGGAGAGGAAAACCTTTCTTTTAACAGGAAGAAACCTCCATCAGAACCAGGTTCAGTGTGAGCGGCCATTTGCTGAGGCTGACTGGGGTTCAAGGAGACAGAAGCAAAGATACAAAAGGCAACTGTAAAAGGCAGCCCCATCCAGGAAACACACAGCAAGGCAGACGAGCTATGAACCAACTCCCATGGCAGAGGACAAAGAGAGCACATCCAGTAAGCCCCATCCACACGAAGTCAAAACGAACACGAAACGCTGATATTTTCCAAAACGTTTGCCGTAAAGACGGAGACGTAAAATAAATGTGAGCATCCACACGAATGCATGAAAACGCTGCAAAATGTATGCCAGGCCTGTAAGTGGCGCTGTGGTGCCAAAGCAAAAATAGGCGACGAAATGTTGGGCATGCGCACTAATATTTATACATGGTTGCCCTGCGGGTCCATTTTCGTGGTTAAGTTAAATTCAGGTGCTGAACTATGTCGTCGATATTGCTCTGTTATTCCTGGAGATATTCCAGAAGAAGAAGATTCTGTTGTAAGCCCGACAGCAGGGTGAGTAGCATTAGCAGCAACGGCGCCATTGTTGTTGTGATACTGGTCGCGCATGCGTGTTTAGAGGCGACGCTATGACGCATGCGTGTAAAAAAAAAAAATGCGGTTAGAGCGTAAAGATGGAAACGCGAAAACGGCGTTTCGAAATCTTCCCACTCTGAAGGCTGAATAAAAAAAAGATTGTTTACAGACCCCCGAAACGCCGGCTTCGTGTGGATGAGAGGCTGGTTTGGTGAAAAATTTGTGTGTTTAGGCCAGGGTTCGTCTTCATGTGGACGGGGCCTTAGAGAAACAGGACTACACTGGAAAACAGGCCGATCTCCAACACCTATTAACAAAGGTGTTGATGGCAGCAGCACAGCTGATATTTCTTTCCAGGATGGTGTCACAGCCAAACAGGAACAGATGAGGCAAAGCTACTATGAGAAAAAACAAAAAGAGCATAACGTTAGAGATTGAACTAACAGATTCTGCAGAGTCCACCTGCCTGTAAAATTTCTGAGTATTTTTCCTAATATTCAGAAAATTCTCTCTGTGTAATTGAACTGATTCCTCAGATTAACCAGCTGCAGAGGGGGGACAGCATTGGCTCTGTCCGTGTAACCTTTTCCGACAGCTAAATGGAAACAGATTTCCAGTCATTTATTATCCACTGTCGGCTCACTAAAAACCAATATGACACATGGTAACGAAGCTATCTATGACTGTTAGATCAAGTTGAGGACAGCAGCGTAGCACTGAATAAATCAAGCACCACAAAGGCATAGCCTTACTTTGTCAGGCGTGCTTTACCTCATGCAGTAAACATTCTCCGGAGTGTCTCTGTATAGTGTGTGTGTGAATATTATGCATCGTAATGTGAACCTACATTACACTTGGAGCCTCAGAGTCTGCTGGCCCCCTTTGAGCTGTTTTTATTTTTCCATTCTCTCTCCATGGGAAGAATCAAAGCTCCTGCTTTCTTTGTGTGGATTCCTTTTAAGTTATTCTGTTCTCCTCCCAGCATTTACCTGCAGTAATTGTGACACGAAACATTTCCTGCAGGTAGGAGCTCTGTGTTTGGGAAACAGCAACCCTATAAAAGCAAAGAGCTAAAAGAAAAATGTCCTCATTTTAAACAGATCAGTAGACGAGTTGAGAGTATTTGTTCTTGGCTGAACTCCTTTGCCAATGCTCTGCCTTAAATCCTTTTTATGTTTTCCTATGCCAAATTAAAATTTCTCAAACTGTTGATGATTTGACAGCACAGAAAAGTGCATGATTATAAAACAGAAGGAACGTAAATGGGCCCTTAAACATTTATCTAGAGCTTCAATCGAGTAGTTTAGATTTATGCATTAGAAAGACCCAATCAAGGTCCAGGGTTAAAGAGACTTAGACTTAGAGTTGTTTAAAAATGCATTCCATTGATGTTATCATCTCCTTCCATTCTGACTGAGGCTGAGCTATTAAAAAAAGGAATTTCTTGACATGCAAAGCTGGTTTAGATATACCTAAAGCAGGGGGTCTCCAACGCTGGTCCTCAAGGTCTACTGTCCTGTAGATTTTAGACACATCCCTGCTCCAACACAGCTAATTCAAATGACTCAATTACCACTTGGGCATGCCATCAAGTTTGGTAAAGGCCTGATAACGAGGCATTAATTTCATTCAGCCGTGATGGAGCAAGGATGTATATAAAACTGCGGGGCAGTAGATCTGGAGAATCACATCTGGAGACCCCTGCCCTAAAAAAAGGTTAGAATGAGATCAATTGTGATTCTACAAAGCCCTCAAATATGGAGGAGGAATACAAATTAAAGCCACTCCTCTGATTTTTTAAAGTCACTTTTAAACTAAATATCCTTTTCTTAGTCTTTTTCCACTTAACAACTTGTTAGAATAGTTAACAACAATTGGATATTATTCTATAGTAATAATATGATATTCTGTTTTAGAATATAATACAAATGTTCTTAAAGTTTGTAGCTGTAATGTTAAAACAAAAAGAAAAAGTTCAAGAAACAAAGAGCTGCAAATGGGTTATTTTTTTTCTCATCTAGTAATTCAGGTTGGCTTTTCCTTTTCTTTCTGCTGTGTTGGTTCTCTAACTTTTCTTGCTGCCCACTTTAGAAGACATTTTAAAGAGAGGAGATACGTCTCCAAGGAGCAGGAATTAGGCAAAAACCATCAAAGAAGGGTTGGCTGACTTTATCGATGTGGATCGTCAGATCAGTAATGAACTGGACTGTTGCTTAGTGGTCCATAGCCCTATTTTCAGATGAAAGTAGTTTTCCTTCATTTGAAAACCAATGTCCTGAGAGTGGGCGAACAGTGGACATTCAGTGATAGGATGCTAGGATGTCATCTAATGCTTCTATATTCTGAAGACCGCAGTCAGTGCAGTTGTCTATTAGGATATTTTAGAGAACTTTATGCTTCCCTCTACTTTGTAGAGATGTTGATTTATTTTTTAGCAGGCACCTGTCCACTCCACAAAAGGTCCCAATCGCTGGTTTAATGACCAAGGTGGTAATGTGCTCGATTAGCCAGCAAATGGACCTGAAGATGAGAGATATCCGACCCAACAATACAGATGATCTGATTCGGCTACCAAATCAAACCTGGTCTTCTACGACACCTCAGCAGGAAAAAAAAAATCCATGCCATTTTGCAATTACAAAGTAACTTATGTAAAAGAGGCCTAAACAAAGTATTGATTGCATAGAAAAAATGTTCTCCATTTCTATTTAAAAAATCCTTACTGAATGATTTTATGCAATATCTACTTATTGAGACCCAGTTTTGCTTTTAATTTCTGTAAGTCAGGATTATGGGAATTACTATTCATTTAGTGCAACAAGATGTGTGTAATGAATACTTTTAAATATGTTTCATTTTTGACACTTAGAGATAAAAATACAAAACATAACGATTTTTTATACTAACCTGTATATTTTCATAATGGTTATTTTGACCTTGGATATTTAAAGGAAAGCTCTCCCAGGACAAGCTCTTTAAATAACACTTTATTATGTATATGTGTGAAATAACCATTAAACATGACAACAGATTTTGACAGCAATTGTAATCTTACTCATATTAGAGAAGTTGCTTAGGGTTAGGGAAGGCAGCGCTTAGCAAACCGACTCACGTCTCATTGAAGTGGCCCTGAATCATAGTTAGAGAAGCATTTTATACAACTCCAGTATGCCACATCATTACATCATAGATGTTTGTAAAAGAGGAGATATCCATGGCTCCAGCCTTATCAAAATATTACATCATGTTCTTAGATCAAGGACACCGCTCTCATTCCATTCCCAAATCTTTTCCACAAACAGAATGAAGATTACTTTTTATCCTGACAGAGGAACAGTCCCAATTAGATAAACTACTTGGGAAAACATTACTTTTGATTCGCAATAAGCAGTAATAATAGGTTTTAACAGACTCATATATGATCAATAAAACAATCCAACAATATTATTCCTTGCAGCAATTTAATCAATTTTTCTTAGATAACAATATAATGAAATATAACGAGGTACTAAACTGCATATTGCATGTATTTTAATACATAATACCACAGGAATATTATCCTACTTTTGGACCTTTCTAAATTTACATAACTTGATGTCAGTTCTAGATACAAGTTGCTCTCCATGAAGCCTCCTTTACAACACAAAGCTAAAGTTTCAATAGCCTTCACCATACAGACCTGCACATTCCATTTGCAATCAAATAGACGCTATTTCACATTTAAGTTTCTTTTCAATGGATGTTAAACATTTATTCAACTGATGTACAGCCTGTTTGAGTTTTAATGTTCTCATCAATTCTGTTATTTTGGTTTGTAAATTTAACTTTGTGTATTTCGAGAATCTGGTAAAGATCCAGCTGTTCACCATTTTATCAAGATTGACCATTAAGATGAACAGCATGAGCTTTCATGCTTTAGAGCTAGTTGGCAAGTCAACAAATTTTATTTTTACACAAAAATGAATGACATATAAAAATGTGATGGATGCTACAGTTATCCAATGGTTTTTCTGCTCATTATCTATCATATCATAATCTACAAGTGAGGTCAAAAATATTGATACTCCCAAAAAGTATCAGTACTAAAACGTTGCATCTGGATATAACGCTAAGTTGGTATTGTATCTATGCTAAAGAAAGCATAGTTTGTGCATTTTTCTATTTTTATTTTTGGTTTTTTAGATTATTTTAGAATGTCATATTTTTGATTTATTTGCACTCATTAAACTAATGTTCCATGTTAAGACCAAAAATAAATGAGTTTTGCATGTTTTAAAAAAATATTTCTTATGCCTTTAACTGTTTGTCTTTTTTTAATCCTCAAAGTATTGAAAACTCAATTCAGCCTTTTTTATAGAGCCCTTTAAAACAAACACAGCTTCCACAAAGTGTTGTACATACCAAGGAAATTGTTTAAAAACGACAAAACAGTTTAAAATAATGAATTAAATAAAATTAAAAAGATCAGATCATTTAAAATGAATAAAACTAAATAAAAAACAACAGCTAAAACAAGCACAAAAAACAGAAAGAGTCTCATACTGTAAAAGCCAATGAAGTTTGCTTTAATTCTATTAACCCCAAAGGAAACAAAGTTCTGTAGATATGCAAATGAATTGATAATAATAAAAAAAACTATGAAAAAAGGACAAATTTTACTAAAGTTTCCAAAACTTCTGTTGTTCTGCAATAGCCAGAACTTTATCCCAATGCCAGTTTGAGAAATATTAAAGCATTTTGTTCTGCACATCAAGGAAACCTCTCGCTCTTTGGTTTGACGTCATCCACTCAAATTAGCAACTCCCATGATAGTTTAAATTTAGTTTTAAAAATTCCATCTTTTATCTGCCGCTTTGGACGTATTGCTTCAGCTTGTGTTTTTAAGGCAGAACAGCAGAGTTAGCAAGTTCCACTGAATTCAGTTCAAACTTGCGTCACTGCGGAAAAGCGAGACACGTTGTGCTTCATCTGCACTGAGAGGAATGTGGAGATCAACGGTGGCTCTTCAAAGCTCTGCAAACAATAAGAAACTCTGGAGCACAGAGAAGGAACTGAGATCAGAGAGGATGAGCAGAGTATTCAAAGGGAACTGCATCTGGATCAGTTTCTTCAGCCACTTACTGTAAAGGGCCAGTGTAGATATGACAAAGTTGAAAAGCCTTAATATGATCAGACATGAGTTTACACGTCATAAAAATGTGGTTTCAGTTAGTACCACTACAGGATGACAGGCATAGATAATACTATGGATTTAGATGCAGAATTACTGCATTTTTCAGACTCTGCAAGACTATGTGTGAGTTTTTACAGTCACATGAAATCAGTTCTGAATCATAAGAAAAAGAGTAGTCTTCATTTTTTTTCTTTTTGCCCCCTCAACAATCACCTCAGTCTTTTACAGACTCCAGGACAGTCCTGTATTTAGCTCTGTCTATCGAATTATTGAATCTAAGCTTCCTTGTCCCTGCTTAGGAATAGCATCCCCTCAGCATGATGCAGCAAATACCATGTTCTCATCTGAACAGAGCACTTGGAATAGAATAAAAATAGTTTTATTTTCACACAGTGGGGAAATTTGGATGTGACAGTGGCAAAAACGACCAGAAGGCAAACAGGGGTACACGGGACTAAATAATATGAAAAAAGAAGGAAATTGTGAGGTTAAACTGCGCAGCAGCAAAGAAAAACACTTGATTCTTCATGTTTGCTGTGTCTACTGTGACCGGCGACATCTTATGCCTTCTTTTAACAGCAGCTTTCTCCTGAGACAATTACAAAAAGCCAAATCTGTGGTGTGCAACTGTTAGAAGATTCTCCCCCCTGAACTCTGAATAATTCCAGCTTCTCTACTTTAGGTGCACCATTTTGGTGAATTTCCAGTTCTATCATACTGTTTTTGAATTCAGATGAGGGATAGAAAGGTTTTCTCTGGGATTCTTACAGTGATTTTATTGATTTTATTCAGGGGTGTTAAATAAATGGGGGTTAATTGAATTCATGACACTTGTTTCAGATTTGTATCAGTAAAAATCTGGCAAAAAAAAATCCAAACATAACACAAATCATTTTGCTTCCAAATAAACAATAAAGAGCCATTTTTTGTTAGTCTGGATAAGACAGATCAAAGTCTGCTGTATTGATGTAATAAAACAACCAAAGGGTCTGAATGCTTTAGGAAGGAACAGTGATCTGTAGTCATGCCACCTCTATGTCTGCTTGCATCTACTTACACTGCAACAATTGGCTGTTAGGCAGCTGGCAGCACATCCTTCCTTATGCAAGGCCTGATGCTGATGACCATGAAAACAGTTTTCCTCCTTGTCATGGTCTGACCTTTTGCTGATAAATGTATCCTATTAAATGCTGATTTTCAGATAAAAGACAATTAGCCTTCTCTGTGGCCTGCATCCTTCATGTCTAAATCCTGCTTCACAGGATATACTGAATGTTATTTGTACCTGTTGGGGATAGAAGAGTTAATCTGCATTGCTTTTGTTGGAGGAATACAAAACGAATATTCCTCCATCCTTTTCTAAATATAAGTCCCTACATTACCTGTCATCGTGAATGTAACAGTGGAGAAGACTTCCACCATAAAAACATGCCTCCTATAATTACGGATGATGCAGCATGTCTGGGGAGGGGAAGCATGATGGTGTGGGGCCGCTCAATATTAAATGCCATGCACAAGGAAAAAAAACAGAAAAAAAACAACAAAGCATCAGCATGATTGGGTTTATTAAAAGCTCTCTTGTCTGGTGCCACGGCTCTGTGATTGAACTCCTTTGACGTGTCCTTTTACCCCATGTCACATTAATAAACTATCTGTCTGACTGACAGACTGCTTGCTCTTCAGACAGCCGCAGAGGGAGAGGAGAGTAGGAGCAGAGAAGGAAGAAAGAGGGGGGGCTCCAAATACGAGCCTTTCATTGCCAGAATGTCATCTTTATTGCTCATTATCATCGACGGAGAGTCCAAGTGAAGATATTCATCACATTCATCATATCAGCAGAGTCTATTAGGGTGACATTATACAACTCTTCTCTTCCATGACAAAACTCACTTTGCAAGCTTTTATCTTCTCCAAGACTCCAGTGAGTTTAAACAGCTTGGAGTGTCCTTTAGGCTATATTACCCAGAGCAATACACTCTCCTTTATTCTTGTGCTGCTTCGGCTCGATGTTCTTAAAGCCAGAAGGAGGACTGCACTTTGAATAAAACCATGGTGGGGCTTCAGCACCAATTCATGACAGCTACATTGCTTTTGACGTTTTACGCTTCTTAGTGCTTCTTTGTTGTAGATAACTTTGATTGCTGATATATAAAGGTGACAGACTGAAACCATGGATAATGCAACCTCTCTAAAAAAGAAAATTAACATAAATTATCAGGGTTTTGTTTTTGTTTTGCAGAAAAGTTCTGACCAGGCAAAAAAAAAAAAAAAAATTGCACTTGAACAATTATTGCATTATTTGATAACTATGGCAAGGATATACATACCTTGTTTCTTGCAGGAATATCTATGTAGATTATCTATACAAAAAGAAACTGATGGAAAAGTTTCCATTAAGATCATCGGAATATTATCTTTCTTTAAGTCATGAATAAGTCTGACTGGATTTGCTTTGTTGAAATTATAAATATATACTGCCATGCCAGAAAAACTTCGATTATAGAATACAAATACCTGAGGACAGGAATTATTTTATATGTTTGAGCAACAGACTTTCTTTTACAAAATTTGGTAAATAACTGACAAAATATTTTCATTGATTGGTAAAAGGAGAAGGCATAGACTGACATACTTGTTTGTGCCTACCCACTTTCCATATAAATAATTGGGTTACATATAATACTTAAAGCTACAGTGTGTAATAATTACAGGCATATAAATTCAGAAATTTAATATATTATACATAACTATGTTATTTATCATCACCTATGAGCTCAGCCTTTTAACCATAACATTTGCGTTGCCTTAGAATTCGTTATTTATAATTACATAGGAGCGGGTCTCGCAACCATGGAGGCTGACATCTTTGCGCTACGGCAGCGCAGAGGCAACAAACTAGCGATTGCGAGATCTCCCATGACGCTCGAAAATAACTACGGCAAGTTGAGAGAGATGAACTGAGACGGTACTGAACAGTAGATGGCAGTATTATGCCTGAGAAGCGTTTAGTCTGCCTGAAACCAAAGAAGAAGAAGAAGCAGGTATACTGCGCCTCGGTAACAAGAAAGGTAAACAAGGCGGCAGGCGTGAGTGACTTTGCAAACTGTTTGGCACTGTGTGGCCAAACATCAGACGAATGGAGGATCATGCCTACTCTGTATCACAACGAAAAGCGGCGGACACCGAACCCCCGTCATCTAAGAAGCGGAAACACGACGAGAATAAACGCAAGAGTGACAAGAAACGACAAAAAACACGGATCAACATTGGCACGGCATTTACACGATGGAAGTCACTGATGGAGGAAAAAGGTTTTCAAAGTGACGCTCAAGTTGCCAGTTTTCTCTTGGACAGGTAATTAATCCTACACACACAATTGTCTAATATCACTGCAGTTTTTGGAGTACAGGATGCTCAGACCTGTCTAAAACAATAACATGCTGCGTGATGATGCTGTTACTCTCCAGTATACTTATTCAGCAACGTCCCTGACGTTTCATAGGTAATGATTCAGTAATTTTCTGTAAAATAATTTTCTGGATATATACCTCGGTTACTTCTCTCCGGCTCCTTTGGAGATCTTCAAGCCTTTCCTCCTCTGCTCTCACCCCGCTGGCTCCCCTCTCTCGCCTGGCCCCAGCTGCACGCCCACCCCGGCCTCTCTGCCCTCTTCCTCTCCCTCTTCCTCGCCTTGTAACCCCCGTGCCACAAACAAGACTTGGACTCTGTAAACGGGGAATATATATTCTTCCAGCGAACACAATCTCGCTGTTAAACTAATGACTACAATTCCTTCATCTGTTTATATCACCATGCAAAGCAGCTCACCAAAACGTCACAACGACGTAGAAAAAATAACGGGTATATTTATTATCTTAAGTCTACATGAAATCTATACCCTACACAGACTAATGAAATACTATCTGTAAAATTATCTATGTAAACAAACCTCATCACTTGAGAAGGTAGGTGATGCAGACGTCGTGGAAGACATTTTGTCCCGTAACGCTCGCCGTACTGTTGGGGGGGAGAAGCGGTGGGGGGGAGACGTTCATGTTGCTGCAGTCTGCAGTCTGACCGCTAGATGTCGCTGAAAATTACACACTGTAGCTTTAAATTCAGTTTATAAACCTACTCATCAGTCCTTCCAAACATTCATGTGAGAAGGTAATAAAATTAAATTAAGTGGAAAAACTAACCAATGCATGAATCATTCATTAGGAAACCCAATTTTTAAAGCCCTTCTTCCTCATATGATAAATTTAAAATGATTAATATGGTGTTTGATGTAAATTGCCTATATTTTTACTATATTTTAGCAAGATATTTTAATTTTTAGGTTCCTAAAATAAGTTGTCTGATTAAATGTGGACAGCAGCTTGTATAAAGTTGTGCATTATTTTTCCTTTTAGAACAATGGGTTAAAAAAAAGCAGATCATTTTAAAAAAGCTTCTCAACTCATTTTAACCTGGACTAAACATTATTTTCAGCTGAAAAAACATTCTGTTAATAAAACTATGAAATGTCATGTTTGTGCAGCTCCTCTTAAAGATCAGTCAAATCAGGAGTTGGTTAACAGGTGTGATTTGCTCAGCATAAACCTTGGTGCACCGTGAAGACATTTTTAATGAACACACAGCGTCACGAGGAGCAAAAAACCCCAGCATTTTAACAGACCACATATATGTACATAAAGAAAAAAATAACGTTTTAACTTCACTGAAATAGAATCTTTATAGAATACAAAGCAACTTTTGATTCAATGTATATCAAGATGGGGATACTTCATGATTCAAGTTGAAGTTAAGCTTTTTACTGGCATTACTGGTGTCAGTAGAGGCGCTGTGATGGACACTATTTGATACCTACCTGCAGGTAACCTCAGGAACTAAGGCGAGGTAGATATGGCTGTGGCAACATGCCACTCTAGCGTTCATATGCCAAATGGCTGATACTCCTTAGATGCCGTTTAAATCGAGGCTAATAAAACACAGCAGTCCATTAAGACTGGAACTGAAGAAGGCGTAAATCTTCCACGCTAAATAACGGCAGCCCTGAAAGACTGCTTAGTGTCGTCTCCAGTCTGCTGGGCTGTTTAATGCCACGCAGATCGCTTTCCAAAGCATGGGGGAAACAGAAGTGTCAGGCTGCATGAATCATAACTAATTGTTATTAATGGAGCCAGTCTCCGTCTAATCATCACATAAATCGCAGAGCTCTTTTTTCTGGCAGAAGCAAAAAGTTTCAACTCCTTACAAGATGTAATCGATGGCTTCTGTGAGCATTTTGCTGGGTTAATTATCTGTTAATGAGCTGCATTACACAGGAAATGATTAGAATGACTGAAGACGATCTGAGCAAACAGTGCTACATTAAAGTCTTGGGCAATAAAAATGGGAGAAATCTGTGTCAAATTTAAACTTTGGGAAAAGACAACTTTACTTGCAAAGCATGGACAAAATATAAGCACAATATGAAATTTATTCTACTGGTTGTAATGTACAGGATCTAGAAAGCTTGTTCCTCTAAATAGTGATGTACAAACACTTTGGGCTTTGATCAAGAAAAAACTTTTAAATAAAACACAGAAAGATGAAGGGAACAATTAGAAAAGAATGAAACTATATAACAGTAACAGTTCTTTAACTTTATGTCAAAGTTTAAGAAAAATATGGAGGATATTTTAAGAGGACAAAATTTACAGAAATGATCTGAAATAACTCTCGTTTTATCTTACAGATGTCCCGATTCCCCTCTTGGTTTTATATCTACTTTCCCATTCATCGCTGTAAAACATTAAAAAGAGGCATTTAAATGACAAATGCAAGAGGAAAAAATTTATAGATTTTTTTTTAGGTTTTTATAGTACAGAGTCGATGCCTCTTTAACTAATGATCCTTTAGCTAGTGAATCCGGACTTTGGTCAGAGGTCTCCTCACTCCTTCCTGCGTTTCTTGTCATGGTAGTCGTCCTTGGAGCGGTTGCTGGTGGACGGCCTCTTGGAGCCGCCGTGCTGTTTGGCTTGTTCCAAGAACTTGTCCAGACCGAATGGATCTTCCTCGAACTGCACAGGCCCTTCCCGTCTCTGCCCATGGTCGGCTCCAGAGAACTCCTTGTCTGGAGCAAATCTAACAAAACAAAAGGCAAAAAAAAATAATTTGGTAGTTCACAGATCATTTATGCAGATGTTTCCTGGACTCTCTGCCAAAGACTTTATGAAAGAAGATCTAACTTTATTAAACTTCATATCTTCATTACTGTCATAACATCAAGAGAAGTTTTACAATTTATGCATTAATTTTTTAAAGCTTATTAATAATTAAGAATTTTTATTTTAGGCTTTAAAAATTGTATTCAATTTCAATCTAACTATAAAAGACAAGTAATCTTGTGCAGGATATCTTGTAAAGAGGTAATAAAGAAAATCATCAAGAAGTGACATAAAATAGCAAAAATAAACCAAAAAGTACCTGTTGTTCTGCATAAGAGAGTCAAAGTCATCTGCGTAGGCATCTTTGTCTATGTTCTTGCTGGGTCTGTAGATGTTGGCAGCCATGTCTCTGCCGCTACGGAACGGCTGGTCGTACACGTTGTAGGTCTCGTCTTCGCCACCAGCAAAACCACTGTCCATACCCTAAACACAAACCAGCAGCTTTTGAATCGTCTTTCTGCAGAACTTTCCATTTACACGCTTATTTTTTTGGATGGATTAAATTATACTTCATATATGTTTTTTTTTTCTTCTCATAAAAAAAGGCAGAAGTGATCAAAATATGTTTCAACCTTGCTCTGATTGAAGAGGCGCTGGTCGTACTGAGCTTCACTGGAGGTACGAGGGTTGGGTTTGCCCAGAGCAATGAGCTCACTGATGTCTCTGTCCTGATCTCTCTGTAGCTTCGATCTGAGAAAATAAGTTATCAACATGGCGTTAGCAAAAAATCACAAAAACAAACAGAACTTTCTGTCTGAAAGTACTATATGATCCTCCATAAACTTTATATAGGATTTCTGGAAAACTAGTTCTTCGGCCTTTAATGTCGAAGGCAAAATAAGTCAAACTGCAGCTTGTTGTCACCATGCAACAGCTGGATGTTACACATTCCTTTAACTTTTAAGATTAGATGAAACAATTAGTGGAACTTAAAAAGTATATAAATATTTCATGGACAGAAAGAAACGAATATACTCTGACCCTTCAGTCGTTTGACTACATATTCCTTTCTGTAAAAGTAAAAAAAAAAATGTTTTCAGTATGCTTAACTTTCAGGTTTAGCAGAAGGCAGAAAAGTGCTGAAAAATGCTTATTTGATTGCGCATTTAATTTCTAATCATCCTAAAAAAAAGAAAAAAAAAAAAAAAAGGAAAACATACTTTAAAGCTTCCAATCAGGACTAAATAAGGGCATGTGACAGAAGCACTTACATCTAAACAGTAACTAAGAATAGTGATCAAACCCAAGTTCTTCTAAAATCAGTGTGGGTCCTTAAATACTTTACAGTGGCAACAGCAAAAAAAACAACATGAATTTTCAATGTACTTGTTCGATTACGACCATAGATGGAGATAAACATAAAAAAAAAAAATGCTGCTATTTTTAGCCCCTTTTAAAAGTCCTACCTTAATCATTTTGGTAGCTTACAGGTCATCCGCTAACTTCTGCTATACGTTTTTGTAACTCAGAAATACTGCACATATCTCATTGAGATTTGGGATCATGAATCCAGTTTCCATTTTGTCTAAGCAGATTAGAGGAAAAACTATTTGTCAGCTGATCTCACATTTCCTGTCAAACTGTTTACTAATTGTTGAAGGTCTGTTAACACTTATCTATACGTTCACATTACAAGTGTATTTAACCTTTTTGACTGTTGCAGCAAACTATTTGAGATTGAATGTGTGCAATAAAAGGTCAGGAGGGTATTTAAAGGATTTTCTTATATCTGGATTTGCAGTATTAACAGAAAAAAAAAAAAACCAGAACAATCATCTACCAGGTGGTAACAGCTCTTTTTAAAGTGTAAACATTTTAAGCACTTTGAAATCTTGATTGTTCTACAGAAAACATCCTTGGAAGATTGAATCTAGAAGTAATTTATAAACAGCCGGGCCGGTGCTCTCTGACAGATGCAACGTTGATCGTAATGAGCTCTCCTGTGAATTTGACTTCCTCTACCTGTCCAGGGACTCGCAACCGCATCACCAAACAAGCTGACAGAGCAAATAGATTCCTAACACACTGACAGACACCGATCTTGCTCCTCATATGTAAAGTGTATGAAAGAGCTTGCCTGCTCAGTTTGATGCTTCGCCAGCCCTGCTGGCCTCTAAACGATTCAGAGGCATACTGAGCATTTATGTCAATGAGTTTCTACAGGGAACAGAGAAGCTCAGACCACATGCTGTGTGTTTAGAGTGTTTCCAGCACCTCTTATCAGGAGCCGCCCTGGAAATGTTGCGGTCGTGCTGTCGGTCTTTCCTTCTGTCGTGGCGGATCATGTCACGCTCCCTGGCCTCCCCGTCTTCGCCGCCTTAGCAAAAAACAGGAGAATGGATGAAGATGAGGAGGGCAGCAGAAAGAAAACAACTGGGATGACTTAAAAACCTCCCCTCCCTCTAGAAGATGCAGTATTCAGGACTCACCTTTATCACCGTGGCTTTTGATCCCTGCTCTCTGGTCTCGAGCCATCTGAGCCAGCTCCCTCAGTTTCTCCTCCTTCTTCTCCTTCTCCTTTTGAGCCATCTTCTTCTCTACCTGCGCTCGCATTTCCACCGCTTCTCTGGCCTAAACACGACATCCGTATCAGTATTTAATCATTACATAAGACGTACCTGACCAAACTTTTCATACCCATAAAACATCTTAATAATAGGACCACAACATTCAATGTATTTTACGTGACTGACCAAGATAACATACTGCATGACTTGGATGTTTTTTGTTCTGTGAAGGTATCAGGTTTGTTACAGAACATTATTAAGACTCCATCTGCACAGGGCACAGCCTTCATCATGACATTTAACCTGTGTATCATCAAAAATGTACCATTGTGAAATCCATTTTACCATTGTAAACTCAAGAAAATGAAAAGAAAAGTGACCTGAACTTGCTTTATTTGCCTTCAGAAATTGGAAAAATTTAGAAAAAAGAA
This sequence comes from Cyprinodon tularosa, assembly GCF_016077235.1. Classification (NCBI taxonomy): domain Eukaryota; kingdom Metazoa; phylum Chordata; class Actinopteri; order Cyprinodontiformes; family Cyprinodontidae; genus Cyprinodon; species Cyprinodon tularosa. The sequence goes on from NW_024038821.1 coordinate 175,076, forward strand.
ATAACAAAAAAATGTATTTGACAAATATATTAAAAAATATTAAGGAGATTCAAGCAGGCCTGGGCCCTGATTTAGAACATGGGCTTCACTTAGTCTGAGTAGAGAGCAGTAACCTTTTGACGGCTTATTCAGATTTGTGATATTTAGGATTTTCAGTTTTAAAAAGTTTATTTTAAGTTGAAACTAAACTGTCAATCATTCTGGTGATATATTTATATAAGGCCGTCCTACGTGCTTGTCCCGTTAGCTATCTTTTTCTGCGCATGCGAACTTTCAGGCGTACATCTGTGGTGAGCTACGGTTTCAGACAGTCACAGAAGCTCGGTTCTTTGAAAATGGTTGAGGGCCGTAAGAGAAAAAGTGTCAATGAAGTGTATGAGAAGAAAATAAAGGCTTCAGAAGAGGCAGGTATATCCAAGAATGCGGAGAGCTCTCCTCGCAAAGCATTATGGGATTTGCTGTCACAGTGGCTCGCTGTCATCGTAGGCTGAGGCCAAAGATAAAGATAGCTCAGGAACTGTGCAGCAGAGAAGGAGTTAGGTTACCAATGAAGCAAAAAGTACTGACCAAGAGTCCGAAACGTCTGTTAACTGAGTTTACAATAAAGTCCACTATATCTTCCCTGCTCTATATAGTGATTAAGGGATTTAGGCGTTAGAGCGGAGGTTTAGACACAGTAAGCTTGTTGGAGCTATGAGAACAGCAACTCTTAAACAGAGCATTCACGAGGAGAATTTGGATTGTGCATGCTCTCGCACACGTTTAATAGGTCATTCCCTCTCGGGAGCGGGTACAGGGTTGTGCATGTGCATTTTTTTTAGTGGAGAGGGCAGGTCTTTTAAAAAATGTGTGAAAATCCTCCACAATACCTTTAAGTTAACCCAGAGTTCAGGGTTAGTGAAAGCATAATAAGATGCCCTCCACCATAGCAACAGGAGGCTATAAGGCTGTAGACTAATCTATTTTTTTTAAGGAATCCACATTTTTGTCGTTCGCATTACTTCTAAACCATTGACTAAATCTGACTTCAGTGTGTTTGCAGCGCCACAATAACCTGTAAGATCCACTAAATAATAGCATTGTTCACACTGTAGACAAATGTGACCCAAATCCATTTTTTTTTTGCTCTGAAGCGACTCAGGTGAGATTCTTTCCTGACTGTGTGTGCAAGCCAAGTCATCTGATATCTGACTTTTTCCAATCTGTTCTGTGGTTTTAAATCTGATCCAGGTCGGATCTTTTGGAATATGACTGGTGTTTGAACAACCAATTGACCCATATCAGAATTAGCAAGATGATGGTGTCCCTCTGAGCATAGACAGAGGGGTAACAGAGTAGACTTGCAATCATACGTCACCTTTCTATCTGCTATGTAGAGAGCCTCTGCCAGCTTGGCAAAGTTCTCATTAATGTGAACCGTTTGCAGACCCCTTCCATCAGCAGCCAAACGTTTGTCTAGAGGGATGGTGTAGCCCTGAAGGAAATCGAGCACAACAAGAGAAAATCAAATGTGCAGGAAAGGGTAAAAAAAAAGCTTTAATGGCTGTGTGTTTGACTGATAAAGAGAGAAACTATTACCTTTGCGTTCTTCCAGTTGGAGATGCATGGAGGAATCTTCCATTCCTGTTGTTCCTTCACTGTCATCTAAAGCAAACAAAATCTATCACTGAGTCTCATCTACAGCACTAATTACAACTTTGAATAATATTTAGAACCAAATAGTTGAAAAGCAGCACTTAAACTCCACCTTTCTGCTAGGAGAGTGCATGACAGGAGCTGGGGGCGACGGAGGTCCCCTGGGAATCTTCTTGTTGATTCTAAAACACATTATAGATATTTCATATTACCTTCAGAATGCTTAATAAAAAAAACATGACTGTGGTGTAGCGTTTGTTATTCAAAGCCTACACTGATGAATCTGATCAGAGACTCTGCTATTCATACTTGAATTTAGTAGTAAAACTATTTTTACTTGGACAAACCAAATGCTGATATCAAACAAAAAGATCTGACCCTCTGTTTAGATTTTACACAAGACAATTAAAGCAATTTTTCAACCATCATGTGCTGCTTACTTAAAACGAGGAGGCTCCATGGGATCCTTCTGCATTTCCACCATACGGATCACTCTCTGCTTGGCTCCTGAATTAAAAGCAACTCCCTGCTGAGATGGTGTATATCTAAGAGTGAGAGAAAAAACAAAAGTTTCATCAGCCATCAAGCTGTACTTCAAAATGAGCTACTAATCTAGAGTGCCTAATATGCAGGGGGAGATTTCAAAGCATTTATGATGCTGTCTGCACAAACAAAAAAAATGTTCAAATAAAATACTAAAATAAAACCAAGACACATTTGATTATTTTAAGCAGAAATATAGACAATTTGTGAATATAATAAACAGATAGTAACCGACAAAGGATTTTTTTGACACCTAGAATGGACGCTCTATTAGCTTCTCAGAATTAAAATGTCAGAACATCCTTCTGTCACTTGCAAGTTCTTTTGTGTTGCAACTGGAATTCAGGTTTTCCAAACAAAAATTAAAGTTTAACCAATATACATGATTAAAAAAATATATTTATTTTAGTATTAACAATGATAAATAAACATGCAGAACACCCAATATTAACAAGATTGTACTTAAAATTGCTCTGGATTTAACTCGGATGATGTCCGAGAAAACACCCCTAAAGTTTACCTGTAAAATATTAACTGCAATAACTTTGGCTATTCTGTTTGGCTATCTGTGTGAACAAATTTAACCTTATATTTTAACATCCTAAAACGCTCCAAACAGTTAGAATAACAACACAGAGCATTTTTAACCTGAATGTGAATGGAAAATAAAAAAGCATTCACTGACAGCTATATATAACCGATGGCAATTACATTTCAGAGGTTAGCCATGTAAAATAACGTCTTTTTAGGTTTAATTTATTTGTTTTACTGATTTAACATATGATTTGAAAGGGAACAGTCTTCTGCTGATACGGGTTCAAAGCACCACAAAAGACCAAATAGTTGAAACAGACCCTTCTTTGCATAGCTTTCTGTATGCATTTCAAAAACGTAACCATTAACGGTATGCTTTATGCACCTTAGCAGCTTCTTTTTTTCCTGTCAGCTTTAACATCAGAAAATTCACTAGTGTTTGGTGAAATCAACACTTGTTTTTTACATAATTAACATTCCAATCAACGTATCCAACTTTTTTCTTGAAATACAATGCAATTAAAGTTGACAACGTTAAATAACAGGTGGTGTTCTGTTTTTTTTTTCTTTCTTTAAGATCTGTTGATAATATGGCCACTAAAATACATACCTGATGTATTGCGCAGGAGCTTGCTTGTCTGCAGCTCTTACAGGCATGGCGGCAGCAATCTTTTGCGACACCTGCTTCTCCAGGGCGGAACGGGTTTTCTCTGTAAGCTAGAATAAGTGTAGAACCGATTATCCCACTGTGTTATCATTTTTAACTCAATAGTGATCACTGGTCCAACAATACATCAAAGAATGAAAAAGTAAATATAGACAATGTTCATTATAAGGGGATTTGAGAAATTCAAACAGGTAGATGAGGATCTCTGAAAATAGAGAAAAGGCTCAAAATGTCAGTGACAGGTGATAAACGCTTTATCCTGACTTGGATGACATCAACTCAGAAAAAACACAATCCATTGTGTTTTCTAACAATAGTAAGAACGACAGTCACAGAGGAAAGGTCTGGAGTTTAAATATATAAAACACAATAGAGTCTTGTTCATGTATAAAACTAAGAAATAGAATTTTCTGCGATGCTTAAGAAGCAGAAATGAAAAGAGTATGACTAAATGGTTTCAAACATGCTTGGAACTCTTGAAAGATAGAGAATGCATAAAACACTGTACCTCCTTCACAGCCTCCTCATCAGGCCTCTGTAGCTCTTGAGAGTCATCTTTAAGAACTTCTTTAGGGAGCAGGTCAGTATATTTGCTAAAGATCACCTGAAATTATGAATTACATTTTACTTTGTTAGAAGACTTAAGGAATAATCAACTTTTACAAATAATTGCATAGTAAATAATTACTAGCTAACATACCTTATCCTTCCCCTGTCCTTGCCTTGCAATGGCATCATATTTGATTTTTCCCTCTGCATCCACTTGCACTGCCAGGGCATTGGAGGTTTTCTTCCTCCTGCCCATCTCCAGGGGAAACTGGGCCACATGGATTTCTGGGAACGCTCCTCCATCTCCAAAATCCTACACAACACAGATTACTCAAAGTTTACAATGTCCATATGTTTTATGTAGATGAGATCTTTGGATCAGTATAAACCACCCCTACTTACAGCCAAACACAGAGAGGAACTTTGTGTTTACCTCTAGTGAGCGCGGCACCCAGCCTTTTCTCTGTCCGTAAGGAGGGGGGTCTCTGCGGGATGACACAAGCGCGGTGGAGTGGGACTTTTGAGCCCGGAGCCTCTCCTCTGCCTCCAGCTGATCTTGCGACAACTGTGTCGGAGCTGGTAAAAAGCTTCACAAACCAAACAAATACCCAAAATTTCATTGCTTCGTAAATGTACCAAATGCTAAAGCAAAACAACTGTTAGCTAATAACTAATCCAGATTCATGCACAACTTACACGACAAAACTGCCTTTATCAAGTCACACAAACATATTTATACATATATTTTGTACGAATCTAAATCGAACAATAGCACAGTGTAAATTAAAAATATTTAACAGATTAGCCTGTCTCGCTACTTCGACTGCGTGTTGCTATGCTAGCTAGTGCTAACGTTAGCCGACGACATTTTAGACGCTAGCCGCAGCTAAAGCTGATAGCTTTAAACCAAACGATAACCATCGATCAAATATCTGAGACCTTACATGCATTAAGACCATAACAAGTAACATAGTTTAGATGGCGATGATCCCCGTTTAAACCAATAAAGGCAAAAAGCTCAGTTACTCACCTCGTAAGAGACATTTTCCTTTCTTCCTTACCAGTGAACTGAGCATGCGCAGTGACGGTTCAAACAGGAAGTAGAATAATGTAAAACAGGATATTATACGGAGCGTCAAAAGGACCAAATTTGAGTAATGAAATAAGTCTTCAACAAATACTTAACATAATTTTGGGATCATGTTTGCATTATAATGGATTAAGAAAATCTGTGCATTAAGAAGTATAGTTTGCTCTGATTCTAATTCAGCGTTATTTTCATTTAAACACGGCAGACCTGATATATTGCAGAAATTCAGCAATTATTTATTATTTAGAATTAAAACAATGAGATTAATAACTTATTTTATATGGATTTCTTCTCATATAGGAATAGAAGGGAATGAGATGGCTGATAGATGTGCAAAACAAGCAAGTAAACATAGTTTAATTGATATAATAATTCCATGTAGTAAAGGTGAAATACAATCAGTAATTAAGGAAAGGATTGGATCAAAATGGCAGAAACAGTGGGAAGAAGAAAGAACTAGTAGATGGTTTTATAATATTCAAAGAAGAGTTGGCTTTATGAGAAAAACAGCAAGGAATAGAAAGGAGGAAATAGTGATATCAAGGTTACGGTTTGGCCATACAGGTTTAAAAGCACGTTGTTTAAAATAGGGGAACATGATACAGGGAAGTGTGATTTTTGTTTTCAAGAAGAAACAGTGGAGCACGTAATACTAGTTTTGCACTAAATATGTAAATGAGAGAATCCAATTGATAAACAGATTAAAAGTTAATAAATTCAAGTTAAACTTAAAATTAGTGTTGCACCGATACCAGTGTCGGACGGGGCCCCGATACTGCCCTAAAATGGTGGTATTGGTATCGGCGAGTACCAACAAATAGGGCACCGATACCATTTTTAGAGCCATAAGTTTATTCAACTATTGTCACCCACACCTGGTAGGCAATAAAAAGTTCTACTAGATTCACTTTGTATTAGATTTTTTCCTGCTTCACAAAGGTAGGAAGCAGCTGGACAAAGCCATGATGGCAATTATTTTTACATTATTATGGTATCGGCCGATACTGCACAGCCAGGTATCGGTATCGGGGCCAAAAAATGGCATCGGCGCAACACTACTTAAAATACCATTTAGACTTGGATTCTAAATCAGAAAGGTTTTTCTTATTATTGAGATTTCTTAAAAAGACAAATTTGTTAAAGAGGATTTATTTTTGTTTTTTTGTTTTTTGTAGTTTACTTTTGTAGTAATATGTAGTAGGATATTGAATTGGTTCATTCCCGATCCACACTCCATTTCAGTTGGTGGCAGTAATGCACCAAAAATAGTTTGCCAACCGCCATAACACACAAGAAGAAGAAGAAGAAGAAGAAGAAGAAGAAGAAGAAGAAGAAGAAGAAGAAGAAGAAGAAGAAGAAGAAGAAGAAGAAGAAGAAGAAGAAGAAGAAGAAGAAGAAGAAGAAGAAGAAGAAGAACTTAATATAGTTATCAAACAATGTATCTAAAAAAAATAGAATAAGATGTCTAGCCAACATATTCAATTATGTTCTACTCAGTCAAAAGTGCAACTATTTCGGTATTTACTGAATTATTATAAGCGCTGTCCAGTGTTCATCAATCTAAATAAATTCTTTCTGTTGATCAAACATGAGAATGACGAGAAGACATTACAAAGATGAAACATTTTTTCCTAATAGAGTGTGTTAGCATTTACATTATAATGACCTGTTTAAAGAGTTTTAGTCAAGTTTTAATACTCCCAACAAAACCATAGCCCTGAAACAGCACTGGATGGAAATCACAAATAATATTCTTATAGCGTCAAAAAATGGACTTTATATCTGAAAGATTACAATGTTCTCTTACAGAGGTGTAAATGCTATTTGTCTGACAGATTCCACTTTGTTTATTTTAACGTTAACCTTTAAAATCAAAACCTTGACCAAATATAATGAACAGAGATGTAAAATAAGGCCTCAATTTGCTACATTTACTGCTTTTTGTGCCACATTTAGCAGTAATAGATTGGTATTATGCAACTGGACAGTAGAGGTAGTCAAGTATTGCACTGCAGTAAATTAAAATGCCCAGAGATGACATGTCCATAAGGGGGAGCTCTGTCCTCAAGGGTGAGGGTTTCAGTGCTTAACAATATGATGGAGAGAAATAGATTCTTAAACCTGGTGGTTCTGCATCTCCCACTCCCACCCTCTGGCCTGAGGGTAGGAGAGTGAATGGTCCATGCTAGGGGTGATGGGGTCTTTGATATTGGAAGCAGCTCTCCTGTAGACTCTGCAGTGGTAGATGCTCTGTAGAGAAGGATGTAGTGTCCTGGTGATCTGATACACAGTCTTTACCACTATGATGCAGTTGGTCAGGACAGACTCAGTGAGGCAACTGTTGAAGGTACTGAAGATCTTGGTTCCTATGCTAGATTCGCTCAGCCCCCTCAGATGATCCTGTGGGCCTTCTTCACCATGTCTGTAATGTTAAATGTCCAGGTGAGGTCCATACTGATGTGGTTGCCCAGGTAGTTGAAGTTCCCCACCATGTCTGCCTCAGAACAGTGGCTAATGAGGTCTTTCCTTCTTCATGTCCTCCAGGTTAGGTTGTTATCGCCCTTAAATGACCTCAGACTCTCCACATCCCTCTTGAGTGAGTTTCAAAGAGATGAGTTCTTCACTCTACTTTGGGATTCCTCTTGGAATACCATAGATTCAATGTTTTGCCGACTTTCTTGACATGCTTCAAATAGGTAAAAGTATCAGATATAAGATATATTTCCTCTTTTATGCTGAATGTAGCCTGTTAGAAAAACTTCAAGCATGTATTGAAGACATGAAAACCTGCATGGACTGCTCCCTTTTAAATATAAAGCTCTTAATAATTAAGCTCCATTATATATCAGAGATCCTATTGTTCCATATGTTCCTTTGCTCGTAATCATAATGCTAATGATAATAATAATGCAGATTTACTAGTGGTTTCTGAATTTCCAAAAGTAGAAAGTGACGCAGATCTTATCAGGCTCCTAATATATGGAACCAACCACCAGTCTGTGAGGCAGATACCCTGTCTACTTTTGAGACCAGGCTTAAAACATCATCATTTTTGATGAAGCTTGAAGTTAGAGTGGTTCAGGTTGTCCAAAGCTGTTCCTCTATTCATGCTTCTACACATTCTCCCTTTATTCTCCCAATTTTGCCTAACTAGCATTTATTTCAACCTTTACCTTCCTCTCTGTTCTTTTTCATAGCCGTGACATCTGGTCTGCAAATGCCTATTATAATTTGAATTTTTATAAATATTATTCTCCGAAAAGAAGAACTTATTTACCATAAACAGGAGCAAATTTTATAATTATCCTAATTTAAAACTAATGGAATACATTTCATATTGTAATTATATGGTGCCACTGCTTCTGCTTGAGTTTTTATTTTCTTTTTTTCTTTTTTTCCCTACATTTTTCAACGATTTCTTAATTTAAATGTAGAATCTTCGATAATGCAGTAAATAGTTCTTCATTTATGTACGAATCTTTCCGCTCATACTGTATCCCATTCCCATTACTCTAACCGTTTCCTTTGTAATGCAGCTAATTAACAGAGATGATTAAATCTCTGGAATGCTTCACAGAAGCCATCGATTACATCCTGTAAGGATTCGAAACTTTAGCTTTCTCAAAGCAAAATGAGCTCTGCGATTTATGTGATGATTAGAATGAGAATGGCTTAATTAATAACAATTAGTCATGATTCATGCAGCCTTTTGTTTTCCTCGTGCTTTGGTAAGCGTTCTCTGTGGCATTACACAGCCCAGCAGGTCTGGGACTATGGGCCAAGCTGTCCCTCACAGTCACACCTTGGTTGGGCTGCAGACATTTGTGCTTCAGCGCCAGAGTTACTGCACTGTTATTAGGCAAAGATCAATTTATGAAAGTTTTAGGTATTGCTTTATCTTATTATATCTTTAACCCTTTTCCCCACTATTTTGTTTTGTATTCAAATGTGGACCTCTGTCCACTATTACAGTATTTTACAGTAATTGCGACTAAATTATGATGACAATGCTTGGTTTATACAGGCAACTTACAAAGTGTATTAAACGGAAATCATTTTCTGCATTCTACTGTTTGAGTAAAGTGGAATGCCAAACAGCTGGAATTTAACAAGTCTAGCTGTTGCCTGATGACTACAATAAAAAGACCAAAGAAAAGACCTCTCAGAACTTCACGGAACCATGCTACTTAAAACGCAACTATGGAGAGAATTAGGGTTAAATAATCCTCTGCTAACTTCTGACCAAATTTATGATATTCGACTTGTAAGTCTGAAAAAAGATAGCTGCTATCAGTGGAGGATCTCTGTCATTGAATAAGAAGTGTAAATGCTGTTATTGCATTAAGTTTAAGATGAGAGTTGGGAAGGATCCTCCAACCTTCCACCTGAGACGTCTAAGTTCATGGGACATTCCTGTAAAGTTTCTAGACATCTAAAAATTGAATCAGCTTAAACATAATTAAACTGCATTTTTTGACCGAACACAGAGTCTCAACTAATAGAACTTTTTTTTTCTTTTTCAGTGTTTGTTTTAATAACAAGGCAAATTAAAATGAAAATATGAAGATCTTATTTCACTTGTTAACTAATAAAGCACAGTATTTTTTTCTGTATGCAACTTTAATCAGTTCAGATGAATAGTAGATTCAGGGCAGCAGCAACCAAATAGCCTTCAGTTGATCTCTTATCAGACAGCAAAAATTTTAAATAAATTAACCTTCACTAATGTAGACAAAATGAACAAACATGCTCCCAAGTTCCCTCTATAAGGGACAGCATCTTTCTCCACTTTACATTTGACCACCTGAGAAAAAAAAAGAAAAAAAAAAGAGAAACTGACACTGCAATACAGACATCTAAGTGATTTTCTATAGGGCTGCAACTTCTGTAAGGGGTGTGACTTTGACAACTATACAAAAAAGTGCAATACATAAAAAAAGGGATCAAATAAATAGTCCAGTAGCAGCTATGTGTAGTTTTACTGGTCCCCTAGAATGAGGCAAGGTTTCTGATTAATTCTACTGCAGACACTGTGCCTGTTGTGTAAATAAGTGCAGTGTAGCCTTCTTTATCCATGTTCTCAACTTTTTACCTAATTCTAAACTTGTCCAGCTGCACATTTTTTTCTTTATTATTCAGAAAAGGTCAAGCCTACTTGACAGTAAAAAATGTTAATCCTTCAAAATTTTTAAACCTCCTTAGAGACACTGAAGTAAATCTTCACTTCATTCCTTTTCTGGTTTTGACAAAAATTTGACCTTCTTCAAAGGACCCCATTATAAACGGTAGGATCTATTATTAAAAAAACACCCTACAATAGGCTATTACAATGCACAAAATTGTGGCCAACTATAACCTCTAGGGCACCAAGATGACGAGAAAAGGCTCTGTGTGCATGAATGTCATTCATTTTTTACTTTAACTTATTCCTTTCAGCCATTCTCTCTGTTGGTTAAAATGATGGTCAGCAAACAGTTTCAAATGTCTTTATCGTAACAACAATTGGATGCAAAAACTTAAACTAAACTTTTTTTTTCTAATGCACACATGTTTAAAATTATCCATACAGAAGCTGTTGTTAGTATTTGGTTAAATGTCTCATATAGAGATGAAGATAAACCTCACATAACTATTTTTTTAAAGCAGAAAAATAGAAAATAGAGGTTATGGATACATCACATGGATAAATCTATTAATTTATCAACAGATGTTATTACAGTTATAAACGTAGATTATTGCATAAGGTTCTGGTTCAATGACCTTGATGCAATAAATTTGACTGGAGCCCAGCCCTAAACAAGGAGCTGGCTTAACTGATCGGACACATTACAATTAATCTTATCTGAGATGGCTGAGCTAATTAGAATTGCAGGGTTTATTCACATTCTCCATGAATTTTAAACATCCTATCCATTTTCAGTAAGAATAGGGTAAAGGCTTTGCCTGCAGATTGGGTGGTGTGGGTCATTCAGGACCCCCCCAAAACTAATTCTTGTGAGTGTTCTGGTTGATGTTGATATTGTACCAACCAGTTGTGTCTAATTTCAAAACATCTAAACCTGATAAGTTTGGATTATGATAAAAAAAAAAAAAAGAAAAAAAAAAAAAAAAAATATATATATATATATATATATATATATATATATATATATATATATATATATACTAATGATAGTACAGGCTAAAAACATGAAAAGCTCAAGCTGAGCGCCAACTGAAAGATCTTGGAACACTGGTTCTTTCCTTCCACAGTTGAGATAGTGTCATGCTGATGGTCTATTTTACTGCCACTAGCACTGGTTTACAAAACAAAGTGGGATAATAATGAAGAAAGACTACCTTCAAATTCTTCAGCTTCTCCTAGATCAACAGTTAAAGTTAATTGGTTGAATCGTGGGCATAAATGAACCATTCAACAGAACGATTACTCCAAACACAGCTAAATTAATTCAGGAGTTCATTAAGGGGACTGCTGAGGCACTGACTCCAGCCCTAATCCAAGCCTTGTAAATATTCTTATCAAGCAAAAACTGTCTCAAGGCTGTGATTGTCCCTTTTTCTTCACCTTCACATTGAAAATCTTACATGTGTCAACATTATGAAATCCAGCTAATATTTGTGTGGCTAAATTATAAGAAGGTATAGAGATTTTTCCCAAACAGTGATAGATGCACATGTGGAAAGAAAATGGCCCACAAAGGACAGGACTAGTGGTAAAAAATGCCTAACTCAGCACAAGCCTTTCAAGCTTTCCCATTTAGCTTTCCTATCTTCAAACCGCACAACCGACATGCCTCCATCAGCCTGCATTTATGCTAAGCCCATTGCTGAACAGCAGAAGACAGCTTGATAATGGGCCTCCACTCAGCTCGTCTGCTTTTATAAATGTGCACGGTGGAAGATGAATGAGATTCCTTATTCAATGAGGTAAAAGGAAATTGGTTCTTTGGCACTGCCTTTGTGTGCGGCTCGATGTAAACAGTGAACATATTGTTTTGGCCCTAATGGAATCCTCCGGTCGAGGACAGAGGCCCATGATGGATGGCTCCTTATCTCTGCTCCACAAGGAAACAAACCCAAAAGTATTAAGCCATATTGAGTTGTTGCAGCACATCTTTCTGCTCATTGGAGCTGAAGGAGGATAGCTTAGTTTATTTTGTGATGCCTTTTGTGATACTTCACCCTCATATCTCAGTTCAAAGGCAGCAAGGCAATAAGTCTAAAGATAGTTTTCCCCATCGCTGCTGCAGGATGCAAACCACTGAGAGAGAGAGAGAGAGAGAGAAAGAGATACTTTTTTCTTATTCTTTTATTAGCCATCTAGTCATTTTCTTAAAAAACCTCAACTCGGCCTGTTACATTGTTAGAAAATAATCAATAATTTACGACTCCTCTAAGCAGGAAAGGAAATGGTTTCACTTTGGCTACTCTATTTGACATTTAATGGATCTTGAATCTAGATTACTTATTTATAGTTAAAATTTAAATATAATTTTACAGAAGGTAATTAGCCTGATTCATAATAAACACTTCAGATATACTAAACATTCCTCTCTTCTTTTCCAGGAAAAAATTATACCTGTTTTATCACTTGTGTATGGCTAAAACCAGGCGTTCACATACCCTGGATTAAAAGACACATTACATTTGTTTTCCTGCTGTTTGACAAAAAGCTCATCGTAACTTTTTATTTTGCATTTTATTTACTTTAGGATCAGAAGCTAAAATAGACTTGTTTATAATATTGTAGCCACATAAGTTTCTGATTGGTAAAGTCCCAACATTTGACTTAAATAGATGTTTTTTTAATACACCACTGCTGTCTATAGATTAAAAGACATGATCCACTATATACTAAAGTGGAACTTTCTCCATTTAGCTAAAGGTGCAAAGAATACATATGCTTTCACGGACAAATTAAACGCACTCATCATACACACACAACTAATGTCTCAAATGTCAGATTGACTCCATGTGACTCCAGCCTCCGATGTGACCCTCTGCTGAAACGTCTCGTGCTACATGTGCTTTTCTTGTGCTGAGGTTTTTTTTTTATATCTCAAACTGTATCCTGTAAAGGATTAAGTGTGAAATATGCTTTTTTCCCCTCTCCTTCCCTAATGTGGCTCCTATCTTTTCACAGAGATACAGGCAGCGCTATAGGGAACCGCCTCACGGTGGGGACCTGGAAAGCCATAAGAACGTGCCAAAGGCAGCTTTCTGCAGCAGGCATGGCCTCAGTAAAACCATTCCCCAACCACTGCCAAACCCCAATGTATGTGATGTGTATGTGCAGACTTCAAAATATGTGTATCAAACCCATAATAAAAGCTGAAGGACTATTGAGATGATGTTTTATTGTGAGTGTCTTTGTTGACTTTAAAACGTGTCATGGAGTAACAGGGAGCGAAAAGTCAACCAGTGCAGACGAAGCAATTACTTATAGTTACGGTTTTCAAACTATGATCCAATAAAAGTGTACGTTTCATCTATTTTACATAATGATAATTACATTATTTTAAGGAAGATCAGGAAAACGTGCAAAAAATTATAATGGTAGAAGAAAAGGGGGACTGCATCATCTTGGGTGTACAACAGTTTAAAAAATCTTCCAGGCAGTGGGAGCTTGGGCAGACTTCGGTCTTTTAAATGTACCATTGTCCTAAGCATAGAAAATAAAGTGATGACAAAGTCCAGTGAGGACAAAAATGTTTGGGAGTCACCATCAGAAATGATTGATTCCAGACCCATAAAAGAAAATAGTGGACAGCGGTAGAAGATGTTGAGAAGCCGGCATACAAATCTGACTAAGCTCCACCACTTCTGTTGGGGGAGGAATAGACTAGAACTCCAGTAAACTCTGCTCTGAAGCTTATAGAAGTATGTTAAACCAGCCATCCAGCTTTGAATCATTGCTCCTAAATACAATTAATCTGAATTTAAAGAGCTTTCAAAACATCTCTCTCTCAGTGAACTGATTGTTTCTGACACTCTTACCATGCAACCAGCACAGTTCCAGCTTTAAAACCTGTGTCTCTGTGTGATATATCGAGGGATTTACAAGAATGAGAGCGATGTGAAAACGAGGGGAAAGCATTTTTCAGGGCAAATATATGTATGTACAGAACGAAAGAATGCTGAGTGACTCAGTCATCTGGCTCCATCTGCTGCCTTCAGTCCCTCCCTCCTCTTTGGTATTGATCTTAGAATGATAGTCTCACCTGTCTCAAAGGCTTGATCTGGTCTTTGTGTTGGTATGTCCTGGTCTTGGTCTAGTCAGCCTTGAGCAAGGTCGTCTAGACTGCAACATTAGTCATTGCCTCGCAGCAGGAAAAGCTTGGTTGTTATGCATGATTGGATTTTCTCCCGGTATTCAAGCTTCCTCTCACAGTTCATCAATATGCATGGACTTGATGCAAAATGAGTGTGTCTATGTAATTGTTTATTTGGGTCATGTGTGATACTCCAGTTGTTTTTATGTTATTAGGCTTTGTTTATTTCTTTAATTGCATTAACAGTTTATGATTTTGGTCTGGGCCTGCAAGATTTGCCTAAATTATTTTCTCTGTAGATTTTGAGGACCAGCTTTTCTCTTTCATTGTAATTCATCGTGGGACTTTGCTGTTTGGATCCAATATTTAAATTGAATCTGTCAAGCATGTTTCCTTTGCCAGCAGTACACACCTGGGCAGCTTGTCTTTCCAGCTGCCACTCAAACACGTTCTCATCATTAGTTCCTCTCCTGTGCATATGCAGGCAGGGACTCACTCATCAATATACCCGCAGTCCAGAGGTGGACAGAGGCTACTGCTCTCTGGGAAATAGTCTGCCTGTCAAGTCTGTCCATCATTTCTGCTGGACCTGAGCCTCTGAAAGAGCAACTTTCCAGTTTGGATAATGTTCCATGGGAAGAATTAGACAATCTTTAATGGCTTTTTAATGGAAAAGTAAAACAATACCTGCTTCTCAATGGAAATACATTTTCACTTTCAAAGAGGGAATATTTGGTGATATTCTGTGTTAGCTGATAAATCTAAAATGCTTGCTTTGTCCCATATTCCCTCCAGTTTAGTGTTTTTCATTTCCTCTCTTCAAGTAGATTAACTTGTGAATATCATATTGTTAAAAACCTACAGGGATTGCATAGGACATGGAAAATATTCAAACCCTTCACTTTTTCTGCTTTTTTCATGTTACAAATTTAGTCTAGAACCGGTTTAGGTTTTTTTTTTTTTCTAATGATCACATGACAGCACCAATATACAGTAACCATTAGGGACAGATGAAAAACAGCTTCATTCAACTTCTTTTTCTTCCCTGTTTTGACCATAATCCTCACATTATTGTCTTATATATTTTTAAAGTCTCTTTGGCAGAAGCCAAAGGTTCAAGCTTTTTTTGTTATGTTCATACAAACATGACATTTCTTTTTGTTGGACATGTTCTCTATATTTTCTCTTTAGATTATCAGATGCTAAGTAAGTTTTGAAAGCCAGTGTCAGTGTAGACACAGATTTTGTTTTTGTTTTTTGTGTCTTTTCGGTGATAAAAAATTTGATTAAAATCCAGGATCTTCTTGAGCCACCCAAGGACGTTTACAGACTGATTTTAGGATCTCTTCTTTGTTATCTTAACTCTTTGTACATTGCTGTATTTGAAGATAATTCACTCTCCCATAAGGTCACAAATCTTATTTTGCTGTTGTCATTTTACCCTCTAAAGATTCTCAACACCAAAATTCATGAGAGTGCTTGACCATTTGGAGATTTTGTTTCCTACAGATATAAGAGACCAACATACCTTGCCTTTTTAATAATTAAATTCTTGGTCCCCTATCTGACCTATGAAACCAGACCCAAGCCTCTTTTAATCTGAACATAAATCTGTTTGTTAAAAAGTGACCTGAGTCTGAAGGTTTGTCACATGTCATTTAGTTTTTACATTATTGTTTGAGATAAATCTACAAGTCTGGACTAAAGCAGGCAGGAAGTAACAAGATCGAATACAAAATTTGGACAAAAGTGTTGTAAATGCTGCTCTGTTCAATGGTTGCTTGCTTTGGAGTTGCAGTTTTTAAGCAGTGTCTCTTTATTTTTATTATGTGGAGAAAAGAAAGAAAAAACAGACTCACATTAATCAGATCAAGATGCTACTTTTTGTTTTTTAAGCCAATTTACTTTAAAATAAAAGTCTTGCCCCAGCCTTACGGCTGGCAGTGTTGATGGAGCTAGAAATGATCACTTCAGAATTGATCAACAAGTGCTGACTGGTATAACATCGTTATTCACTTCTGTTAACACACTGTGCTGTGTTTCCTTCTATGCATGAAGACAAAAATAGGAAACCTTCAATATGGTTGAGGTTTTATCCCCCGCCTCCATCTGACGTTGCAGCTTATTTATTTAATGTGACCTTTTGTTGTTTTATTGAAATATTATAAGTTATCTTTTCAGTACAACTTTTCTCTCTTTTTTTAACAATTTTATCACTATTTTTTACAATCATCATACCATGCTCACTTTTATTCTCTGTAATTATTCATTTTTTAGTATCATTTAATTACCATCATGGCACTGCAATGTATTTCTATTTTTTTTTCCTTTTCTCATGTACAGACATTTTATTTGTCCTTCCACTGAAATGTGCTACAATAATAAACTTGCCTTGCCTTGTCTTAAATGGTCCTCATCAGCACCACACCTTACCAACCCCAACCGCCAAGCTGTCAGCAGTTAAAACCTTTTACAGCTGCATCGCTTCTGCTTTGAAAGGATGATACAAAGTGTCTCATGGATCAGAACAAACAATGCCAACATGTTTTTACTTTGTCATGTGTTTTAAAAAGCAAGCTATACTTAAATCTGAATGATAGCAAACCGAAAAGCTGACATAGTGCAGGAGTGGGATTTTTTATTTTCAGTGGTTCTTTTGTTCAAAGCCATCAAATAGATAATTGGTTATGAAAGTTTGTTGTAAATCGAATTCAGAGGAATGTAATTTATATCACTGAATATAATCAAATGAATCACTCTGCTTACTGGTGTACTGTTGCTATTTCATCATTTGTTCTTTACCCCACCTAGATGCCACTGGAGTGTGGGAAATGGTTGCTTGCAAAAGCTTCCTGTAGCAATGAGCCTTAATATGCTGTCAGGGGGAGTAGGAGGGGAAACCAGTTCCCCTGGTGAGATTTCACTCAATGACATCAAAGCAGGAAAACTGCCAAAGAAAGAAGGAATCCATGTTCTGTGATGAGGAAATTTTCCATTCATATTTTACTGCAAGACAAATCAGATGCAACATAGAGACACTGCAGTTTTTGATACTTTAATAGTTATGCTTTCTATACTTCCATCCATCCATGGGGAAGAGGTGGGGTACAGTCTGGACGGGTAGCAAGTCTGTCGCAGGGCAGCACTGACATACAACCATGCACACACACTCACACCTAAGGACAATTTAGAGAAGCTAATTAAACAAACAGTCATGTTTTTGGACTGTAGGAGGAAGCCTGAGTACCCGGAGAGAAATGCTGCTTTTCTCTACAGGGAACACATCGTGGAGGGCAGGGGAAGACGATCGGCAGCATTCACTGGTTCTCAGATCATGATGCAACAAAGAGCAAATAAATCATCTTATCTTTTCAAAACATGTTTATGTGAATGCAGGCATTTAAAGAATCCTTGCCAAACCAAAAAGCCTTATGGCAGTCACTACCTAAGATAAGTCTGCAATAGTTAATAACTGACGCTATCTTCTCTTCAACTGGAGGTGAGATGCATAATGCCCTGTGAACATTTTAATTTCCTCTCCATTGTTTCCACATTTTGTTTAATCACAACTTAGAAAATTAGAGTGCAGAACACTTTTTAACCAATTCATTTAAGAGCAGCTCTGATCAGGACATATGGACGCATAAGATACATTTAAGAATTCACACAAATAAATTGCCTATAAATTCAGTTTTGTAACATTGTTCTAACCTCTAAAAATAGGTTTTTGCGGCCTTTTTTAAGGCTAAATGTTTCATGGGACTATTTCGTAATTGCTTTGACCCTATTAAAATTGAATCCTTATCAGCTTCATCAGGCTGGAAATGGAGAGACACTTAATGGCCTTTGTGAGCAATCCATAAGAGATGACCAGGCTAAATGTCCACTACCACAACCTAGAGGTTACATCCTTGATAGGAGAGTTAGAAGGGTTAGAAATCAGATCATGAGATACTATCATCTGTGTCTCTGGGTGTGACATTCATTAAACACATTGATTGGCAAGCCAATCTCACCTAATACTGGACTATTACCCAGCACTATTACCTCCTCTTATCCTAAATCTGTTAGGAGACAGGTCTCACCCCTTTCACTGCCCAACAGTGCCATCTAGGAGGTTGAAACAGGAAAGGATTTCTTTATTTTAAGAGCTAATTTTGCTATGAAAATGTCTACACAGGCTACATCTGCACAGAGAAATTCAAATACATCCAAATGAGAAGGACAGGATTTGCACCCCTGCCCAAGCTGCATGAAGAGTCACAGATATGCATTGCACGTGCCGTGCTGGCAGGCACGTTTCACAAGACAACACCCACAAAACAGGAAAACGAAAAAAGCACAGCCTGGAATTTTGTCTCCAGTTGCCAACAAAAAACTTCCTGTTCTGCTATGATCACAAACATAAAAAGCCCTTTATTAAAGTGGTAGCCTAAATAATCAACACATATCTTGGATCCAATGCAGAGCATGAACCACTTTCTGAATCAGTTTCTATAGGAAAAAAATAATAATGACACAGTGTGTCATTATTGTCACATAAATAGCTTGTTGTATTATGAGATGAAATGTGTTTTGTTTTTCATTTCTGTCGAAGATTCGATGACATGTCAGAAATCACCACCGCGTTTGAAAACATAATCATTTTACATCATATTGAATAAAAATAATAATTCTCATACTGATAAAGTTATCTTTAAAGACATTTTAATTTTCTGCACAGTAGAAATTGATGCCAATAATAGAGCTATACATAAAATTGAACAGCGAAAGCACAAGATCTTACGAAAAAAATCCCTTTAAAAAGCACCAATATGTAGAGTTAAAATATATAAATGTGAAAATGGTTATGACAAATACTCAACGCATTGAAACAGTTTAAAAAGGATTACAGAGGAAAAACACTAACAGTTGATACTCTCCAAATTAAGCAATTGAGTATGTTTGTCTTAAAAATCTCACGCTATGACCCCACTTAAATCTCAAAACAACAAAAAAATCATATATGCATCTGAAAGATGAATGCATTTAGCATAAAACTACTGATAAAGTCAAAGTTCTTAGCAAGAAGTGTGAAAATCAGCGGTGTACGATGTGCATGAATGTGTCAAGAATGGGGTTAGGGTAGCACACTTTGCCGAAGAGCAGAGGCAAATTGTATGAAACTCAGGCTCTAAAAAAATTGAAGTGTCAAATATCAGTATCAGTGTAGTATAAAAGGTAAATGCACAGACTAACCAGAGGAGAATCAATCACTGCCCTCCTTAATATGGTATCCCTTTGGGCATAAAAACAAAGGAAGTGATTGCCCCAAAACAAAGGCTCCTTTTGAATCAGGCAAAATGTAACTCCTATAGGAGGTATACCTCCTATTCCTAACCCCTATACCTTTGCCTTCATCAGCCCAGGGTCTATTATAAGAACACTATCCGGGGTGAGGAAAGGAACCCCAGACTGCTATTTTGAATACCAGCAGTCTTTAGTTTTATGGGAATCATTACGTTGTCAGACTGGGTTCACAATCCTCTAGAAAACAACTACATAAAAAAAAAAAAAATCTTATAAAACCCAAAACATACAAATTTGTGTACAGCATGTGTAACACACAGTACTTGTCACAATATAATGTATTTTAAGCTCCCTGAGGTAAGTTGTGCATACAGGTCCTGTTACATAAAAAATGAGGGCAACCGTATGGCTTTAATGCAGCTGGATGATGGGCATTTAGGTACGGTACTAAATACCTGCAGATCCTTAAGGAATTTGTGCTTGAGACCAGAATTCAAAATGTAGTCAAATGTTCAAGATTAAAACAGTTAAAAGAAATAGAACCTGACACAGAGGATGACACATGGTCTTTTCACAGATGCAGATGGTCATCTTCTGCACTACCATTATTCAGTCTTACCTGTGTCCGTCCATCATTGAGCTCATCCACTAAACAGAGGGGACCCCAGCATTTTACTTAAAGGTACACTATGCAACCGGTGTTGATTTTCCAGCGAGGCTCCCCCCAGAGGGCGAAAGTAAAAGTGCACTGTCGTAAATATGCACAGCTGTTCTCCTGGTTTCTCCGTCAAGCCAGGCGCGGTTGTTTTGAGCTTAGCAGACAGGCGAACGCAACGAATGACTAATGCTGCGTTCACACCGCAGCTGGCGCGACAGAAGCAGCGAGTTTACATGCAAAGTCAATGGTTGACGCGCGTCAAGGCGCAGCAAAAGGTCCCGCGGCGCGTTTTGAGCAGCAGGCCCAGCGCGTCTGAGCAGCTGAAGCAGGGAGAGAGACACAGCGCTGATGATCAGAGGCTATGATCTCTCCTCCTAAACAGTTTATTGACGCCTAAATTAACTTAAAATGCAGAAATCTGCCGGCAGAGTATGCAGTTTGGATTATTTAGATGAAAAACACCTACCAGCTGCCGTGGTGAACCGCGAGGAGGTGACCTGGCCAGAGGCTGCTGATGAAGGGATTCCTTCTGTCGGCGCACCGCTGGTATGTGGGGGTCTGAGCGGCTCCGACAGAAAAAATATTGAAGGCAGGATAATAATCTGAATGAACTGACGGCACTGATTACGTTTTCAGGTGTATTTTCTCATTTAAACACATATTAAAACTACTTGATTCCAAATGATCACAGCAAATATAGCTGCAAGGCAGAGAAAGGATAGACTAGCTCCGCCCAACGCGCGTCAGACACACTTTTGCACCGCGCAGCCAGAGCAGCAAAGCTGCTTCAGCCGCGCGTCAGAACTAACTGGTACAAGCAGCAAAAATGAAGCAGCAGACACGATTTTGCTGCTTTTGCTGCGTGAACGTAGCATAACTGCACAAAGATCGCCACTGTGCTAGCAACGAGAATGCTTTTAACTGGGGGGTGTAGCAGTTCTCGCCGTAAAGCAAGACTGACTCTCACGAGACTTCTGAGCCTGTGGGTGCGGGTCGGTAACCTGGGTGCCATTCCGAACTTAGTCCCGCCCACAAAGTTTGAGGTCGGGAAGTTCGGTCTGGCTCTGCTCCATAGTAGCGCGAGTATTATCGCCCACTGGCAGGCGATCCAATCAAATTGTCAGGGCGGGCTTTATACGATGATGGACAGCTGACCAACAGTAACGTAATCAACCACGTGACCAATGCGCGCTTGAATGACAACAATAATGGCTGCCGCTGGAGAGTTTGGGTGAGTAGATTCTGCTATTAGGTCTGTTCTAGAAGATATCGACAGCAAATAAATTTTAAAAGAGGAACAGAGAAACGCGATCAAGTCTCATCTTCTTATTCTAGGCGTGCAACTGCACGCTTTGATTTTTGTTGACAACAACTATGCCTCGCTTAACATACGTCACGCACTCCGTTGCTCTTATCGGTTGTAGATCTATCCAATTGAGTGCAGAGGCATTTTTTTCCTGGTTCGTTCGAAACACGCCCCATAATCACAGCTCTATGGAGCAGTATCAGACTCATATTCTGACTAGAATTGAGTCGGACTACGTCAGGCTAGCGGGTCGTTGCTCCTGCAATTGCAAGTGCAGTATTTCCCCCACAGACCACCAGGGCGGCCGAGAATACCTTTGTTCAACCTGAAATGACTCATTTAATCATCCAAAACGTTATGGAACACATTAATTAACTGAAAAATGTTGCATAGTGTGCCTTTAAGTAAAAGTAGCTTATTTAGAAGAAAAAATAGCCTTTAAATAAAATACTCAAGTAAAAGTAAAAAAGTATTTGGTAAAACGGATACTCAACTACTGAGTAAGTAATCTGCTTATTAACATGATCATAACAACAGATTGAACATTTTTTTAGCTTTAAAACTGCCAGGCTCAAAACAGTAGGATACAGTATTCAAAGGGGACAAACAGTTCGATTTCTCAAAACGTTTATTGAAAACTGAATCAGAATGAATAGCGTTGGCGTCTAAGGCAGGATAATCCAGAGGACAAAGTCAAAGCCAATATCGGGGACATGCTCAGTTGTCAGAGCCAAAGAGTCAGAGATCCGGTGAGGTGGGAGAATCCAGGATGAATTGGGGTCACAATTCCGGCGCACAAACAGGCAGAGCTCCAGCAGGATTCAGACAGGTCAGGAAAACAGATCAGATGGGAACAAGGAAGGCTCAGAAGTTCGAGAGGCAGAACAGGTCATGATCAGGTAATCAGACTACGGGAATGCTAGAATAATTCTCACCAATGGTTCGAAATAATGTGGCACTGATGACTAGTCTGAAGGCTGGTTATATAGTGACTAATGCAGGTGGATCAGATAAGCAGGTAATGAGAACTGGGTGGAGCTAAACAGGCGTGTGAAATGAGTAATCGGACCAGGATCATCACAAAAACTTTAAAAATCAATAGTTACAGTATGTAGAATAGGTTAAGTTAAAACGCACTGTTTATTATATTTTCACCTAACCTCCGAATGATTCGCAGACTGAGCAGACGGTAAGTAACATTTATCCAATAAGTCTTGAGTACAAAAATAGGAAAGTGTGTCTCTCAATGGGGAATAATTGTTTAAAACAGGCTTTTTTGTCACTTAGTGAAATTATTCACAGTGGAACTTTACTCAAGTAAGGGTAATGATATTTTAGCATATGTTTACTCCAGAAAAGTAAAATGTACCTTTCTGTAAAACTACCACTAAAAGTTTAATTTTTGAAAAAGTTATACAAGTAAATCTAACAGTAATTGGAACTAGCACACACATCTGCATATATGCATGAAATCAAGTTCCAAATAAAATTCCTAGTTTGTGTGCAAGGACATGGCAAATGATTCAGATTATGTTTCAAAGTAGCTAATTGATCAACTCTACTGCTTGCTTCTCTGCTGATGTGATTTTCTTGTGCAGACGGCAACTACCAATAAATCTCATTAAAATATTACAGTGTACTGTGGCCAGTTGTAAGGTTTATTTGTTCTTGGAAAAAGCATATCTATATTGATTCTTATGTAATCGTTAGCATTCACAGATAAATATTTAGCCTCCTGTTTTTTTTTTTTTTTTTTTTTATCACAGCTACAGTACAGTTGCTACAACATTTATTTAACCACCTCGCTGCCAGGCTCAGTGCCAGAGTGCCTTATACCACTGCATTTGGCACTTTGTATTAGAGTTGATTATGCAAAGCTTGGATGCAGTTCCTCAGCCACAAAACCCATTCAAATCGCTAAATTGAAGCTCTCCGAGGACTCTCCCTGAATTATTGTGAAGGTCACTTGAATTTTGAAGATTCATAGTTAATGGTTCAGGAAAAACATTAGTGACCTGTGCGTCTATGGCTCTCAGCAAGTCGTGACCCTGCTTTGTGATTTGTTTTCTTTTCTGTTTTTAGTTGAACCAGCCTGCCTCTGTTTTTGGCGTTGTACCTATGATTGTGGAAATGGTTAAATAACTATGATTTAATCAGTCCAAAGTGCAAGGGAATATTTCTGGCACAATAGTGAAAACTAAATCTAATATTGAGCTTTAATTAGGTTATTACAACCCTTACCTTTGAAACAGCCTTTCTGAAAACTTAAAAGCAGTTAAGGGTTTTAATAATTTTAAAAGCTGATTGAAAAGTTGTCTTTCAACATGTGCTCAATGATTACATAGTTTGTTTATACATATTGAATTCTTATTTTTTAAGTTATTCTAGATTAAATGTAATTTTATCAATCTAACTTTTAATTATATTTTCAGAGTTTAATTTTATATGCTTTTCTCCTCTATTGATTTTGTTTTTTCTTTACAAATATGACTACAAAAACATGTCCTGTTCTTTAATTAATAAAGTTGTATTAATTGTAAATTCATAATGAGTGATTTAATTTATTTGGTTCTGCATTTTCAAGTGTCATTTTGAGTTGGTGTTTGCATGGTTGTTAATTTCTTTTCAGCTTTAGTAAAGCACTTTAGGATAAATTTGACTTGCAAAACACAATTAATGTTGGAGTAGTGGCTGTGGGTGATTGTCTAAGCGCCCACTCCTCCCAAAATAAAAGCAAAATAAAATAGTCAGGCCTAGACACAATCACGTGTTCAGGTGTGCTTCCTTAACTCTGTGTTCCTACCCATTAACTTACCTTTATCAATATGCTTTTACAACTCATTCCATGAGCGTCACTGGAAAAGGTTATTCAGTTGTGTTGAGAGGTTACCACAGGTTATATCTAAGAGGGGCTGGGCTTTATAGAGTACGACTGAGCGGAACTAATTAAGAGGTCTCATTATGCTTCAAAATGAGAGGAGTGAACCTTGTGGCGAAGCAATGCGATTATAATACTGATAAGAACAGTTTCTGTTTGAATACACGATCTTCGTACTAAGTCAACGCTATTGGCTGATCCAATCACACAGGGGCGGGGACTTCCGGCACCTTCGGTGAGATCACATGGGACATTGTCGAAGTGGGCGTTGAATTTATCTCCCCCCCCCCCTCCTTATCTTAAATTCGACTTCACGTTTTCACTCATTACACAAGTTGAATCCACTCACTTCGCGAATTCTCCCCGGGGAAAAAAAAAGAAAAATGACGGAAAGCTCAGCGACGAAGCTGTTAAACGGAGAGGCCTGTCGCCGGGCATTAAACAGGAAAAACGCAAATAAAAATGGCTACGTGAAGAACCACTGTCTGTTCCAGCAGTCCCAGAAGTACCGTCGCTCCGGGGAGAAGGTAAGGCCCAACCGTTACCGAGAGGAGACCGGTACGGCTTACAAACTGCCAGCGTTACTTCCCTCTTCTGCATTTTTAAATTAGAAATACTATCCGCCTTGTTTAACGGACCGTTCCTTGTTTATTTCCCGTGTTCATATAGCGGTTAAATTCTTGTGTGGGAGTGGTTTTCCTGAGCAGGAACGTGCAAGGCGCGGCTACATGTCAGTATTACAGTATGTGGCTGCTAATATCTCTGTAATTACTTTGTTCAGCTAGCTTCTCACTCTCTGTATTAGTATATTTAATAATAGCCATGTCGGTTTTCTAATAAATATATTTAACATATCTTCTTCAAAGTGATAATCTTGAAATGCCAGGGTTATATGCTCTCACGTTTTACTGAGTGTGACTTTAACGTCACTTATATAATTTTAGCATTGTTGTGGGTTTAGAAACCTGATCGGGAATGATTGTAGTAGTTTACCCCCCACACCCCCCTCCCTCATCTCCTGTAACTTTACACCCTGTTGTTTCCATGCTGTGTGTGCTTGGTGAGGTTGGACAGGTCTCTGTTTACTGACTTGAGTTTGAAGAGGACCAATGTCCTGTAGTTGGAGAAATGTCTGTTCCCAGGCAGAGGGAGGGAATCAGGGGTGCTGTGACTTGTCCCTTCAGCTGGATGTCTCCAGGCTTTAAAGGGTGTGGTTCCTCAATGGTTTGATTTAAACAGTGGGAATTCTTCATTTGGGTGTGTGGGGTTAGAACAAAGTTGAAATGGGCCCCCTTCTTCCCCCTAAAGAGGGTTTTATACAGTGGAGTCGATGTCATACTTTACTGTGGCTATGCCAGTTGTTTTCCAGATGTGAGTTCAAATTGTGACAGTGCCTAAGTTTACACAGAGCAGCAATCCTTATCGCAGTTCAAAACCGTTATCTGAAAGTGACAGCATTTATGACGAAAAATGACGATGTAAAGTAGGAATGCAGTGATCTTCAGTAGGGTTGGGAATTGATTAGATTTTCAAGATTCCGATTCCCTTATCGATTCGGTGAAACGATTCGATTCCTTATCGATTCTGTGCAACAATGAACTTGGTAAGTGCATGGTGACATACGACTACCTTCGCCTGGGACATTTTATTTCTGCACACCACGGCGAAAACAGAAGGCCGTGAACGGGAACTGGCAGCCTCTGACCCAGCCAGGCTACAGTCATCTAAATCTAATGGAGAAGGCATCCATTTAATGAAAAAGCGTTACTGTACAATTTCGGGAAATAAACTCATCTCCCCCTGATTTAAACAAACGAGGGTCACCTTTCTCTCGCTCCCTGAACTGCGGAGCAACTTTGTAGCATGTTTAATAACCCCAAAGAGAGGTAGGAAATTAATTTATTTCCAGAAATGGCATATGATTTACTAGGAACCACATTAAGCACATCCAGTGATATAAAACTAGCTACTTACCAGCAGAGTTGCCTTCCATGCTGGTCATAACTTTAGCTTCTGTCCGGAAGCATCAAAAACACAGCATTGGTTAAGATGTATGCCATGTTGTGTGCGCAGGTGTTTCTGCATGTTGGATGTATTTCCTCACTTTGCAATGATTGCATAGTGCCTTGTTGCCATCTTTTTTTCCCTTAAATTGAAGCCAATCTTTCGATCGCTTTGACCGCTTTTGTTTTGCTACACTTAAGCCTGGTCACGTTGTACTTTCTTACTGAATGCTGTGTGCGTAAGTTGCGTAAAACTTTTCTTACCCTCTCTGTCAGTTGTATGAGGTGTGATTTGGTATTAGTTCATTTTATTTCTTGATAAGGGCATTAGTTTCGTTATAGTGCAGGTAACATGCGTTCAAGACTAATAAACCTCTTATCTTATCATTGAAACTGATCATTTAGGGTCCTCTTTTAAAAAAACAAACAAAATCAGAATCATTCAAAATATATATTTAAAGTCTTGCTGTCAAACTGGTTTTCAGAGCAATCACTGTAAAGAGAAAAGTGTTTGCAAATCAAGAAGAAAAAAAGTCCAAATGCCTTTAAAGAAGCTGTTTCTTTTCAAATACCTTTAACTTTGTTTTGTAACATCTCCCCACTATCACTCAAAATATTTTAACTTTCCGTCTTTTTCCCTCAGTAACATCTTCTGCACCAAATAGAGTTAATGTTAGCTTTTACCACGTTGTTTTGTTTGTTTTTAGTTTGTGACTAACGCATCACCAAAAACTGGTTGAATCTGGTCACCAACTAACTTATTATCTTATCAAGCTGTAGGTTTGTGTTTACTTCATAAAGGAGGTTTTAGCCTATCCTGCTAGCTTCCATCCACCCTTGAGGTCTAAACAGTGATGCTTTGTAATTACAGTTTTTGGAAGTACAGGAAGCAGGTCTCATATTAAGCCCTAATCCATGTCTAGTTTTTGTTGTCGCATATTTTTAGCCTTGGATATTTCCTTAACAAATTTGGACTTAATTCTGGTGTTGGAAAAACCTTTTGATATGTGAATCTGGTAGGCATGGAAAATATTCCCTCTTATGTTCCGATTATCTTTACCCAGGACCAGCATTTTGCAAAAAGAATTCTTGCTTGCTTATTTGTTGTCTAGTTTAAACCAAACACTTTGTGCTTAGACCAGGAGCTTTCCCTTATTGTGTACACAATGTAATCTGATCTTCTGTCACCGAGGTGTAGAGCAAGCAAGGGAAAGAGCACACCTTCTCGTTGTTTCTGTAGAGACGCTTCTTCATGCGTCCAGCTAATGTGTGACATGTTAGCAGCCTAGTGAACAAATTAGATGTTTAGGAAAATTGCATTACCTGCATTGTGTGCCAGTAGTTTCTCTGAGAGGGGAATTTGAATGTGGTGGGATCTTTTTTTTATTTTATTTACAGAAACTATAACCTGTATTGTATTTTGGAGATTAACTTGTTTGAAAGGATTTAATAATGTACAAACAACGCACACATCACTACTTTAGCAGCCAGAGGTATTTCGTTGAAAGGCATGACCGGTCACATGAGAAGTTGCTGCTTAGCTGCTGGGTAGAGCTTATAATGAGTGACTGCACTCAAGTAGAAATTTCCCAGTTCAGCTTGAAATTCTGCTTACAGAGTTTGAAGCCGCTCATCTAGAGTTTGACATTACTTATGCCTTCCTGCAATAATCCTGGTGGTAAAACACAGTCTTTTACAACCTTGCATTAATTTTTTTTTCCATTGTACCTTGTGTCCAGCAGAATGGGTCTTTATAAACATTGCAGTCTGGGTTCAAAGAGTTAGAGTGAACTTTGCTGGTCTACAGCACAAGGAGAGCATCTAAAGTCTATATTGTTTTACAGTTTGTGTTTCATTTTATTAGTCATCTGATCTCAAGTCTAGCTGAATGGTTTCCTTTTTTATTTAAAAACCATTCATGTTTAGAATTGCATTAGTGTGTAAACAGGTTACTGTGCTTGGTCTACTTCCTGTTTTGTATCCGCTCTTTCTGTTGATCTAAAAGTTGGATCCCCTCTGCCCCTTTATAAAATTGAAGTCTTCCCTGTTTTTGTTTTTCCTCTAAATGCATCAACATGTCCATCATCCCTTAATTTTTGCTTTTATCAGAAGTCGTGTTTATGGTCCTTATTGCTACATTTATCTGTTGAATTGAAAATAGTCATAAATACGTTTATTTTGGTGATTATTATATTTATTAGTCTGATCCTTTTGCCCTGAGTCATATTATTTCTACAGGTTTATTGCGCAGTCAGAAATCTCCCAGGGCTGGATAAATATGGAAGAAATAAACCTGGTTTGATTTTTAAACTTGTATTTTCCAACCTTTTTTAGTGTAATAGTGTATATGTGCAATCTATCCATTCGCTTTCAGTCTGTGTTTTGTTTTTCTTCGTTCAAGCTTTAAATCAGGCTTGTGTTGAAGTTTGTGAACTTAGGGTGGAGGATTGTTTTGCCTTCTTACTTGGAAATGGATTAAGAGCTCTCTGAAAGTATGAAAACTATGTAGAAATCCTGTTTATAGGAAATATCAGAGGTCATATATTTTTTAAGTTGGCTTTCATTTGCCCTTTTACATTCTGAGAGGATGTTTTCATGGTCATAATCATTGCTTTGTGTTTAACAGCTTTCCTTTTCTTGTTCCTCAGAAGCAAAATGCGACTCATAATCCCAGTTTGTATAAGAAGCCATTTGTGGAGTCGTTCGAGGAGACGCCCCTGCTGGTGGCTGTGCTCACCTATATGGGTTATGGCATCCTCACCATCTTTGGCTACCTCAGAGACTTCCTCCGCCACTGGAACATCGAAAAATGCCACGTCGCACGTGAGAGAGATGAGCAGAGGGTAAAGTACCTTTTTTTTGTTTGCTTAGTAAAAATTGTTAGCTATCATAAGGACAGTTTTACCCTTTGAGGCGATTTGGGAAGTCAGATCTCTTTGTTTCCTTATTGTTGTGCCAAAATAATCTTTTAAGATCCTAAATAAACCTGTAAGCTTCCAAGTCAGCGTCCTGACCATGTTTTGCCTCACTCTTAACTTTCATACCAAATTTATCTTTTAGATAATGAATATTTCCTTTTCTGTGGAACAAAGATAAGATGCAGATAATCCTGGACATATTTTCCTCCCACAGGATTTCGTCCCACTCTATCAGGACTTTGAAAATTTCTATACCAGGAACCTGTACATGCGGATCCGAGACAACTGGAACCGCCCCATCTGCAGCGTCCCTGGCGCCAAGATGGACCTTGTGGAGAGAGTTACCCACAACTACAACTGGACGTTTGAGTAGGTTGCTGCTTAATGTGTTTCTGTTGTTGGTAGACAAAAAAGTGGACATTTTGTCTGATCATTTGGTCTACAATAGACCTCAGAGTGAATAAAAGTTCACGTCACATCTGTCAGCACCAAGAGCCGTGGTTTTATCCCACGTCCAGTTTTCCTGTTTGTTTTGTTCCTTGATGGTCCTGCTGTGGGGGTCACGCCCAGTGGTTGCTTAAGGTGTACCCTCAGCAGCGTCAGCTTGCTTCTCATAAAAGTGACGTAGGTTGTGATTCTAATAGTTATGTAAGCACCAGTATCTGCTGCGTAGTCTCAATGGAAGAATTTTTTAAAACAACCCTAAATGCGGCTACAGCGGCCTTTGATTGGGGAATAAAAACAGCAGGCAAATAGAGAAAAGGTGTGGCTCAGATCTAATTTTATCTTACTATATGTAAAAAATATGTCTTATCTAAAGGAGTTTTGACATGGGTTATCAGTTTTACAGCAACTACGTGAATCCTGTGATATTTCAACCACTAGCATCAGGGAATGCTTCACTTATTATAAGTGGAGCCGCTCTTTTGTAACAACTGATAGGACTGTGAAGCATTCATGACAACTTATGTAAACAAACAGCCCTGATAACATTCTAGTTGGGTGATATGCTTTCCTGTTTCACATTGGTATGAAAACTATGCACAAGAATTTCTGAAGTTCTTTGCAAATTCTTGTCATTGTCCATGAAGATAAAGGCAAGTAAACTTTAAGCACAAACTTACAAAATCAGTATAGATGTATAAATCTAGTAAAAGTTTCAATTTTAGCTGATTAAGGATTTCATTTCAGGAATTATGAATGACTAAATTATACTTTACTGTCTCCCTCTTCGTATGTGTGCATACGAAGAGGGAGACATTTACATTTGGCTGTAAAATATTAAATCTTTGTCTACAAACTTATCAATACAAATGTGTCCACATTAAACATAAGTTTGACGAAAGCCAGACTTATGAATGTTTTGTGTTAATATTAAATCATTCGTCCGCAATTTATTAAAATAGTGAGCATATGTAGAGGTTATGGTCTATTATTATGCATTTCTGTTATTAAGAGAGGTCATCAGACTGGGCTGCTGATTAAAAAAGATTCTGCTTTGTTGCAAAGAAAAAATATATATAGTTGCCATTTTAAAATGTCTTTTCTGTCTTCATATAGGTAATTAGTAGTTGTTATCACAAGAGCAGTGCTCTTTTTTTATTCCCTGTACTGTCTTTGACTTTTATACATTTTTCAATATGAAACAGAGCGGCTTTACTGCAATGTGTTCATCTTTTTGAACATATTGCAGCATATTACATCTGTGTGTTTTAGTTTCTAACTAGCAGCCTAAATATAAGAAAAAAGACTTGCGTCTGTGAAGAAGATTTTCCATCCAGAAGTGTCATATATTCTTTGTGTTTCTTTTGGCTTTATAAACAGCTAATTTAGGTCTTCCTCCTGCAGTAACAGCCTCCTGACTGAAGAGTGTTGTTAGTGTGAAGTGTAAGCAATTAAGTGATGTGTTTACAAATTAAGATAAAATATAATATGTTTTAGCGATTGTCTGTAGAATCATCCAGTAACAATCTTTCCTGCTTTATCTCTGATGATTAAATCAGACAGGTTAGCATAACCGACAACCAAGAGTTCAGGTCCAGGTTGTTTCTGACTGGACTTGTTTTGTTTTCTAAGGCACACTGGTAACGTAGAGAAGGACGTCATCAACATGGGCTCATACAACTACCTGGGCTTTGCTGAGAACACTGGTACCTGTGCTGATGCTGCTATTGAAACCACACAGAAGTATGGAGTTGGAGTGGGGAGCACCCGCTGTGAGATGGGTGAGTACTTTGGAAAGATTAAGAAGAAATTAATTAGATGTAAAATGTGGATTTTAAATGGGCTAGAACCATGCTTATACAAGCTTGTGTAGTCAACTGAGTTCATTGGTTCAACAGGATTTTCTTTTAAAACATTTAAAGAAAAGGCTGCTGGAAACGGCTTGTATTAACATTGATTTTTTTTTTCTTTTTTTAGGCAACCTGGATATCCATGAGGAGCTGGAAGAGTTGGTTGCCAGGTTTCTGGGGGTTGAGTCGTCCATGGCATTTGGGATGGGCTTTGCCACTAACTCCATGAACATCCCTGCTCTCACTGGAAAGGTGGGGAGTCTTTATCTTTTCCTTTTGTTAGTTCCGTTCTCCTTTGAATCTTGCATAACTCTTCTTTTGTTCATTTCAAATGTTTTTCCTATTTAGTGTTTTTATCCTACTTCCATTAACCGTTTTACTGTTGAGGAAAAGCAGCTCTTCCGTCTTTTTTTTTTTTTTTTTACTAATAGTGTGGCAAAACAGGAAAGGTTCAGTCTGTGCTAGAGTACAGCAGTTTCCAGATAAAGCAGTCAGAGTACTGCGAGCAGGGAAGGTTACCGGCTGATGTTTGGTCATGCAGCCAAATCTCAGTAAGCAGAGATCATTATTATTTCCTTCTTCAGTCAGTGTTGCATTGGCAGGACACATTGTCCCTCAGCAGGGTCTACAGCGTGGGCCGGTATCATCATTTCCTGACAGAGAGCAGGAAGAGGAACAAAATGGGCTAAAGTCACAAGGGTTCATAAATTCTCAGCCATGGTTCATCTTTCTTTGCTAGCTTTTGTTCTTATGATCTCTTTGTCATGGCACGTATCTGTATTATGCAACAAGCTTCTTTGGTCTTTGGCCACAGGAACTTACGTAAACTGAATCCTTGCTTTGGTTGAATGTTTGCCTCCGTATTTTTTTCGAATGGGCTTTTCAGGTTTGTCGTCCTTCACAGACTTTATTTAGCCATCGGAATCCAGTTACATAGGTGAATTGTTTACCTCTTTCTTTTCCCCATGCAAAGGAAACATTACATTTCTGTTATTGACAGCACAACAGCATACCTAACCAATAATCACAAACTTTAAAGTATCCAAAAAGTATTTGTTTTAAATCTCCTGAATAGAATTAGTCTTAAGATTAAACTTAGAAAGCAAAGTCATATTCAAGCACTGCCAAAGAATAATGATCATTAACTTGGAGGCTTAGAAGTAATTTCTCAACACTTTGAACCCTAGCTTAATAATACCTGGATTAGTTTGACTCTGTAAGTTTTGTTTTACATAGTTTATCTATGTAAATGCAGGAAGTTAACTTGTAAAGTTCACATACATTTTTTTATTCCTTTTGGTAGGGTTGTCTCATCCTAAGTGACGAGCTGAACCACGCCTCACTAGTGCTGGGTGCTCGGCTGTCGGGCTCTACGATCCGGGTCTTCAAACACAACAGTGAGTTACTTTTCTTACTACTTTCATGAGCAGACTATCTTATAATATAATAGTACTCCTTATGTGTGTAGAAATATTTCCCCCTTTGGTGTAAATCCACTCTTTAACACTATTCAACATTAGCTGTGAACTGTTTTATCCAGGTAGCTGGTAACCACATGCTGTCATAGGTGTGTTTGGTTCCTGCTTCTTTTCCATTCTGCGGACTCGCCCAGCTGACTCTTCAACCACAAACCTGTCTATTGTATTTACACGTTTCTGCAAGGGATTAGTAAACACTATTGCATAATCATCAAACGGAAATAAATCTATATGATCATGATTTTTTTTACAAATCTAAAACTTTGTTTTTATATTTGTGTTTTTCCTTTAAAAATGTATACTTTGTAGAGCCAATTTTTGCCATAGTTTCAACTAAATGTCTTTAGAGTTGTGTTTCTGCTAATTAGCTAGCACATTGACAGAGTGGAGTTTTTGGCTGCTGCTCTTTGCTAAATACCTTCAACTCTGCTTATTGGCTGGAGAACATCCTTGTTTGACAATGATCCAGTCTTCCCACAGTCGATATTGAATTTCTGTTAACAATTGGCACATTTCTAACACAAATCAGCTTTGATATAAAAACTATTTCACTTTAGCTATGATTGTAAGTTTATGATCAGGGTGGTTCTGCAAAATTAACCTGCAGAACAGAACTGCTTAATGCCACTGTACTTTATGCAGTAATGATGGTGTGCTCTGAAATGACTACCCATTTCTAGATGATGGATTACCAGTCACCTAAAGTTACTTACAGCTATTGTCTCAGTAGTTCAAACAGGCATGAGCCTATTTTTTTATTTTCTTTTTAAAGAAAACTGCTTTACATGGGAAACATGTATTTTGACAAATGTATAAATATGTGTTTTATAACTGAAGTACCCTCTCTCCTCGCCCATTCTTCTCTGTAGATATGCAAAGCCTTGAAAAGCTGCTCAGAGATGCTATTGTACACGGTCAGCCCAGAACCCACAGACCCTGGAAGAAGATTCTTATCGTGGTAGAGGGCATTTACAGGTATATACACCAATCAGTGTTTTACTAAAACACCTGGATTAAAACATGTATGTTTGCTGAGTTTGTAAGCCTGTCACCTTTTGGTTTAACATTTCTTGTTTTAATATGGATAAAATTTGTTGATGTTAATCAATAGACAAACCAGTTTCAGACAAGTGCTAATGAAAAGGAAGCAACCTTAAGATGGCAGTGGGCCTCCCTACTATAGTCAAAACTTAAGACATCCTTTTTTCCTCTATTTTAGGTCCCAGACTAAGCTAACAGAAGCCGTGAGACTAATCAGAGCTTGAGAAAGCCTAGCTTGTTCTTTGCTAAATGCCTTAATCTCTGGGAGGTTGAATAAATAATGTCTGTCCAGCAATTATCGAGTCTGGCCACAGTCAGAACTTGCAGGCTCTATGTGATTAAGGCTCCAGATCTTAGAGTAGTTCTTTCAAATAGACTGTTAGTGAAACTGTTTTTTTCAACTTCTCATCATCAAGGTTATACTCACTTTTAGCAAGACTTATATTCACTATGTTTATGTTAGATAGAAAAGAAACACTTTTGAATATGTTCTACTTTCTCCAATTGGTTGTTGACTTGTCTACTTCCTGAATTAACACTAATAAGGACTGAAATTGCTTCAATGCTTTTTTTAATTGTATCTTCATCTTTATTATTAAGGGATTTTCACACTAACCTACCCATGTTGTTGAGAGAGAACCAGTTCATGTCATGAAGATGAAACAAGTTTGACTTTCAGAGGGATTTCTGGAACAAACATGTCATCCTTTTTATGTAGCTTTACTGTAACATATTTCCCTCTAACTTCTAACAACAATTTTGCTGATGTCAGGTATTTTTTATTCCAGTTCAAAAGAGCAAAGATGCAAAAAAAACAACTGTTCATTAAATGTGCTTTTTGGAACCATGAACCTAATTTTTGTTTGAAACCCCAAAGCATGGAGGGGTCCATCGTACGTCTGCCGGAGGTCATCGCCCTGAAGAAACGCTACAAGGCCTACCTCTACCTGGATGAGGCCCACAGTATCGGTGCTCTTGGACCCAACGGCAAAGGAGTGGTGGACTACTTTGGCTTGGATCCCAAGGATGTGGACATCATGATGGGAACATTCACCAAGAGTTTTGGAGCTGCTGGTGGATACATTGGAGGCAAAAAGGTTGGTGGCTTTAATAAAAAAAAAAAAAAAAACATCTTTTGAGTAAAACTGTAAAATTGTATTTAAATAGTTTAAAAGCACTTAATCCTCCATGTGGGAAGGGTCCATTCTCCCTGTCATTGTTGTCACGTATTGTCAGTCGATGCTGTTGGCAACAAAAAAAACAGGAAATGCACCTTCTTGGTTTTTCAAAAAAGTGTACTCAAAACATTTAGTTATTTTATGACTTAAAACTTTTACAGGTCTCAATAAGTGAAGAAAATTGCGTTATTTATTCTGTTTTCGACAGGACAAATTTGACCTCCTAGTTTAAATTTGTATTGGTATACATTTCAGTATTTCTCCTTTGATTTGCTGCCTCTCAGTCACTCATTAAGTTCATCTCCACTGAACCTTAGCCCTATTCAAACTGGTTCTGTGTCCCAAGCTAAACACGATCAAAGGTGTTTTAATTTTTTTTTTCTAACCTAAAGCTTTTTTAATATTATAATGACTGAGTGAAGGTATCAAAATTCAGAAACTGTCTTTATTAATTGGTTCTGATTTGATTAATCTAAGCTATAAAGATTAGAAATTGATCAATTATAATGTAAGTTAACTATATTCCAGCTATACTGTCCTGTCTAAAGCAATCTTCCCTTTTGCTTCATAAATTAAGTGAGCATTAAAGATAAAATCTGTAATGTGTTGGAACTTTTAAGTTGATCAAGTTTTCCAACTAGTGAAAAACCATAGAGCTGGAAGTGAAATGTGGAAAATTTTTAAGAACTGTGATATTAGACACAATGGTTTCCTGTGAAATAAATGTCAAATGAAATTAACTTAAATAATTTCTCTTGTAAGGAGCTGATCGACTACCTGCGCTGCCATTCTCACAGTGCTCTATACGCCACCTCCATGTCTCCTCCAGTTGCCCAGCAGATCATCACCTCAATGAAGATCATAATGGGAGAGGATGGAACCACACTGGGTACGTCCCAGAAAGTGCTAGTTGGAAATGGCAAATAACACTAATATATTATAGCATGATTTTATAGTAACTAAAATAATATGATAATGTATTTCTCAAGGAACTTTAATGCATTTTTCCTCTTCATAGCATTTTTAGTACAATAATTTTTTGATAAAGGTGCT
This sequence comes from Cyprinodon tularosa, assembly GCF_016077235.1. NCBI lineage: Eukaryota > Metazoa > Chordata > Actinopteri > Cyprinodontiformes > Cyprinodontidae > Cyprinodon > Cyprinodon tularosa. Next base: position 211,462 of record NW_024038821.1, read on the forward strand.
GAATTAAGAAGATTCTAATTCATATCTGACATGTCTGACTAAGGTCCAGGCTTTCTTTAATGTTTGCTTTTATTAGCATTTTAAACCTTCAAACTACGGTAGGCTTTAGTGTGTTGGTGGAAAACTGGTTTGCAAGTGTTTGCTTTGACCACAAGATGGCGGTAGATCTGTATTTTACATCGAAGCATAAAGCACTTACACTGCAGCAGAGAGCTGGTCCTCAGGCCAAAGCATAGCTTCTACCACTTCCCATGAGCTTCAACAGACTTACCAGCAAATAAAAGTAGTTTGAAAGCTTTACAATAGCTGAGGACATAAGTGATACTCATACTTTTAAAGAACATATCCATATAGATAATTAAATCCAAAGTTAATTTATGTAGTTCCTTCCAATTAAACTTTGTCTGCTTTAAAAGCAATGCTGATTAAGTCTGATCATTAGCTAATTTTCTGTAGTATGACATTTTTCCTTCGCATTTCTTCCAATCCCTGCTAATCTTAAATCCTTTTTTTTTTTTTACCCTTTTTGTTTCTTTGTACAGCTTAGAGTCAGAATGATGGAAAGGCCTCTGCATATTCAGCTTTATCACTTTCACATGTGTGCCCCTTTTTTGCTTTCACGCTGTAGGTGCAAAGCAGCATGGTGCCTGAGGACCAGAGACCTCTGCAGACTTAACTCTGCTGGACTCTTCTACACACACAAATAAATGACAAAGTCTTGTTATCCTTTCTGGGCAACCCCTTCCCGTATTTACCTTTTTTTTTTTTTTTTTTTTTTAACAAAGCTTGATTGATTCAGCCCCCATCTAAAAGCTGATCTAAGCCCCATCTAAAAGCTGATCTAAGATCGGGTTACACTGCTTTCAAGCCATGCGGTTGATAGGTACAAGAATAACGGCTCCTGCTGTAACCTTTGTAGTGCTCTCTTTCTAGTTTGTCACCAGGTCTTTGGTGTTATTTCAAGGCTGGGAAGGCCCAGCCTTCTCGCAAGGATATTAGCCAGTCAAGTTTTCCCAGAGGAAGAGTAACAGTGACAGTATGATTAGTTGCAGCTCAGTCACTGTTTGCAGTTCCAACCTTTGAAGTTTCAGATCCTGACATAAAGTCATAGTGACAGTTCAGCTGCCTATTAAAGGTCTGTTGGTTTCCATGTGTTACAAACAAAAGGACACCAGACACATGCCTGAATGGAAATGGAAGCTTTAATTAAACATGAGTGTCACAGGAGTGCAGAAATGTAAAAGGTCTGTGTTCTGAAAGGAAAGCTAAGGCGTGTGAATATGGCGTTCTTTTTTTTTTTTTTTTTTGCCAACTGATCACTCTGCGCCAAGAATACCTGTGGATTTCTTCACAATGGAAAATATGTGTGGGTAAATATAAAGCCAGGGTTTGTTGTGTCTCAGGTTGCTTTGAAGCTTTGCTGTTTCTGCTCTGCGTTTCTGAGCCCAGCCAGGCAGATGTGTGTTGCTGTTGGCACTTTGTGGCATATGGTTATTTGTTTGCTTACGATGCTATCTCTGCAGGCTCAGTCTGGGAATTCAATTTGAATCTATTGTGCATCAGACTGACAGGAACTGTAATGTCTTAGGTTCAGCTTGTTATATTAAACACTTAACGTCTGTAGTAAAAATGGAGGTACCAGCCTCATGCTTTTTGGGGGCTAAAAACAATGTGATGCATTAAATGACGAGTTGGAGACTACAGAATTTCTAAGGCTGCAGCAGGAAATAATTTTTTAATTTTAATAATTGGGACAACAAGCCCAGAGGTACAAAAAGGGTTAGATTAAAAAAAAAATTTATTGTTTTGAGTGACCAATCCAAACTTTGACCTTAGCTGAGTTGAGAATCCTTTAAGACCTGAATGGGGTTAGGGTAGCATTGGAAGTGATGTGAATTTTGAAATGGAGTCTCTTTTCATCTCTTGTAGGTTCTGATCGCCTCAAACAGCTCTCAGAGAACACCAACTACTTCCGCAAAAGACTCCGCGAATTGGGTTTCATCATTTACGGCAACGACGACTCGCCCGTTGTGCCACTGATGCTCTACATGCCGGCTAAAATCGGGTGAGTCTTCATTAAATCACATCACTTTGGCTGGGAACCTTTCATTTATTCCTCATTTTATTAATTTAAAAAAAATAAATAAATAGCTATTTCTATGTAAAACAAACAAAACAAAACATAAAGTGTTAATAAAAGTTAAGAGTTTGGTTTATCCTTGTCATCAGGGCTTTCGGCCGAGAGATGTTGAAGAGGAACATCGGCACAGTGGTTGTCGGCTTCCCAGCGACGCCTATCATTGAGTCGAGAGCTCGCTTCTGTGTTTCAGCCGCTCATACCAGAGAAATGCTTGACACTGTAAGTTAATAATAAGTTTCTCTTGAGCACAGATTTCTTATTATTCAAGTTTACCACTATATAAAGAAATAAATAAACTGTCTACAGCAAAAATGCATCTTTATGTAGATGGTTTGCAGGATAAATGTTTTTAATTCAGGTGATGAAAGCAGAATGTTAAAGTAAGCTCTTCTTAATTTATCAGTCAAAAAACAATTAAAGCTCTATTTTTCTGAAGTTCTTGGCAGTGATGACAATAGTTATATGCATTTTGCTTTAAAGCTGCTCATAGGGGCTCCTTAAATCATCACTGGTTTTAATATACACTATATTGCCAAAAGTATTTGCTCACCCATCCAAATTATTGGAATCAGGTGTTCCAATCACTTCCATGGCCACAGGTGTATAAATTCAAGCACCTAGGCATGCAGACTGTTTTTACAAACATTTGTGAAAGAATGGGTCGCTCTCAGGAGCTCAGTGAATTCCAGCGTGGAACTGTGATAGGATGCCACCTGTGCAACAAATCCAGTCGTGAAATTTCCTCGCTCCTAAATATTCCACAGTCAACTGTCAGCTGTATTATAAGAAAATGGAAGTGTTTGGGAACGACAGCAACTCAGCCACGAAGTGGTAGGCCACGTAAACTGACGGAGCGGGGTCAGCGGATGCTGACGCGCATAGTGCGAAGAGGTCGCCAACTTTCTGCAGAGTCAATCACTACAGACCTCCAAACTTCATGTGGCCTTCAGATTAGCTCAAGAACAGTGCGCAGAGAGCTTCATGGAATGGGTTTCCATGGTCGAGCAGCTGCATCCAAGCCATACATCACCAAGTGCAATGCAAAGCGTCGGATGCGGTGGTGTAAAGCACGCCGCCACTGGACTCTAGAGCAGTGGAGACGCGTTCTCTGGAGTGACGAATCGCGCTTCTCCATCTGGCAATCTGATGGACGGGTCTGGGTTTGGCGGTTGCCAGGAGAACGGTACTTGTCTGACTGCATTGTGCCAAGTGTAAAGTTTGGTGGAGGGGGGATTATGGTGTGGGGTTGTTTTTCAGGAGCTGGGCTTGGCCCCTTAGTTCCAGTGAAAGGAACTCTGAATGCTTCAGCATACCAAGACATTTTGGACAATTCCATGCTCCCAACTTTGTGGGAACAGTTTGGAGCTGGCCCCTTCCTCTTCCAACATGACTGTGCACCAGTGCACAAAGCAAGGTCCATAAAGACATGGATGACAGAGTCTGGTGTGGATGAACTTGACTGGCCTGCACAGAGTCCTGACCTCAACCCGATAGAACACCTTTGGGATGAATTAGAGCGGAGACTGAGAGCCAGGCCTTCTCGTCCAACATCAGTGTGCGACCTCACAAATGCGCTTCTGGAAGAATGGTCAAAAATTCCCATAAACACACTCCTAAACCTTGTGGACAGCCTTCCCAGAAGAGTTGAAGCTGTTCTAGCTGCAAAGGGTGGACCGACGTCATATTGAACCCTATGGATTAGGAACGGGATGTCACTTAAGCTCATATGTGAGTCAAGGCAGGTGAGCAAATACTTTTGGCAATATAGTGTATATATTCTTTTTCTATAGCAAAATATAGATCCCCTCACAGTTGGCTTGTTTGGGTCACACCGTCACTGGTTTCTACAAAAATGGGTTTTTTGTACTCCAACTCCTTTATGTAAAAAATCTCGAAAGCCAGACTTTTTTAGGATTACTGCATAGCGCAGACTTAGATTTTTATAAGCTTGCTTTATTTCTCAAAAGGCACTTTATTTATCTGTCCAAAAAGCACATCAGCACCATTTGTAATCGTCCATTTAATGGGGATCAGCCTGCTTTTGTGAAGCAGGCTGAGGAGCTGCTTTTTCCGTCTTGGGAAAAGCCAGCCCTCTCTGTTCCTCAAAGCATGGAATCGGGGAAAAAAAAAAAAGGTCAGGAGGAAGGTAAATTGTTTCCAGGTGCTCTGCAGTGTGTTGCAATACTGATAGGGTCTTTGGTGCGAAGGAGTGGGGGGAGTTTTTGTTCAATGCTGTTTTTGTTTATTACAGTGAGCCTTCTGTTCACCCCTTACCTCTACTTTCCCACTCCAACACGTCACAACATCCTTACCTGCGTTTTACTGGAGCAAATGGTCTCTTTGAATTGTTATTAATATCAATCTCCCCTTTTCCTGTTTTTCTTTTTTTTTTCTTAAGGCACTGGAGGCCATTAGTGAAGTGGGCGACCTGCTGCAGCTGAAGTACTCCAGACGGGAACAACCTCTTTCCTCTCTGGGATGGATGTCTGAAGAGAGCCTTCTTCAGGACTGAACCAGCTCCATCTCTCCTACCTTTAGCCTCACTGTACACCACATCCCTTTATATCTGTTCGTCTGATAACTCGTTTTCCTTGGAGCCAGTTTCGCCACTCAGCTTCTCTGTTTCCTCCTTCTATGAGACGCTCATGCACTGTACTCTCTGACCTATCCAGCTTATTCAGCCTCACCAAAATATTATCCACCATTTTGCTGCACACCGTTTCCAGAGCCTCTCTCACCTTCCTTCACGCCATGTCTTAATCCTACCTGCACAGTGAAGATTTTTATTAATTGTGCAATAAAAATGTGAGATTTCAAGAATCCTACAGCAGAATGAGCAGGGCTCTATTTTGAGCACTGATATAACTGCAAATTATGTATCACAGTCTTTGTGCTAACAGCCTTTGATTTAGCATCCCAAAACTCAGAGGCGTTCTTTACTAATGTTCCCCAAGTGTATGGATCTGATAGAACTAACTATAGAATACTGAATAGTCTTTTATTTTTGATTTCCCAAACCAAAGGTTACACATGTATAGATATATTTTTTACCATTTCTCTTGAAATGCAAAACAGATGTTTCCAGAAGAAAAAAACGTGACAGAGGGGAAGAACTCCAAGGAGCAAGACTAACGTATTTTTTTACTCGGTTATTTTCTATTAATGGTCTGCAGCCTAATTTACTGTTTACACCTGCACTCGAACATTTGAGCCTAGTGTCTTTATCATTTCTATAAGGTAATAGGCTACGTGTGTGGTTTTCTATTTTTATTTTTTTTTTCTTCCGTTTCTGCTCACTAAAGTGCTTTTTATGTGAATGGCTGACACGAGTATGGCGACATGTAACTTTGATCTGTATGCATGACGATGGCGCTTCTAACTCATCCGATGTACAGAACAATTTATTTATTTAAAGAATATACATATTCTTTTTGTTTTTGAAAGGCAGCTCTGAAACGTGCTACTGTTGAGATTATATATTTTAATCAGTTACATTTCTTTGCATCTGTTCTGTACCACTGAGAGGCGTTTTTAAAGCCTAGATGACGTCGGTAATAGTTTCTCTTGATATTCATAGAAATATATACTTTAATGTTTTTTTTATTTATTTTTTCCACCAAAATTGACATTTTATGATTATCCTCTGAAACAGCATTCCATAATCATTCTTGCTGCCAGTGTATAGTTATAATTTTGATCTTTCTTTTAGTACACCGTCCTCCGTCAAGCATTTCTGTGTTTTATGTTGTCACTACTGATGTCAACTTAATGTGGTGGTTGTTGGTCAGGAAGTTGTCTATTGTCTTGCTGTTGTGTGCGTTAAGGATGATAAAACTCAACAAACATCAAATGCTTTGTTTCTTTTGCCATTTTTTTGTCCTCGTCATATGTAATAAAATCATGGCATCATTGCCTGATTCATTCCAACCTCATCTTTTACTAGTCTGAGTACTAACTTGGAAAAAGTTTGGAAAACATGAACCCTCTGAGAAAGAAGTTTCATCTCAGGATGTTTGCAGTCAAGTTGGCTACAGAAGCTTGCAATGGGAAATGTTTCCACTGAGAATTATTCTTTTTTAATTGATCAGGTGCCTGCAATACACAGCTTATAGTGGAAGGCCAAAATCATTTTAGAAAAAAAGTAAGTCTGCACCTTCAACCTTTTGGATAGAATTCCTCATAAGAGTTCCTATTTGTTTATCTGGCATAGGCTCCAGCACTAGGTTTTAGAGTTTTTGCATGTTTGCAATATGGGGATTTGTGCAAAAATTCATTCCAAGTTATTCAAAAGATACATTAATATAGTAAAAGAAAAGGAAGCATAATTTACAAGGTTTATGAAAGGCATAGGAAAGGAATGAAAGGTTATGCCGCCTCGATGAGGAAGCTGTCAACACGCCACCAGCTTCGTGTGGAGACTGGTGGACAGTAGAGACTGGGTGTCAGAAAGTGGTGTCTGACATGTAATTATATTAGCAACAGGTCATAACAGCAGACGGGAAGGATGCTTGACCTGAAGGAGCACTTCAGTAGTAATTTTAAATGAAATTTAGTTTTAATTCGGAGAAAACATTTCTAATATGAGCTCTGCAATGTTCTTGTATCCATTTTGCAAATGTCTAAAAGTTTATTTTACTGATAAAACTTGTGTTCTATCATTTTAGTGTCACATCAGCATTTCTGCATGCATAGGCAAAAAAATAGAAAAATGAAACATTTTGGATTTTTTTGTGACCCAAGTTTTTCTCTAATCTATGTTCAAAGACATGGACAACATGAGCTTATATGTAATGTAATATTTACCTCTTTAAATGCAATATGTACAGTAACCTATTGGAAAGCGATCAGCTATGTGTGTCTTCTGAACTGCATTCAGGCTGAGGATAAACCGGTTAAAAGGTCTGTAAAGCCATGATGTTGATTAAGTATGCTGCTAAGAAACTGTGCCACGACCCATAATTCATATTTATTTATTTTTTTGTCTGTTAATCATCAGCACTTAAGGTTTAAGGGCTATAATGGCTAATAAAAGAAAAGTCCTTATTATTCACTTAGACCTGCAAAAGTACACATCTTAAGCTTGGAGTTTTCCTGCATCACAAAGTAACAAAAATGACCAACAGTTGATAATAAAATGTTTAAAATAAACTTTATGTAAAAAAACACATGGTGTGATTACTGTCATTTTTTAAAGCAAGAGAGTAGAAAAGCTGGTGTTTTTAAATAACGCTTACAGGGAATATTATCAGCAATGATGCCCAGGAAGCAATTAGGGCTGCCATAATGTTCTTGTATTAATGAATCCTGTGATTGATGAACATCTTCCCAAATGCCCCATATGGAAGGACAATGCTCTGAGATTGTTGCATTTTAGATTCCAGGGGCATCACTCAACATTTTAAACCTTACTCTTCTTCCATCGGGCTAATAAAAAATAAATAAATAAATAGGAGCTATTTAGAATTGAGAAAGTCATTGATCTATAATGATGACATGGCAAATATCTGGAACAATGCCCTTTGGATGAATGAGAGCAAAATAGAGATCTTTAGCCATAAAGAACAACCTTTATTCTTTATAAGAACATGGCAGCACAGACAACTGATGTCAAATGTAAAGCACTGTGCAGAAGTAGTAATATGTGCCACATAATCTGGACATATTATAGCTATGAGTGGTCTGAAAACTCCTTTAAAATAATCAAACTCTTTACGAGAGGTAATCTAATAGCTGAAGAATGGCTCAAGAGTCTCCATCTCTTGATCTGTATGTATAGCTCCAACCTCCGTCCCATCAGTTATATTCACATTCCATATTACAGTAGAAAAAAACTCCCTCTGCCAAAGCCTTATGCTGACACCGCCGTGTTTCACCATGAAAATAGTGAGCAGAAAAAAACAGCTTTTATAAAATCTGATTTGTGGCAGACTTCTCAACAGATTTTCCAATTCTTCAAGCTTGGGAATATTGATTTGTACCATAACCTAGCTTTAAACTATTTCATACAGAAATGTTTGCTATGTTCCTTGGTTATAACAATGCTGTCTATCCACAAATTTTTTTCTTATTGTTCTGTAACCTCTTAGACATCCATAGAACAGAATAGAAAATCCATTTATTGACCCACAATGGGTAACTTCTAGTGTTTACAGCAGCAAAAAGATAGAAAAAATTTGCACACAAATATGGACCTTATAAAAATGTATAAGAAAAACATAATTTTGTGTACTGGGATGAAATCACATGTGATCTATTTTACAGGTTTGTATCTTTTTGAGTGTAATTCGTTTATTTCAGGTATTCTGAAGTAAAGGGGACTGAAAACAAATATACACCACAAAATTAAATAAAAAGTTAGTTTGATAACAATATCCTTCTCCCACTTTACAATAAGGGCGCACTTGAGATGGTCTTTAAAACTGCTAGTGGCAAAGTGACAAAAAGTTAAACATAGGGTATAAATACTATGCAGATGATTTTAGCTTTTGGTTTTATGAACAAACTCTTAGTTTCACCTTGTAAAGCTCTTCTATGGCCCCATTGCACCCTCTCCACACAGCTGTGAGCAATCCCACCCCCAACTCCCACAGCGTGAAACCTCTAAATGCGTGCGTAAAAGAGGCAAGTTTGCTGAACCCGTTTGGCTGGGCAGGACGCGCACTAACTAACGTGCTGTAAAACCGTCGGATCAACCTTGTCTTGATACCAGATTAACGCATCAGATAGATAACCAGAAAGCCCAGATGTCAGTGTATTGGAAGAAAACATTCTTACTGACGAGGAGTGAGTCACAGTTTAAAGCAGCTGAATAAGCGTGCGCCGGTGCGGACTGGGAGATTCGGCGTGGGGTGTTACACTCCTGTTCTCTCGGGTACTTAAAGCCCCTGCTGCTGTAGCGGTTTTTATGGGGAAGAGGAGCGTGGAGCTCGCGACGCCGAACGGACCAACAGCTGCTGCTGCTGCGCGAGCCTCTGGTGCATCAGAGAGCGCGTGGGATGCCCGAGCACGCGGCTGGTGCGCATCTTCATAAAGAGCTTCGATACTTCAAAACTGCATCTGTTCAGAGCTAAAGTCTGAGACAGAACAAGAGTTTGAAGAGAGTTTCTCCTAAACCAAGAAGCTGCCTCATATCCAGAGCTAACCAGAGAAAAGTTTTTATTTGTTTTTAAGAACTTCAAAGGGAACAGAGAAGATGCGTGGAGAGGTCGCGAGGAGATTTCAGATGCTGCTCGCGCTTTGCTCCATTCTCCTCTACAGTTTGGGAGCGGGATTTCCAACAAAACGCAAGAGCTTCACACATGAAGTAAGACACCTTTTATTAACCTACCATTATTGATTAATAACATATCTTTATTAGAATTAAAAGTTTATTATTTGATTTTTTTTTTGGCCTTACAACAAAGCTCAGCGCGTAATTGCACTTTAAAAGCTAACATTGTAGATAGAAGTAATAAATAAAGTGAGTCTGTTATTCCAGAGCCGGTCCAAGATTATATTGGGCCTCAAACAGCAGCTGATTTTGGGACCCTCTGAACAGGAATTTATGATAACTGACTGAACTCATTGTAATAAAGACATGTGATGTTTAACAGCATTTAAAATATCTGTCTTTTATTAAAACATCTATAGCTGCATTGTCACAGCCGGACAAATGTAAATACAACTCTTAACCATATAAATAGCTGAAATTAGAACAGCATAAAAAGACCAATAAAAGCAAATCAGAATATGTGCATTTTAAAGGTGAATTGAGCAAATTTTAAAGGTAGTTTTTTTCTTACTTGTACATGCCCTTACAATTAAGGCCAATTTAGGCTCCTGACGCATAGCCTCTGCAGCCGTAAAGTCTGTCTCTTTGCGCGACCACGCCCCTGCACAGAGACGCTTCAACCATTGTCGCGCACCTCCAAAAAAATCGTGACTACACGTCGGACGGTAGTAAACCAGCGCAGACCTCGAGCGGAAGTGCGCAGACAAAAAGCAGCTGTGACTGATTGATTAAAAACTCGAGGAGTAATAACAACAATGGATTAACGACAACGAAAGGTTGATCGAGGAGGTTCGGAAGTACAACCACTTGTACGATGCCTCAGATATGTTGTTTTGAAAAATAAACACTCCCACCGGTGCTGCCAAAGTTCTCGCTACCATCTGCCGAAGTTCTCGCAAGTTCTCAAATGGGCTCCCCCTTGTGCTTTAGCTGGAAACTGCTGTGTGTCCCTAGAAATTCCAGACAGATATTGCAGAAGCATACCAGCAAAACTGGTTCACGACCAGACGCAAGCGACATTTGATGTGTGCGGATGCAGAAGTATAATCCGCCCTTTCGCCAATATGTAAGATTAGTTAACCTCTATTGCCTCTATAGGTGTGATTAGTTAAATAATGAGAGAGTGACTGGGTGGGTGACATGCTGCATGGTCTCATTCACTTGGCTACTTTATGGAGTCTGTTGCAGGGAAGAGAACAAGTTCAACAGTTTGTTAAGATGGATTATCAAAGGCTACGTTCACACTGCAGGCATTGATGCTCAATTCCGATTTTTTTGTGAAATCGGATTTTTTTGCGTTGCTGTTCACATTTCCAAATATATGCGACTTGTATGTGATCTCCTGTGTGAACTGCATTCATCCAACCTAAGTGCCTCGCATGCGCAGTAGAGGATGCAATTACATCACAAACAAGTGTGCTCTGTGTTTACGGAAGTCAACATGGGTGGTTGTGCTGGAGCTTGTCTAATGATCTTTCCCAACCTTAAAAACTCAATCTTTCCAAGATGGCTAAACATAAACACTACTCTCTGCGTTATCGTCCACCATTGTTGTTTTTCTTGCAACTTCTGGGTAGCAAGAAGCAGAAGGTTGACCACTTTCGGGTGTTAATGACATTCAGGTCGGATGGATGCAACCTGTCTGTTCAGACACGGGTTGCATTTGAAAAGATCCGATTCAGGACCACAACGCCAAGTGGCCTGGGTCGCATTGGAAAAAATTGGATCTGTGTTGTTCAGACAGCCATGAAAAGATCAGATGAAGGTCGCATATGGGCAAAAAAATCAGATTTGGGTCACTTCAGGCTGCGTTGTGAACGTTGCCAAAGGCAGGCACAAGTTCTCCTCAAACCCCATCACAGAATTCACACAAGATTAATAATATAAAACTCTTGGATAATGCTACAAAAATGGCCAAATTGGTGTCTGATCAGGAACAGAATAGTATAAGAATAAATATTGGGGAAGTTTTCAACAAGGAGGTCGTTGCCCTTCTCTTCGATGCCTGTACACAACACTGGTGTCAATTCCACTTTTCACCAGAGGGGGCGAGTATCTGCAAAAATTCCCATCTAATCCATGACTTTGTGTGATGTATGAATTTTAAAAGCTCAAAAGCTATTCTGATTAAAGTTCTAAAAAAATATTCCCTTTTATGAATCTCATGAGTTACTCCTAAGTTGATTTAATCATTTTATTGCCTTTCGGGGACCTCTCCTGGTGTGTGATCTGTATAGTGTAGTGATATATCGGGCCAACTCTGTTTTATTTTATTTTCCACTAAAAGTGCTGAGCAAAAGCGACATAAGTCCCTAATTAATCTAAATACAGTAGGATTTCTGCACAGAATAGAAAAAATATATATTTTCCTTTTTGAATGAACATGACATTGTAATTTAGATTCTGGTAATGAATCTAAATCATAATTTATCTTTACAAAATATTTAAGTGAGTAATTTCTCCCTTTCAGCTTAGCTCATGCTGCTGTGTTTGATTCCGCTTCTTTTTCCATGTATAGTAGCGCTTGTCACGGCTGGGCATACACCCCACTATCATAAATCCAAACTCAGTGCGTAGCTCAGCACGCTGCGCAGTGTGTGTGTGTGTTGTTTCTATCTAAGAGGAATGTTTGTGTTACATGGAGACATATTTGGAAATCAAAGTCTGTTTGAATGTGTGTGAGTGTGTGTTAGGGTTCAGTTTTTGTCTTTGAACTCTCCATCTTGTGTGGCCTCCTGTTGATGCCCTGTTGGGACTTTCTCTCTCATCATCTGTCTGATTGATGTGAAAAGCATAAAGAGGCAGAAGGAAAAACAGAAGGAAGGAAAAGAAGAGAGTTAAAAAAAAAATTCTTCACTGAAGAGTGTGTGACGGGTTATTGCTGTCTCCAGCAGTTTGGGGCAGATGACACCCTACCTGTGCTTGTGACCCACAGGGTTTAGGCTAAGACACATGAGGAGGAGAAGCAGGAAGCTAATTTCACCAGAGTAACTTCATGCTTATGTAACCGGAATAAGGCGGCTTTTATCATCTCCCATACCGAGGCTCAGGTCAAGTGTCATTCATCTGGTTGTTTACGTTGGCTCTTTTTTGTGTTAATGTGGAATTTCCTGCTTTGGGGTTTTACCCCCATCTCGCTTCAAAGTAGAGAAAGAGGATGCTTGTGTTGAAGTGACCCGTTTCCCAAAGATCAGGACCTGTTTGCTCTGTTTACTCTCTGTTTGTACCCCCAGGCTCCACGGGATCACCCCAGTTCCTCTGAGCGTGCATTTGCTGTCCTGTTTCTATTTGAAAAAGATGCCGATCAAAGAGCATCCATAGTTTATTGTTCTGCTGCAATGGTTTGGAAACAGCCAAGTGCAGGGCCCTTTGATTTCTGCGCACACATAAATCAGGCCTGCCACTCTGCGTGCCTTCCCAGCATTCCCAACAGTCCTTCCGGATCTCATCCCTACTGCAGCGCCCCGCTGGCATCACACAGCCTTCCGACCTAAACCTCTTAACCTGAATGTTTTTCATTGTCAGCAGTAGCAATGGCAGTAGCAATGGCAGTAGCCCTAACTTGGTCTAATCTTCTAAATTACTTCAAGGCAGCACTATCTGCTTATCTTCAAGTGTGGCTCTCTGGGAAGAGACTGCAGTCTCCAGGTCAAGACTAATGTACCCCTATGCTTCTATGCAGTCTCCTTGTTAAACACGCTGCGTGCCATCAGCCACAGGGCCTTTGATCAGGGGAGCCCCACTACCAAGTAAGGAGGAGAGCAGGATCAGAGAGAACAAGGGGGAGGAAGAAAAGAGGAGGAGAGTGATATACAGGCTGAAGGAATACAAGATCCAGATGTGAAACAACACGAGATGAGGAGGGTGTGAAAGTATGTAGCCTCTTTCATAGCTCTGGACTGTGTTGGTCTGCTGGATATATGAGAGTATTAGGTGAGCCTGGTCTGATCCATCACACTTTATCCAGGTACAGGGTCAAAAGGTATTTATAACGTTAAATCATGAACCAGGCTTACGATATAACATCATACAAACAGTATTATGTGGATTTGAGAACGGCAACAGGTCTTTGAAGTTATTTGAATTTAAGCTTAAAGCACCACTTGAATTACTCATAAATATTTTATGTCAATGGACATCTTCTTTATGGGTATTTTAGGTGAACCAGCTATTTCTTTGTTTAACCCAGATAGAAATGTATTGAACATTAGATAAGCATTGATCAAGGATTTAGAGGCCATTTTCCGGCTGTAGTTTAAATAAAGTTTGACCTTTGGAAAAATAGTTTCAGCTGATTCCAACTTATAAATAACATTTTGAAAATATTTCTTCTGCTTATTATTTTTGGTTCTAATTGAAACAGACAGTAAACTCCACTTTGTATTAGACTGTAAGAAGTTTGAACAGGATTTTGATCAGTCAAAACACAATAAGAGAACTGACCTCATCAACTGTCTTTAGCATCCCACATTTGTGAATAGCTTCATTAGCATGGTTAGTGTTATTAACTCTAGACAGAAATCTTTTTGTGTATTCACCAGGGAATCTAGGGAATTTACAAATAAAGCCTTCCCCATAAAAGACAGAAGTTTGAATCTTAAAAGAATAAAAACATCTTTGCTCTAACATGTAGAGGTATCAGCTTTGGGTCAATTTGGCCCTTTGCTGATTAAAGAGACAGCATGAATTGATATCATGTTTTAAAGAACTCTTTAACAACTCCTCTAGAGCAAAATAAATCTAAGTCTAAGTTTTTGTTCCTGGAAAAAGTCATTTACAAACAGTGACCTGAATGAACTGGTAACATCATTCTGTAGAAAATGCAAACTAGGATTTCTCCCTTTATGTTCTGTGCCCTCTTTGATTTTATATTTCAGCACATAAGGGAAAATATATAATATGGATTCTTCTTCCCTCATTCACAAGTGCTACACTGAAGAGTGTTGTTAGTGTGACCTGACAGAACTCAGAAACTAAGAGGAATGTTTCTGATTTTGTTTTTGTAGTTTCTATCTGATAGCTTACTGGTCAGGACAGCTCAAGCCATATATTGATCTATTCAAGTCATTAACCTAGTTCGGAAGTTTAAGTTTAACCCTAGAGCTCATATGTACTGCTTAAATGCAGTCTAAACTCAGATACATAATAGCCTGAGCCTTGTGAGAAACTCTTCAATCTAATTCAGAAACTAATACCCCTTTCCCACTGGCCGAAAAACACGTTTAAACCCGGGAACATTTTGCATTTAGTGGCAGTGGGAAAAGCTCACTGATGCGTGTCTACCCGGGTCAAACGACTTGGCAAGCAACCCGCGTTGAACGCAACGTACGTCAACACACCAGTCGCTTCTGATCTAACAAGCTGAAACAACTCTTTTTACATTAAATAAACATGGCGCAGCACTAGTGAGAGGGTTTTGGAGGGACAAAAGAGCAAAACAATAAAGCACACTTACTATTCCCTGGCTTCCTTACATCTTGCTCTCCATTGTTTACTTTCCTGATTTCTGTCGCACTGGTGACATCATCAGTGCTAACTCGGTGTGATGGTGTCACCAGACACGCAGCAGGGGGGGGGACAGAGGCTAGAGCTTCATGTTCAGATAGAAAGCAGTGCAATTCTTTTCATATCAATAGTTAATTTTTGCTTCAGGGAACGGCAGTAATATTTGCCCCAATCTTTAAAGGTTCAGTCCAAAATCACAGTCACATGGTTTAAATAACACCAAAAATCCAAAGACATAATATTAAACAATTAAACCAGACAGAAGGTAGAAGTTTTTGTCCAAGAAGCGACACAATTCAATTTCTCAGCACTCTCCAAGGCATCCATCTTTCCTTTTAGCTACAAACACCTTGGCCTCATAGCAGTAGTTTTATTAGCAAAATATCTAAAAATGTAGCTTCATCTTTGAACGTGGCTAAGTGTTTCAACATATTGTTAAAGGACTGCCATTTTTCAAAACTACTTTTATCTGGGCTGTTTTATGACTCCACTTTTATGAGATTTTGAGGTGCTTACTTTGGATTTATTGGATTCATTTGATTTCCCGGCAATGGATTGAAGGTAAAGAGGCAAAATGGTCTTAAACTGTTTGTAAACATGACTTTAGATTTGAGGAAAGAGGCTGACTTCATCCCTTCTCATGCCTTGGCTGAGGTACCAGCTTTGTTGCTTAATGTGTCTGTACTCCTCCTCACCACTTACATCAGTTCCTTCTAAGTCAATCTCAGGCATTTAAAATATATATCCATTTTTGGAGGTCATAGCTAGAAGTCCTCAGCTTACTGGTCATGTATGCAGACAATTCTCCTCCTCTTCTAACTGTCTGTGTTTTACTTGGCAGACCACAAGCTGGCTCATGTCCAGTTGTACACTCTTGTCCAATCTTTCCTGAGGACACAGTGTAGCACATGGCATATAAAGATGGGTAGAGGCTGCAGCTTAGGGGAGAAACACGCCAGCTGAACCAAGATGCAGTGGATTTATTTGCCATTTTTCTAGCTGTCTTCACATTTCTTATTTGGCTACTGAGCGGTCACATGCAGTGGGTGAATAAATACAGCAGCCCAGCAGGTTCAGACACCCTTGCAGCAGCTCAGGAGTCCCACACCTCCCGGGCCCTCTAATTAAAGCTAAAAGAGGATCTCGCCGGCACAGGACCCCCTTTGTCTACAGCTTGGATTCCATGACTGTTGGAAGAAAAAAGAAACAAATTCTTGTTGATCACTTGGTTAGGAACATGAATACCTCAGGTCCTTTACAAATTGCTGACCGTGCTAGGAAATGAAGAATGGTGGTTGTTTATATAAAGAAGTACTACAGTAGCTGTATTGGATCACCATTATGCCCCATGACTCAATATTTTGTATTATCTTGCACTGCAGTTACAGTAGGAAAGGAATGAGTTATCTCCACCAACATTACACATCTGTGCAGTGCAACATTTGTAAAGTAGGGTAACTGTCCTGCAGGAAAATGGACTTCTTATCTTAAGTTAGGTATGTTAGCACTTTTTCTTTCAGGTTTTCCTCTATCCATTAGTCTCAGAAGCATCCCTGTACCTGCTTAAGAATTAGCACTTCAGAATGATGCCACAAACACCATGTTTTAAACAGGGATGTTTCTCTTAGGTTTATGTGCAGTCCATGTTTTACAGAAGTACTACAGCTCAATTTGTAGATTGCACAACTGAGATGAAATTAAACACACTCTATTTACTATTCAGGAAATGTATGAAGTCACTGGTTCCTCTAAATTCATTTTACACTTGATTTTTACATTTTTGAAAATGTTTTAGTAGAAAAATAAATCCAGCCATTCACAATTCTGTGTTCATTTAATCAAATAAAAATCCGAGTGATATCCATACATATATGATGACATTTCAAAAGGATGTAGGGATATATGCAATCTGCTGTTAATGTTTTTGTATTTTATTAACAGATTCATGGCAATCCAGTTCACGTTGCTGGGATCCAGCATGTTTCTGAGGAGCAGCAGAACCAGGTCCAGACCATACTTCCTGAGCCTCACAGCCACCAGAGGAGGTGGTCTCACCCCCAACATCGCTCTGTAGGTGTTCTCCCACAGCCCGAGCCCGAGGAAGAGACCAAGCCTTTTATCTTGGACCTAAACAACTTTCCAGACCTGACCAACGCTGACATTAACTCACAGAACCCCAACATACAGGCAAGTCGATAGAGGGGAAAACACACTTTAAGGGAAAGGTTGAGTAACACCCATAAATAAAGTCTAAATCAGATATATTTCCTTTTGCAGCTTTATTTAATAAAAATGTAAAGAAAGATGACGGAGTAATCATATCATCATTACACTCTTCAACAAAGTTATTCTCTCAAACCCTAGTGAATGTATTCAGGGATGTGCTCATACCAATTTAGGCCTAAACTGGTCAGCGACAACATTATGAGCCCTTGTCATCTTTCATACCACATCTTAGAATGTCAAAATGTCTCTGAAAAGCTGGGAACCTTCTCCCCTTGGGCGTATACTAACTCCCCATTGTCAACAATTGCATTTTTATGAGCTGTCATTTACCATTCAGACGTTTCAAACGCCAGTTTGTATACGGTAATTCATTTTCTAGTTTTTTTTTCTTTTTGGTCTGATGAATATCTGAGCTTAAAATCAACTAAATTAGGTTTTGGGAAATGTTGTTGCATCCAGGGTGAGTCATCTTGAGGAAATGAGAGGTATTTATCTAGCATGAAGGTTTTCTAATTCCCTCAGAGAGTTGTTTGTTTGATCTACTGAATGCTCATGCTCAATGACTGACTCACATCTATAGAAGGAGTCAGTCATTAGCACAGTCATCTAGCACAGTTTCTGATTAGAGGTTGTCACTGATATGATAATATGGCTTTTAATTTTCATAAATACATTGTTTAACTTAACTTTTGTAAATATGTTTAATCATAGAAATATTTTTAATGCAAAACCTTTGGTTTTTGGAGAGCAACTAGTCAGAAACTCTCCAATTGTTTTTTTTTTTTTATGAATAAGCCTACTATACACATGATGTTGAAAACAATACTCTATATTGTAGTTAAAGCCATTGCTGTGTTTAAGTAGGATCAGTTGGGGTCTCATCTAGCATTTTCTGCTAGATAAGAGAGACAATGTCAGAAAAAAAGGATATATGGAGTACTGCAAAGTTGTTCCTATTTCTCGTGAAAGAAGTTTGGTGTTGAAATATTAGCAGCTTTCTGGAAATCCCAGACGTTGCAGCAGGATATTTAACCTATAGGGAATTTACAAGGAGATTGTGATATTAGTGATATCTCTCGACCTAACAGTTTTCTTTGAAAAACAATCATCTCTGGACTACTAACAAGTAAGAGCTTTGAAAAGAGAGTCTGTAAACTGACCAAAAACTGCTCGATAAGAAAAACTATTCTTCCACCAAGCAATGTTTAGGATGCGACAGGATCTTTAGCTGTCTGTTTATTTGACAGATCTCCCTTGTTCTGCCCAGGTTACTATAGAAGTCGTCGACGACCCTCAGATGGAGGTAGAGATGGACCTGGCCAATGAAAAAGATTGGCTACCTTCTTCTTCGTCTCCTTCCTCCACAGTGGATTTGATCGGAGGCAAGAAGCTCTTCTGGCCTCTGTTTTGGAGCTACACCGATTCCAGTGAGGAAATCAACAGTCGGTCAAGCACAGACGAAACTGGGGAAGAGGAAGGGGAGGATGATTACTCTGTGGATTATGGGAGCGAAGAGCTCTTACTCAGTGGAGTTGGGGGAGACTGGGATACTCGCTGGAATGGTTTCGATCCCATGGAAAGCTACTATGGTAATGACACGTTAGATCCATTAGCAAACCACAACTAAATAATCAATACGGTTTAATAAAACCTAGATGAATTTTAAACAAATTAAGCTGACATAGCTATGTGATAAAGATGCTGAAGAACAACTCCATGGCTTATTTAGGTCTAAGTTTTGGAGAGAGCCAAATGATGCCAGCATACGAGGAAGCATAAGCACTCGACCATGAGGACACTGTGGGTTACGGATGCTTTGAAGTCGACACTGTCGTGCCGGTCTCAGAGGCCCGCCCTTTGAAGACGGCTCTGATGGGCTCACTAATAGCAGCGTGAGGCCGTCACTGTTCTCTGGGACAAAACATCCCTCTGCTTGTGAACAATTAGAGGGCAGATTGGGAACACGGAATGGCAGAGACCATTTGGCCGGCTCTTTCATCCCTCGCCGGGACCCCATGGGCCCCCTCCCCTTTACGCCCTCACTGTCCTGCGCGGCGCAGTCTTTTGAGCGAGTTCAAGAATTTGCGAGGCTGTGAGGGCACCGCATAACTTGTGTTGTGTCTCAGTTTTCACAGACAACTTACCCAGGGATAAAAATAGTAAAAATAATGAGAGGAAGCGCAGCGAGGTGCACAATGCCAGAGTTTGATAAAGGGATGAGAATCCCATATTCAGAGACCAAATAGCATTGTGTAGCTCCCCCTCATAGATCCAAGTATTTTTATAGATGAGAGAAATTCAGCAGGTGACTCTACCAAGCAGTCTGGGTTAAATCTAATCTGTTTCCTTATCCATTAAGCCATTACAGATGTTTCAATCTCTGTCACTGTTGTGTTTATAGAAGAATCAGTTAAGGGCAACAATGCAACTCCAATGGTCACATCTAAAGACTTTGTGAACATAAATTAAGGGTGCCAACCTTAGCTCGATCTGTAATTACAACCTTCCTGAGAACTCATGCCCCTATGGCCACATGGAGAGCTGGCGTTGCCCACAGAGTCAAATTGGGTGCATGCTACACCCAGGCTGGTATTTCTGCACCCACCTCGTCTTTAATCAGGAATGACTTGTTTTTCAGTGTTATTAACACCACAAGGAAATATGGTGCGGAGGCGGACAGCCACAGCACAACCTCTCTCCCTCTAATTTCACTGAAGTCTGCTTAAAAAGGAGCAAATGGTTGCATGGGAAAGGTTGAACCAAGAGAAAATAGTTGTGTGTGTATAGACTAGAACGTTTAGGAAACTTTGAAAACTTGTTCTGAATTAGAGCGTTGAAGTACACAAATTCTTGTCAAAACAAAACTTTTTGTGGGTGGGTGGGGGTGGGGGGGGGTTCGCTCTGTTTTTACACTGATCTAATCAAAGAGTGGTTAACTTGCTTTGATCTACCAGAACCAAATCACAAGAGATTACTCTGAGTTTGAGTCGGTGGTGAATTTGGATTTGTTTTCTCTCCTGCAGAGAAAGACACTGATGAATGGACTCCTTGGTCACCGTGCTCGGTGACATGTGGACACGGTGAAAGGAAGAGGACTAAATCCTGTGGCTACTCCTGCATGCTGACAGAAGCTTCAAAGTGTGACCTGGAGCCTTGTCCTGGTAAAGTTTTTTCCTTCTTCATTTGTTGTTCCACATGGTTTCTTATTTCTATAAATGAATGCCTCTTCCCGTTGTAGGGGATGTCAACACTGTAGTAGAACCATTCCCCTTTGAGATGGAGAATGGAACTGAACCATTCGGAACAGGTGGGTATTTTATAGAATACTGTTGGTGAAAATATTGTAGTACTGGCTAGAAATTGGGTCCAGAATTCACACTTTATTCATTAGATACAGTTGTTTTTGTTTTTTTCATATGGCCTCTGAGATTTGTTAGGGAGCAAAGTACGTTTATTTGTGCAGCACCATCTGTACATGCGTGGCAAACCAAAGTGCCTCATGGAAAATTAAAGAAAACCCATTTAGGAAAAAAAAAAAAAGACGAAAAACAGAAAATAGAATCAGGAAGACAGAGAAAGGCTGTAGACATGTCAGGGATTACGAGGTAATTACCCAAGGAATCTATGGCGGGTTTAGGACCGCCAGTTATCAGAAGATCATTAGTGTCATCCCTGAGGTACACTATATTGCCAAAAGTATTTGCTCACCTGCCTTGACTCACATATGAGCTTAAGTGACATCCCGTTCCTAATCCATAGGGTTCAATATGACGTCGGTCCACCCTTTGCAGCTAGAACAGCTTCAACTCTTCTGGGAAGGCTGTCCACAAGGTTTAGGAGTGTGTTTATGGGAATTTTTGACCATTCTTCCAGAAGCGCATTTGTGAGGTCGCACACTGATGTTGGACGAGAAGGCCTGGCTCTCAGTCTCCGCTCTAATTCATCCCAAAGGTGTTCTATCGGGTTGAGGTCAGGACTCTGTGCAGGCCAGTCAAGTTCATCCACACCAGACTCTGTCATCCATGTCTTTATGGACCTTGCTTTGTGCACTGGTGCACAGTCATGTTGGAAGAGGAAGGGGCCAGCTCCAAACTGTTCCCACAAAGTTGGGAGCATGGAATTGTCCAAAATGTCTTGGTATGCTGAAGCATTCAGAGTTCCTTTCACTGGAACTAAGGGGCCAAGCCCAGCTCCTGAAAAACAACCCCACACCATAATCCCCCCTCCACCAAACTTTACACTTGGCACAATGCAGTCAGACAAGTACCGTTCTCCTGGCAACCGCCAAACCCAGACCCGTCCATCAGATTGCCAGATGGAGAAGCGCGATTCGTCACTCCAGAGAACGCGTCTCCACTGCTCTAGAGTCCAGTGGCGGCGTGCTTTACACCACCGCATCCGACGCTTTGCATTGCACTTGGTGATGTATGGCTTGGATGCAGCTGCTCGACCATGGAAACCCATTCCATGAAGCTCTCTGCGCACTGTTCTTGAGCTAATCTGAAGGCCACATGAAGTTTGGAGGTCTGTAGTGATTGACTCTGCAGAAAGTTGGCGACCTCTTCGCACTATGCGCGTCAGCATCCGCTGACCCTGCTCCGTCAGTTTACGTGGCCTACCACTTCGTGGCTGAGTTGCTGTCGTTCCCAAACACTTCCATTTTCTTATAATACAGCTGACAGTTGACTGTGGAATATTTAGGAGCGAGGAAATTTCACGACTGGATTTGTTGCACAGGTGGCATCCTATCACAGTTCCACGCTGGAATTCACTGAGCTCCTGAGAGCGACCCATTCTTTCACAAATGTTTGTAAAAACAGTCTGCATGCCTAGGTGCTTGAATTTATACACCTGTGGCCATGGAAGTGATTGGAACACCTGATTCCAATAATTTGGATGGGTGAGCAAATACTTTTGGCAATATAGTGTATATCGGGAGGTCTAGATATATATAATATAAAGACATAAATCTGACTGAAATGAATATGTTTATCATGAAATTAGTAAATGTTACATTTATTTATCTAATACATAACGTATTTTCCGGACTATGAGCTGTAACTTTTTTTCCACGCTTTGAACCCTGTGGTTTATGTGAAGGTGCGGCTTTTCAGTGGATTTTTCTTAAACTACCAGGGTGCGGAAATCAAAGTTGGAAATCAAAGAAGAAAGCTCTAATTTTCCGTTAACACAAGCTTATGCTAGCGGCGGGCACCACAGATAACAAATGTCCCTAAGTCAAACATTTTAACATTTATTTGCCCAATAAAAAATGTTGAACCTATGAAGAGAAGTTGCACAACTCCTGTAGAGCTGAAATAAAGAGCTGACGAAGCCCCATCTTTCATTACAAGCTCTTACTGATGCCAACAAGCTAACGGGAGCTAGCATTCTTCTTAATCCCTAATCTAGGGGCGATGTATAGAGCTCCCCCTACGGGTTTGGTGGGGGAAAGTTCAGTACATATCAGCGACTTATAGCTCGGTGCAGCTTATATACATAAATGTTCAGTTAAAAAAAAAAGACTTTGGCAGTTTCTCAATTCACAAGAACGTGAGTACGGACTCAAGTATGTTCTTGATAAGAACACAGGAAAATGTGGACTCTGGGAGAATGGGAGCACGCAACATAAATATGGGTGGAATGGAACAGAAAAATACTCGTGATGTCACCACCTGCTTGGCTTGTCTAATGCTACCATTCACCTCGTGTTATTAATAGTCTCTAGATAATATGAATTCCTCCTTTTTTCATTAAGGGGGGTAATAATGATTAACATAATCACATAAACATAAATCAAATGAAATTGTTGCAAAATAAAACATAAAAGCCTCCATCAGAGCCAGCAGTACTTCACACACGGCTATGCCGAGAGGGGGCTGCTGCAGACGGACTAAGGTTAGCCCTGGCTGTGGTTAGACTCGGAGGTCCACTGGTTGCCACAGTCCTCTAAACAGCGGAATTATTTTTTATTACACACTAAATATGGGCCATATAGTAACACTTAAAAGTATAATGTTCTTCCTTCAAATGATCAAACATACTTTTAAAGACTAATGGCAACAAAAAGAGACTTTTAACTTAATACTCTGAGCTCTGTGGGTGCTCCAATGGAAGATGCTGCTGTCGCGTTGTATGCTGGGACAGCTGTCAATCTCTGTATTTAACACACACATAAGGCGCACCGGACTATAGGGCGCGTTTTTTATATACAGGTACAAGTCCTCTACTACCTTTAAATACCTCTACTGCGTATTTAAAAATACAGCGGGCCCAAAACTGAGTATGACTGTGCTTTATTCATGTATTTATTACAAAGTATTAATCAAACCTGGGAGCTGGCCGTGAGACAGACACATCGCAGATGACAGAGCGCTGTGATCACTCCTAAATTAACTTAAAATCCTGAAACCTGCCGACGGAATATTTTCGCTTTTATTACCGGTATCCTGGTGCCTGCAGTTTAAATTATTTAGATGAAAAACACCTGCCAGCAGCCGCGGTGAGGCTGCTGTTGAAGGGATTTACTGTCGGTGCACCGCTGGTATGTGGGGGTCTGAGCGCCTCCGACAGAAATAGATCATCTGGATGAACTGACTGCAATTATGAAGTTTTCAGGTGGCCTTTCTCACTTAAAAACATATTAAAACTACTTTATTCCCACTGATCACAGCAAATATAGCTGCAAGATTTAGATTATTTAGATGAAAAAACACCTGCCAGCCACCGCGGTGAAGAGGAGGAGACGCGCCCAGAGGCTGCTGTTGAATTAAGTTTTCAGGTAGAAAAATAGAGCGGGAGCAAAACTGAGTATGTTTGTGCTTTATTCATGTATTTATTACAAAGTATTAATCAAACCCATCAAAGTCATCATCCTCTGTTTCTGAATAAAACAGCTGCGCTAAATCAGACATGCCAATTTCCCCTTCTTCGCTGTCAGGGTCACTTTCCGTGCAGCGCAGCTCCTCAGAAATAATGCCGGCTTTTGCAAAAGCTTGAACAACAGAGCCAGCAGACACGTTAGTCCCAGCATCTACAATCCATCCACAAACGGTGGCGTAACTTGCCGGGCGCTGCCTTCCACTTATCGTGAAACTGTGGTCTCCGTCGGTCATCCATTGCTCCCACGCCGCTCGCAGCCTTACTTTGAACGGCCGCTTCACACCGATGTCGAGCGGTTGAAGTTCCTTTGTCAGACCCCCGAGATAACGGCGAGCACAGCGTTTATTTTTTTTCACATCAGCTGTGAGATGGGCACGCATGGAGTCACATATTAAAAGCGATGGTGATGCGTGGAAAAAACCACCTGGTCTCCTCACATACACCTGCCTCAGCCACGCTTTCATCATCTCCTCATCCATCCAGCCCTTTCATTTGCTTTAATATCATATGTCATCAGAGCGATGTGTCATCTCACAGCCAGCTCCCAGATCAGCTTCTCTGATTCGTTGATGCGGCGCTTCCAGCAGCAAAACTTCAATTTTTCCATCTCGAGCAGCAGCACCTTTTGCTGCGTCTATACGCTCGTCAACCGTTGACTTTGCATGTAAACTCGCTGCTTCTGCTGCACCTGCTGCGTCCGGTTCACAGCGAGCACAGAATTAATTTGTTTCACCATGTTTTTCACATCAGCTGTGAGATGGGCACGCATGGAGTCAGATTACAGCGATGGTATGGTGATGAGTGGAAAAAAAACCACCTGGTCTCCTTACATTCACCTCCCTCAGCCACTCTTTCATCATCTCCTCAATGAGGTGGTCTCAAAAGTCGCAGTTGCAACACACATAGGGCGCACCGCACCAAAGGGCGCACCGCACATTTTGAGGGGGAAAAAAAGACGTTTATGTGCGCCTTATAGTCGTGAAAATACGGTACTTATTTTTATCCTTAAGTCACTAAAGAATACTAATATAAGTCTTCAAAACTGTTTTTATGACATTTCTGAGACAATCTGCTGCCACCAGACCGTACAATGTGACACTACAACAGCAATAACTTGTGCAATGTATAATTTGCAATTACTATGTAAGACCCTGTGCAACAACCTGTTACTTTATATTTAATACCCAGTGGAATAATTATATAGATAAATACCCATCTATTGAAATATCCTGTGCAATAACCCTGCAATAAAAAATAAAGGACTTTATATGTCATATATTAACAGCTTGTCATCGGACATGTTCTTAGTAGTCCGGCAAAATATGATTGACTATGTTTATCTATTTTTAGTTATTTCTTTCTTTAGATTATGCTCTATATAACATAGAGTTAACACGAAAGGAAGAAATAAGGCTAAAAAAGACTAGATTTATTTTTAAATCCAAAGCTGAAAAAGCTCCTGGAAATAGCGTCCCATTTCTGGCAAAACAGGTCAAACAACAGAAACAAATTTAATGCATTTATTTTATCAGGGGTGGTGTATCTTTAAATCTACTGAGATTATATGAAGTTTTAGGACATGACAGTCTGTTGCATTGTTATTTTTGGGATCGCAGGCTGTAATATTTGGGAATCCCTGGTTTATGGTAACTCTGTAGGGGCTGAAGAGATCCCCAGATGTGAACATCTGTGGACAGGGAGTTATTCGTTTTTAGTATTTATTTATTTTTTTTTCAAATTTTGTTTTCCAGATGTTATTTTCCATTTTTCAGCTTTAATTTTCATAAAATAATTTTCATGTTTTTTTAAAAAAAAGTATTGATTTTGTTTTAATATTGACAGAATGTAATGCTCTCATTCTCTTTTTTTCTCTTTTTTTCATTTTGTAGAGAACAAGTTCTACAAATTGCATTTTTTCTGAAGTTTTTGAAAAAATAAAATCTGAATAAATCATGAAGCTGTAGACCTACTGGTTCAGCTTTTGCAAACACATTATAAATTGCTTAATTGATTTATGTTAAATTTTTTCGTGTAGTATTCCTCCATAACATTGCAAAAGATAGATCAAATCATATTGATGCTTTAGAATGGGTAACTCAAGATTTACATCTAAAGGAGAAAGTAGGATAAAACTTTAAAATTGTGATTCTATCACAAAGATTCTTTTATAGTTTGTCTGACTTAAGCTATTTAGAAAAAAGTAATGGGCAAAAAAGCTTCAGTTCTTGATATGCAAAGCTGGCAAATGCATAACCTTAAAGGGCTGGGAGGTGTAGTTGGAGTCACAAGGGGTCCTACAAAATAATAACTCTGTATTATTCACATTTCTGTATTTCCAAAAGGTTAAAAAAGAAATGCACCACTTACCTTGAGCATCAGCGTTATACATTACCTGGTGTTTGTAATGTCACCTAAAATCCAAGTAACATTCTGAGAAGTTTGTGGAAAAGTTGAAGGGGTGTGACCTCTTTTCTATGGCCCTGATTATACTGGAACTGTGGGCTAATGAGGAACAATAGTATGTAACTGATATATTTTCTCTTGAGAATGCAGACTGTTCATGGTCTGAACTATAATATAAATGTTTAGAAAAGCCACTCATATGATTTAGAATTCACCCTGACACCTGTTCCTTCTACCGTGAACTTCTAAAGACACAGCTCTGCTCTCTCTGACCTCTTTCCCAACAGATGTGGACAGCTGTGAGAAATGGCTGAACTGCAAGAGTGACTTTCTCCAAAGGTATCTGGAGCAGGTTTTGTCTGAGCTGCCCAGCTGCCCCTGCTCGTACCCGTCTGAAGTGGCTTACACTGTGGTAAGCCTGCATGATGAGACTCACGGCCGAACTTTCCGATGGCGCGACGCCAGTGGCCCAAAGGAGCGCTTGGACATCTACAAGCCCTCGGCACGCAGCTGTATCCGCTCAGCGCTTTCCAGCGACTCATCTACTCTGGCAGCACAGCACTGTTGCTACAACGATCGTGGTCGGCTGATCACACGCGGGAAGGGAGCGGGCACACCGAACCTCATCAGCACAGAGTTCTCACAGGAGCTGCATTTCAAGGTAGATGTTCTGCCTTGGATCCTGTGTAAGGGGGACTGGAGTCGCTTCCATGTGGTGCGGCCACCAAATAACGGACTGAGTTGCCCAGAAAACCCCCATGAAGACGTGTTTATGAATGAACTTGAAGAGGCCAGAGAGTACTGAGGTCCTAGAGCCAAAACAACTACACTTCAGTTCAAGAGTCAGAAGACCCAGTCCAAATTTCTGCAACACCCTCTGCTAAAAGTTTGGAAATATTACTTTTAAGCCACTCATGAGCTATTAATCATTTATGGAAAACTCAAACAATTTCATTCTTGACTGGGAGTTTTGATGAGGTTTGCACCTATTTCAAATTAGGAATAGCATCATTGTTCTGAATACAGGCCGGACTTACTAATTTAAACGAATAGATGAGGGAAAAAAAGGAAAGATGTCTCACACATCTGGTGTTACATCCATTTCTCCCTTTCTAAAGTCCATTCAACTGATGGCTTGCATTATGCTACCCCTGGACGATAATATATACCCTAAATCCTTCATCATGCTTCTTAAAGGTTTTATAGAAACAACAGTGATGACAATTAAGTGTGGTTCTTTTTGAGACACAGCAGAGTTTAGCTGATCGACCTCCTAACAATGCTGCTACAGAGTGAAACCCCTCAGGCTTTATGGATTTAACACATGACTTGCAGTTTCGTAAAGACAACCCGTGCATTCTCTTAGTGTTTTCTCCAACACTACTGCAAACTATTAAGAAAAATGCATCTGAAGATGGAAGGACCTGAAAGGCTAAACGATCTAAAACACTTGAGTGTCCCTGTTACAATTTACAGAGTTTATTACGAGAGCAGCCTTTAGGTAAAAAAGATCCAGAAAATATGTGCTCCGATTTTATCGGTGTCCTCACAATTTCTTTCACATCCAGCAAAAATAAATGATCTGGGTGCCAAAGAGATGCAATAGATGCCAGTATAAACCAAGCCTCCACATCTCTACAGGGCAGTTGTTGGTAAAGTGATTAGGTTTAACATGAAAGTATGTCCCTAAAATATTCTCAGGGGGAATAACTGACCTTGCCAAACTTGTTCACAAACCTCATCAGCAGGACACTTCTGGATCTTGTATAAGGCATTTTTGTGGTAAAGATTAGCTGGTGTGTATTCCATGTATAATCCACACAGGAAGTGAGCAGATTAGTTTTATTTTTTAAAAGCAGGTGGATCCTTTGAAAAGTTGGATGGTTAGGACGCATTACCTTCAAGCTGCTTGACTGAACTGGGTTGGATAGAAAAGATTTAACTTCCGAAATGAAGTCATGTTGTTAGCTGGTAAAGGTTACTGAAATAAAAACAAGTTGGTTTTACCAAATATTTCCGGCTTTAGCCTTAATGTATGGTGCATGATATTAGAAAAGCATAGTTTTAACCTCTGGCCTTTGAAGAACTGCCTGATTAACCTAAACATGACTCTCTGACTTTCTTTTCTATCCAATCTTATTCCCTGGATTTGTTTTTTTCTCCAAACCTCTTTTCAGGATATTCTGCCTCCATCATGCAAACAGGCATTTTCTACTTTGAAATGACCAATTTTGAAGTAAGGCACTTTATTTTTTTCGCCATTCATTACCAGGTTTGTTATTCTAAGGTAAGGTAAGCTGAGCAGAAATGCTGCATTATTTCATGAAGCTGCATAACATATATGAAGTGTTGATAAAAAGCATGACCTCTTTGTGACTTCTGAGTCTAGTATTACATATTATGGTGTTGTACAGTATTTATTTCTCTGGTCTGATTTGTTTTTAAGTTTGCTGGAGCTTTGAAATGTCTCTCCTCTCAACATGGTGCACTACTTAAATTAAACAAATGAAGGCACCCGATTACAAAGGGAACCATTTAGCCTCATATCACTTTAAACAGCAAAAACGTGTGTCTGTGTTTTATTTTGTGTTGGACTGCTCTATGAATATGTTGTTGCAATCATACTGAAGAAATATATAAATATATATATGTATAAATATATATATAAAGAGTTTGCATTAATCATCTGACTTATTCATGTGTGTCTTCTTTTATCACATTTTAGACACCAGGGTTGATTTCAAATCAGCTTTTTCAGCATGTCTTTATAAAAAAACAGATTTAAAGAGACATTTTCTTAGTTTTTCCTGAAAAATAGCTTAAAAATAATGCTTATATTTGATCTTTTATGACCAATGCATCTATAAGTCTGTGACTTATTTTTGTTAAGTACTTTGGGACAGAAGTTCCCACACTGTTCTGCGGATGTGACTTCAAGCGCATCCAAGTGTTTTGGCCACAGGTGGCAGTATAATTATAAAACTCCATAAAGCCTCTTTAAACCCTTAAGCCCAAGCGTCCCCTTTTAGGGGGACTGGAGTTCTTTTGCAATAATAAGTGTGTAGCTGACTCACTCTGAGACTGACACACACTTATCATATGTCCAGATCTTCATCTGAGACTCCTATACAAAGCTATCTACTTCATTCTAATATCCACAGACCACAGCTGCAACACTCTGCCAAAATGTGTTCTGATAGCACCTCCAGTAGTAGCCATTCAAAATTTTCCCACTTCCCTTGATAGGCCCTTGGTTGGTCCCCAAGTATTCCTTTTTAAACATCAATCTTTGTACTAAAATATTCATTCTGTCGTGATTTGTGGACATTAGGATCTAAAGAGAAGCGTAATTTCCTGTTCAGACCCTGTAGTTCAATAAAAGGGTGGAGTCGGAGTAAAACAAATATACAAGAGTGGGTCACTCCAGTGGCTGGAAGTTGGAGGATCTTGCCGGGAGTTGCAGAGAAGTGGGCTGCTATTCGGATGGCGTTTGATTGGGAAGGGCCATTTTGAATGGCTGCTACTGTAATTGTGCATTGCAAATGAAAGCCAACAAGACACTAAATCAGCTGAAGTCAAACTCATTAGCAAAATTCTGTTAATTCGTAGCTGACTACTCCACAAAGTTCTCCAAAAGTCCAAATCGCCCCTACCTTTACAGTTTTTTTGTTTTTTATCAGAAGAGATTTTAAACCCTATAAATTACAGTTTATGGGATATATCCAACCCATAGCTTATTATTCAGTTAAAAGTTTTTTCATCTCTCTGTATTATGGAACAGCAGCACGGCCATATTTGGAATCTGTTCCTCTGTATAAATCACAAAGACCTCTGCTAGTCTTGAGTGTGATATGCTGGAGCTTCTGTCTATCTTCAATTGATGCATACCATTGGTTTCTGTAGAATGCAACATTTCCAAATCTCCCTGATTGGTAAAAAGGGTTTTTTAGATACCCCTATGAGTCCTCATCATCTGACTGCCACTTAGCTTTGTATATATATAGTGTGTAATTAAAGTGTTATTAAAGGGTGCTGAAAAAATAAAACTTGTGATTTTGGAGAGGAAAACTGCACTTTTAATAACCAAATATATATTAGCATTCCAAATTTTTTATTTCAATAATAAATTCCAAATTGCAGACATTATACCAAACAGTTCCAAAATGGCCTGATAGGGGTTTGCCTGGATTTGTTTCGATTTAAACATCTATAAATTCTCAGTTGTTTGTTTGGATGGACACCAAGTTTGCTACGTAATGCAGGTAAGATGTTGTAATTACAATTTATTATGTTAATTTCCTTCATTACCGGAAAGGTAAGAAGTTTTGTATATAAACATCTGGATTTTCTTTTAGGCAGAAGTCCTTTTTTTGTCCATTTTAATCTAATTTACTCAGGCCCAGAATCATTTACTTTCCAATTTTCACATCCACTTCATCCTCCAGGACCTTTGTCTCACTTTATAACAACATAGGCAGTTTAGGCAATGTACAAGTTGAGAAAGGCCTTCTAAAGTGCAAAAGTACCTTTTTGGGAAAATAGACCTACAGACTTTAGAGGAAAGCTTAAAATAATGAAGTCTGGGTCAAATCAAACAAAACTAAAGACCCCCAGGTGAGTCAGAACCGACCTGCTATGCCAGACATGACCAACTTTAACTTGAAAAATTCATACATAAAATCCAAATAAGTAAGAAAGATTATTGAACTAAATTACCAGCAAATGTGATGGCAACTTTCCTTTATAGTGGACTGGACAAATAAATCAAACATGCCACATAGGAAAAACTTCTGACAGCTTTGGAGCATCATTTGACTTGAACACCTCAGTAATACTGAAAATCATTAATTTTGTTCTACTTCCCTCAATAAAAACCTCCACACCAAAGAGTATTGCTCACTAACTTTTACTCTTCTCACATTCACAACTTCCAAACTGAAGACTTTGTGATGCAACCTAGTGAGTAAGGCACATTATTTGTGGATTAAATAAAAAAGACTGGACAGAAACATAAACATGGTCAGACCTATCATTCTAGGTGCATCGTTAGAAAGACCACTTAAAATCAAACTCTGACAAGAAAAGAAAATAAGTGTATTTTCAAACTACTCTGTTGTATTTTAATGACAAAACAACTAAGGAGGCAACCAAAAAAGGTCCCTGGTTAATGCTATTTGGTCTATCCACTATGTAAAACTGATGGGAACTGCAAGGCTTTGCAATCTGTGAAAGAACAGTTTGAGGTTTGGAGGTTTAGTGCCCACACTGATGAGGAGTAATCAGAATGACCCTGTAATCTTTCATGTTAAAGCTACATTTTCCACAGGCAAGAGATCCTGGAAAGAATAGGACCTCTTGCAAATTTGGAGACTTAGGATGCATCTTAATTCGATCAGCTGTATAGGCATTTCCCTTACAGGCTGATTTGTCAAGTAATAAACACTTCCAACACAAAACAAACAGTCACATCAGAGCAGGTAGTTGATTTTTGTGGGGATTTAAAAAGTGAGAAAATTTTTCACAAATGACACTTAAATGTGGCTAATTCTGAATGCTCAATTAAACATCTCAGACAAAGTTCAGCTGTTATAGAAAGCTCTAAAGCCCCTTTATGCTTTAAGTTACAGCTGCCACTCATGTGGTTTCTAGGTTGATCTATCCCTGCCTCAATCATGTCTGAAGAAATACTCTTTCTAGAGGATTAAATAACCTTGAGATTATAAGCTTAAAGGTCAGAGTAATGCAAATCCATAGGTTTAAGCTGCACAAATAGTATTTTCAGATGCTCTACCTCTTGGCGGTAATGACATCCATCCTTCTCTTATTGTTCACTTTAACCCATAAGGAGATATTTAAATTTATAAAAAGTAAAACCCTAATATGAGCCCATGTACCTGTCCCTGTGCAGCTTGTGCTGCTAAATGAACAAGTATATTTGATCCCTGTGTGGTTCTGAAGTTGACTACAAATGAGCACCCAATGAAGGAGAGCCAGACAGATGCTGACCACATTTCTGCCACAAAATAACAGATAAATAACCACAGATGTGTAGACAGGGGAGAAAGCCAGAACAGGGAAAAACAGAGGAGAGTGAAGGACATGAAAGAGAGGAGGGGGTCTGGAAACGCCATGGCTAAGAGATGCTATCTGACACACTGAGTGAAGCTGGAGTTTTACGGACAGATGCGTTCAAAAAGCAAACAAGTGTTATTTTTTCACAGCTTGTGGAGGGCATGCGTGTTTTTTCAGTTAGCAGGAACGCCGCGGTTTCGTAGAAGTTTGGAGACGTTTAGCAGGAACGAGTTTGGTTAAATTACAAGTCGAAAAAAACTGAGCAATGAGTCAAAATTTCTTATGTTCTCATTTTAAATAGCTATGTGATTCACCCCTTTAGTTTAGCGCTAGTGGCTCGGGCCTGGTGCCAGCTTGTGGTGGTTACAGATATGTTTACTTTTGTAGGCTGGCAGGAACATGAGATTTCCTCTGGGTGCGCTGTGGCTGGCTGACCTGCAAACAGCACGGCCCTCACACTGCCTCCCTGCTCCTATTGCATGCTGCTGCGACCCCAACCCCCAATGGTGAGCGCTTGCATGTCGAGTAACGTTCCACAAACAAATAAAATCCAACACTGACCTGCAAAGGTTTATTGAAGTAATGGAAAGCAGCCATTATGGACACACTCACACAGCGACCTGAAAACACACACAACCATTTGAACGTCTGCACACAGGAGCAGATTCATGTGTGTGTTTTAGCAGCTCTACCTATATGGGAATGCCAAAGGGCCTTATGGATTATCTGGAGCTTGAATTATCCCATTCCTTAGCCGGCTTCACACAGAGGAAGGCCTTGTTCTGAGATGATCAGCAACACTAAACCTGAAAATGCAGCTTTTGTGGAAGAGATCATCTGAAAGAAAAGATTACCACTGTCCATAATTTATGGGGTGCCAAATGAAAAAAGTTAACAAAATCAATTTGACTGCCAAGTTTCTCTTATAAAAAACTTTTTTATTTAACATTTAGGAACATTAACGCTTAATATACCGGTATATGGTAAACACATATTTATATATATCCTATCTAAATCTTTAAATCTATATTGAATCTATATGTCATATCTAAATTTTGAATCTAAATATATTTCTTAATCTACAATTTTACATCTAAATTAAAACATATAGCCTAAATCTAGAATCTAAATATACATCTTGAGTCTAAATGTTAAATCAAATACAAATATAAAATCTGAAATAAAAGTATTTAATCTAAGTCTTAAAACTAAATCCAAATATTTGTCTTGAATTTAAATGTTAAAAGTTAAATCCATATCAAAATCTTTAGCTTATATTTAATTCTTGAAATTAAATATATGTCTGAAATCTTATATCAAAATTTCATAGTTAAATTTAAATTTGTAAATGTATATTTATCTTAAATCTAAATGTTACAGCTAATAATAAATTTATAATCTTGAATGTAAATATGTTAAATCTCAAAGGTATTGTGGAGGATTTTCGGGATTTTTTAAGAGAGCTGCCCTTTCTTCTTTAAAAAAAAATGGACATGTACAAACCTGTACCCGCCACGACTGAGTGTTAGGGCCAGGCTAGAGAATTTTTTCGAGAATAAAGTTGTAACATTATGAGAATAAAGTTGGAAAATTACGAGAATAAAGTCATAAAATTAAGAGAATAAAGTTGTAACATTACAAGAATAAAGTCGTAATATTATGAGAATAAAGTCATAAAATTACAAGAATAAAGTCGTAACATTACATGAATAAAGTCGTAACATTACATGAATAAAGTCATAAAATTACGAGAATAAAGTCATAACATTCCGAGAATAAAGTTACAATATTACAAGAATAAAGTCGTAACATTACAAGAATAAAGTTATAATATTACAAGAATAAAGTCGTAAAATTACGAGAATAGTCTTAACATTACATGAATAAAGTCGTAAAACTACAAGAATAAAGTCATAACATTACGAGAATAAAGTCGTAACATTACAAGAATAAAGTTGTTTCTCGTAATTTACAACTTTATTCTTTTAATATTATAACTTTATTCTAATAATTTTAGGACTATTCTCTTTGTGACATTTTTCTTGTAATAGTACAACTTTATCCTTGTGATTTTACCACTTTATCCTCGTAATTTTATGACTATTGTCGTTGCGACTTTATCCTCTTAATTTTACGACTTTATTCTTTTAATGTTATGACTTTATTCTCGAAATAGAAGAAAAAAAATCTCTAGCCTGGCCCTAATACTCTGTCGTAACATGCTCCCAAGCGGGAACAACCTATTAAACGCGTGCAATAGCATGCACGAGCCCATTTCTCCTTGTGCACGCTCTGTTTAAAAGTTGCTGTTTGCATAAGTCATACAAGCTTACTCGGTTCGAACTTTTGCTCTAACTCCTAAATTCCTCAATCAATATATAGAGCGGGGACTATATAGTCGGCTTCATAGCGAAAACAGATGATTACTTCCCCATTGGTCACGTAACTCCTCCTCCACTACGCGGTGCCTGCACCATCTTTGTTATTAGTCGCCAATGTAGAGTAGTGACAGCAAATCCCATAATGATTTGCGAGGAGAGTTCTCCGTGTAAAGCAATCTGAGATATATCTGCCTCTTCTGGGGCCTTTCTTTTCTTCTCACTTCATAGACATTTTAAAAGATATATGACTCACCACACATATACGGCTAAAGGTGCACATGCTCACAAAAAGATAGCTAATGGGACGAGCATGTAGGACGGCCTTACGTAAACATATCACCAGAATGATTGACAATTAGGAGGACCAATTATTTAGATGATCCACCTGGAAATAAAAGATCACCCTCTATACCTTTATTATATATATTACATTTAAATTTAAATATATATATTTACTGTAAAACTTGAATACAAATAAAAATCTTAAATCTAAATCTCCCACTTTATTCTTTAGAAGATATACTACTTATCTACATTCTTTTAAAGGCTCAACTGGTGTCCACAGCCCTAGCATGTATAAAGACCAATAAGAAGAGGAGGCATTTCAAGAAGGACCCAACCGATCTTCTCCTCTCAGTGGCTCGGCTGTATGCCGTGGGTGTGAGCATAATCTGAAAATGGTCATATCTTCTAAAGATTGTAGTATATATATTTCAGATTTAAGATAATTACAGATTTTTAAGTTATTTATTGATATATATTTATAGATACGTTTTGTACAAATAGTTTTAACATATACATTAAAATATAATATTTATCAATTTGTATGTAGCATTTTGCCCATGAATATTTGAAAGTGGAATTCTATTTTTCATTTTCTACATTGGGCGCCCCATACCAATCCCTGTTAAGGAGTGTTTTTTTTTCTTTCCTTGATGATAAATAATACCCATAGCAATGGTAGTAAGATCATGGCAGAAGGAGGAAATAGCACTGATGACTCACTAAGCCAAAGAAACTAAGTAGTTTTTCTTTATTTTAAGAATTTTTGTTGGTAAATGACCTTAAAATTCACCCGAATTGTTCCATTTGTTGGTCATCTGCATGTGTAGGTTAAACTGAAAGATATTGAGATGATAAAAAAAACTCTCTCCCGGAGGATGACAATAAAGAAATTGCTGAATTCTTTTGAAAATTTTCTTCCAATAATATTAAGGCTGGATTTTTCCAAGGAAGGGGATGCCATCCCTTACCATCACACCGCCTCCACCGAAAGGTAATCGGCTACAGCACAGGGGGCTCAAGTTTATTAATGGATGCTACCCAAATATTGAACCCTTTGTTTGTAAGTTTGGCATCTGATGATGGAAGTTAACCAGGCTTTACAATAGTAAATAAGATTAATTTGCAAATTGATTGTAGCAACAATAAAATAACAAATAAATCTTAAAGTTCTGACTTTTTTGTTGTTGATGAATTCGTTTTGGAAGATGAATGATATGAATAATGCAGTTATACTGTTTTTGAAATGGATCTTTAGTTGGGAGTAGGGTATTCACTAATTCCCTTCAATAAAAAACTAAAACAAAAACAAAGTAACTAAACCCCTGGTGAATTTACACCAGGACCAACTAACAAATTCTGATAACCAATATCTATAAGGTGCTTACAAAGTGACTGAGCCCTTCAACCTTTTTCAGGTTTTCTCACATTACAATCATAGCCTTCAGAATATTTAACTGTGATTTTAGGCAATACTGGATTTGTGATTCTGATGTTTTATTTTTATTTTGCACTTTGTTAAGCCCCCCCTGAACCCTGATACCCCTAAAAAAAGAGCAGTGAAACTAATTAGAAAAATAATTAAGTTTGTATTTACAATCCACTTTTGTTTTCTGTATGAATTTAGCTGCTCTTTCAGGGCTTAGAACAGGTTTTCAGAGAATGTTAGTGAATAATCAGCCTAACGAACAGCAAGAACACAGTAGATGGTAAGAGAGAGAGTTGTGGAGACGTTTGAAGAAGGGCCAAGTTATAAAACAATTTCCTGCACTTTGAACATCTTTGTTTATTCCATCCATAAACGAAGAGCGTGCCACCAATAAAGAGCTACAGGCATGGTTTGTTCTACACATATGAGCTCGGAAAGGAGATAATTAATCAGAGAAGGAGGTGAAAGCATGTGGTAATCTAAGCATAAACATGTGTACGGGATTGTTCAGGTCAAAGGAGAATTATGTTGGTATAAAATGAACAATGGACGTGAACTCAAACACACCACCTCCACGCTAAAGGGTTTGGTGGTGTCATCATGGTGTGGGATAGGTAGCTCCTAACCAAAGCTCCCCAAAAGTAATGCGTTAATGGATGCAGCCTAGAAGAAAGGCTTTTTGAAAGCTGTCAGTACTTAAAGTTGAGGCAGAGGTTAGCCTACCTGCAGGACAACCAACAAAAACTGCAAAAAATAAAGTAAAAAAGTAATATTGCCTCCACCTGAAGCCCAGACATTTTTGTTTTCATCAAACAAGACCAACTCTGAGGATGATTACACTAACAGTCGACACTGGACACCAATATCCTTCCAGAAGTCTGAATAACTTGAATTCTTTGGATGAATCCGACTCTACAAACTTTTGTTTGTTTACTCGTGTCCAGAGGGAATCTTAATTTTCTCAGACTTTTGCTTTCTGTTGATAATATAATCAAAAGTAAAGACCAGCACAATACCTTTTACCATGAGGGGGGAGGAGGGCAGCCTGCAGATCCAGTCAGTTCTTAGCCGGCAGCCAGCCAGTCATAACAACATCAAACAGCCACCCTAGCCTCCAGTGCTTAAATGGAGCCAAGACCCTGGACCAGAAATATGATTGCTGCATCTTTTTAAGATAAGAATGCAGACAAGCTTAAAAGTTATTGCGAACAACACATGGAGGTATGAGACAACCATAAAAGTGGAGGCTGAATCCAGGGGAACAAAACTGGAAGAAAGTGGTGCTTAAGGTCAACAAAGGAATCTTCATATCTTGCCTTAAAATCAAAATGAATAATCATCTTGTTTTGCAGGAAATGGGGGGGAGCAAAGGCCTCAGCACAACACACAGGTGCACTTTTAAAGAGAGCACATTATGATCTTGTCTACTCTGAGTAGTTTTCTTCCAGCCAGTTCAATGAGAGGACATCAGAGGGAGGATAGAACACTGCCACCTTCTGGTCAGTTTTGGTACATACATCACACTTTAATTAAAGGATGTGTCCTGGAGCTTATTAAAAAAGCCTCAAATCATGTATTTCTATTAACTAGTAATTTTATTGTTAAAATTTGGAATAATGCAATTTGTATGAATGTTAACAGAAAAATGTGAAAAACAAATTCAACTCAGTCCTAGCCATAAACATCCAGTTACGATATTAATAGTTATTTATCACCTGTGCATTTAGCCCATCCCATTGGGGAGCAGTGTGGGGTTAAGGGTCTTGCTCAGGGACCCATAGTGCAGGCAGTGGGGATCAGATCGGGTTCTTGCAACCTTCTCAGAGGACAAGCGCACTGCTCTAACCACTAGGCCAACACTCCCCACTTATGACTATGGCTCAATGGATAAGCCCCAAACTAAAACCCTGTATTTCATTTCACATTATATTTGGATCTTCAGCAAAAACTAAAATAAAACAAAATCAAAAGCATGATTTCCAGAGTAAAACATCTTTAATTGTGTGTACAAGTGTCCATTGAAGTAAAACACATAGATCAGCAGGCTCTGTGAGTCATATTTGACACTGTTTAACGTTTTTATGGGTTTGTTAGATCAGAACACATGCAAACACTTTGATTAACAAAATCAAGTAAATGGAGATTTGAAAAGGTATACGGTTAAGAAATATGCTCCCACAAAAATAAAGCTCTACATTATAATGAGGTTGCAATCTACAGTGACACACAAAAGGGGAAATCAGTTAACTTTTCTTCACATAAGCAAGCTTTTGGAAAAAAGAAAAAAATGTTTTTTAATTTCATCATCTGGTCCATTTCCTCCCTCTATATTTCTTCTGTAAATCCCTGGCGCTGACTCAGACAATTATTGCGTTTTCCAGCTTTCCTTGGAGATGTGTGCAATTGTATGAATTATAACCGTCTCAAAGCTTCACCAGCTGAGTTATAAGCAGGAGGGGAATTATGCATAAAGCTCATGACTTTATGCAGTTGTACGGTCTGTTTAGCAATACCATTTCTTTTTAAAGTGTTTTTTTTTTGGGTGGGATAATAAACAGAAAAGTTTAGTGAAGGATAAAAACTTAAAAGAGCAAATTTTCCGCTGCGTCGTAACCAATATCAGCCAAAGTGTAAATGTTGTGTAGAAGCTGCATCTAGTTCTGACACACTTGGTGCGAATGGTTACCTTCATAAAAAATATTTAGGGTCAATGAACACACATCAAGCTTGGCAGAAGTGGGATTCGAATCTGCGCCTCTCAAGGAGACTGCAACTCGATTGTATAGGGAGCAGGATTTATTTTATCTTATAAGATAAGATAAAAAGTTATACAATAACTTACAGAAGATATACTAATTATCTACATGCTTTTAAGTTATACCAATAACAGGTTACTGTACTGGCTTCACTGCCATGGGTTTTTTGTTAATGTTTTTTAATAAATTATAAAATCATCACAAATGTCTTATAAAAATATATGATTTCAATAGTTAACTGTTTTTTAGCCATTAAACCTATTTTACATAGTGGATTTCCCTTTATGGCCTGTGCTGCAACCTTTCTAGACATTGCAAAAATGTATCTTTATGGAAGTTTAAGCATTAACCATGCAGTTATTTGACAAAACTCTTTCTTGCGTATTACTTTGAGATATTCTAGATAAAGTGGGATCATCAAGTCTACGTGATGATCATTCATTAGCGGTTCTAGACAGGAACCAGTGCTTCTGCAGAACTTGTCCTGGCAACGTTTATGGCCCTTTCTTGCTCCCCTGGACCAATTAAATTTTTCATATTTACAGTTTTATTCTGTAGATGATTTCAGATGCTTTTAATTTCAATCATACTGAGATAGGGTCACAGTTTAAATCTGCTAAATCTGCTTTGATACGTTGCTTCTATGAATGTCAAACAATAAACTTTTTCTTTCTTATTTTTTATTTTTTTGTTTCACTCTTTTTTTCTGTTCCCCCTTGAAAAAAAAACACTTAACAAAAGGCAAACTTGTTTCAGAAGTATATATACGTGACACAAAAATAGCTATAGGAAAAAAAAAGGCACCCAAGCTAAATGAAGGCTATTGTCAGAAGTGGGATTCGAACACGCGCCTCTTGGGTCGACTGCTCGCCCTCCTGACGCGTTAGATTCGTGATACGTTCAAAATTTTTCGTTCTGTCGGATTTTTCAGTTTTATTTCCGTTTTAATGTACTGCTCTGTCTGTCACAAACAATAAGCACAAACAAATGTTTTTTACAATTGAAAACAAAATTGATTTAAAGGTAAGTAGCACGCATTTATTAATGGTTATCATAAAAGAGCTGGGCAGTAGGGTACGGGGTATTCAAAGAGCAGTAACTGAAGGCAGCTCAAAACATGATGCGAACATTTAGTATTTTCTAAATTCCGACTCTCACACAGCGACTAAAAACAGGATAGAAGTGTTAAAAGTGCTTCGCATGGCTTGGCTGACGCTGGCAGGCCGTTTTAACAGAAAATATCTCTAAAACTCTACGTGATTAATTTGTTAAAACAACTACAGTACATTTTATTAATAATAATAATAATAATAATAATAATAATAATAATAATAATAATAATAATAATAATAATAAAAGTGGATCAGCCTGCATTTGGTCAAACCACAGTGTAAAAGTGCTAAAAGTTTTATTGTTACTAATCACTTTCAAGATCTCTGCAATTACTTTTGTACTAGTCTAATTTCCAAATATCTAAATGGCATTTTAAATGTCAAATATCTTAATAAATAACATTGACTAGAAAGCAAAAAATTAGTAAAGAAGCAACTCGAAAATACAGGTGAATGTGCTAGATGTAACCACAAGGTGGCGGTGTTTCATAATTTGGGCTGCATAGTTCATAAAATGAGCTCTCGAATGGAGCCATCAGATGCCATTCATCCTACACTCACTATAGTCACAATTATATCAAACTGGTATTTTTGATCAATAAATATATCTTAGTTGATTAGGATCATTCATAAATCAATTTAGGGCATTTGAATTGTGACATATAGTAGATTTGTTGTCAAGAAGGAATGCAAAACTGCTAAACCTCATTGCGTACCAACAATTATTGTAAGTTATTCTTAAGTCAAAGCTGTAATTTGGTAGTACTGTGGCAACTAATGTTTGTTCTCCACTAAAAAAAAAAATAACTGAAGAAAAGGGAATTCCAATTCAGGCCCCAGCGAGGATCGAACTCGCGACCCCTGGTTTACAAGACCAGTGCTCTAACCACTGAGCTATGGAGCCGAACACGCACAAACAGCGACCAACCGTAGAAATTGAATCTTGAAAGAGACGTGTTATATAATGCCGACGGTCGTTGAACAAGTACGGAAATATTGATCGGGATCACTTCGAGTTGACTGATTGCCAGTGAAATGGCGTTGTTGGATGTTTTTTTCACCACTTGCGCTAAAGCTCTGACCTGGCTGTGCGTTTTTCTTTTTATTATATTTGTCGGTTACTGCTTTTATATCAAGTATATTCATCTGAAATATGACCACATTCCAGGGCCACCGAGAGACAGGTAAACCTGATTCGTAAAAATGTTCAGCTTAGAGAGTTAAAATAACAGCATAAATGGCCTCTGTCATTTGTCTTTTTTCCTCAAAGTTTCTTCTTGGGACACTCTCCGACATTCCTCAGGGTTATGAAAAATGACGGACTTATCTACGACAAATTCCTGGAGTGGTAAGATTAACTAAACCTGTGATACTATTTGTGGATAATTAAAAGTAAAATGAAGAATACCCCGCTGAGTTTTATCCGTCTGCATGCTTGTTTCGATATCCTACCTTCACATTTCTACACTTTGAGCACTGTTTTCCTGGTTTTATTCCAAGAGTTGTATTTCTTCTATTAAAACTTACATTATATTCTGTGGTTTATAGGTCCGAGACTTATGGGCCTGTTTACAGAATTAATGTCCTACATTACGTTATAATGGGTGTGACCTGTCCAGAAGCTACTAAGGTAAACATTACCAAAACTGCACATGTAGCCTACTACTTTGGTATCTGACCATGTGTGGGTTGGAAATCATATGTTTAATCTTTACTGATCTCTATTTTCAGGAAATATTGATGTCACCTAACTATCCAAAGGATCTAATGCTCTACAAACGACTTTTTAACCTGTTTGGTCAAAGGTAGTTTATCACTTGATTCGTCTCTCTTTTAAACGAAAGAAAGTAAATTGTTGTCAAATTGGTTTAACTTGATGATTAAAAATCTTGTTTATTTTAATGCATGTATTTATGTGGGAAATCAATGGGATCTTTAGTGCACATTACTACTGCTATCAAAGTAGTGCCAAAATGTAAAGTGAAAGGTATAGGTTTTATGGTTTTAAAGGAAAAATTACAATATTTTATCGACTGCGCATGTACAACGTTTAACGAGAGTCAATGGCCAAAGATTTTTGCGCCCAAAGGAGGAAATATGTCAACAATCCGAAGACGAATGAAACAGCTTTACTTGTCAATAAAAATTAAATAATTATTGCACATCCAAAAATATATAAATATATTTTGAAATACTGTGATTTTCAGGGCCGTGCAGAGACCACTAAAGGGGCAGGTGCTCAAAAAAAAAAAAAAAAGGGCACATCTTATCGCATTTTAGGACAGAATATTAACAAAGTCACATAGCTTTCAGAGTTTAATGAACAATGATAAATGACAAAATTGTGAGACATACAATCAAAGCTAAGGGAAACACAAGAACAACAGCCTAATGTCTGTATGATAAAAATACTGAATCGATAGATAAGAACAGCTTTTCCTCACCTGGCTGTCTCCTCCCGCTCAGTAGTTCTTCAGAGAAAGGCGCGCCGCGTCCTATACTTTCCTCCGTTTAAACCGCTACTCTTTGCTAAAGTAGAGAAATTATACAACGTTCAAAGTTTTCCGTTGTCTGACAAGTAGCAAGCCTACTCCAGTATTTTCACAAAAAATTATGTTTTTTAATTCACAAAAAAAACTGTTCTGTTTTCATTACAGAACAGTTTTTTGTGAATTAAAAAACATAATTTTCAATGTAAAAGACTAAAAGCACTGAGTAAACAGTGTTTTAGATCAAACAATACTGCATCATCCATGGGGCTCATTTGGTTTCACTTACATCTCTATTCAGGTTGACATTGGAGAGGCGGTGCAGACTGAAGACATAGCCATCCGTCCGATCATGGTTGATCTTGCTTAGGGCCAAATGAGCAGCGGCCACAGTGTAATGTGGAATGTTCGCTACCTTTAGCTCCGCAGTTAGCCGCCTTATCTGACTGTGCGGCACCGGCAAAAGGTCAAAGGTAACAATGTGACCGGAGGGCTTATTGTATTGTTTTTCTTGCCAAAAAGAAAAAAGATAATAATAATAATAGTTTCAGTACATGTGTCAAATAAAAAAAATTAAGATAAAGCAAAAAAAAAGAAAAAAAAAAAAAAAGACCAAAAGGGCACATTGGGATCATGGAGCAAAAGGGGCAGGTGCTCAAGCCCCCTTAGCCCCCCCCTCTGCACGTGCCTGGTGATTTTATAATTTCACTTTTATTTTTTTAATGTCTAAATCAAGGTCATTGGGTATGTGGGGCTGTGCCCTAGCGCCCTCTATTGGCCAGCCGCCACTGCTCTTAAGTTTGATTTAGCTGTAAACTTTGATTTCCATCTGAAAAACTCACACAAAGAAGAAAGACAATTTGGAGAAATTTATTGATACAATTACATTGTCTTTGGTGCTCAGACCTTGGCAGGACACATAGAACTTAATTTTGATATGAATGAACAGGAGTAAAGAATAGAGCTGTTTTCCCCCCAGGTCTGAAACTGGAGGTAGAGTGGAGATAAATGAAGTTGGTCAGTCTGTGTTGAATGTCAGTTTAACTCTCCCCTGCCTCCTTCTAAGGTTTTTAGGCAATGGTCTGGTCACTGCAAGAGATCATGAGGTGTGGTACAAACAGCGGCGGATTATGGACCCTGCTTTCAGCAGCTTGTAAGTTAGTCTGTCTCTCTTTGTCATTCAGAAATGACTTGAACAGTATGACAAATCTCTCCAGTTTTAGCGTGTAGCCCTGACTAGTTAAAGAACTATGAGGCTCTTCTGGTTTCTTCTGGGTGTGACATTTCATCCTCCAAAATCTTTTTTTTTTTCCCCATTAGGTATTTGAGAGGTCTAATGGGGACCTTCAATGAGAGAGCAGAGAAACTGATGGACAAGCTCTCTGAGCTGGCTGATAACAACACGGAAGCGAACATGCTTCAGCTTGTCAACGGTGTCACACTTGATGTCATTGCTAAGGTGTCGTCTATTATTTCCCCTCCTTCAACTTGAAAAGTTCTAATTATAATAGTCTTTGTAAATCTGTCTTATTTCAATAATTCTAGGTTGCATTTGGTGTGGATTTAGATCTCTTGTCCAACAAATCACCTTTCCCAAAAGCCATTGAAGCTTGTCTAAAAGGGATGGTATATCATGTCAGAGACTCTTCATTTCGGGTAACTTTTTCGAATTGTTTCAAATTAACCTTTTGCAAACCAAGGCCTTCCTAACATCCATGTGAAACTAACTCTGCTGTTCCAGTTCAATCCAAAGAACTGGCCGTTC
Organism: Cyprinodon tularosa; assembly: GCF_016077235.1. Lineage (NCBI taxonomy): Eukaryota > Metazoa > Chordata > Actinopteri > Cyprinodontiformes > Cyprinodontidae > Cyprinodon > Cyprinodon tularosa. Next base: position 256,174 of record NW_024038821.1, read on the forward strand.
ATCAACGAGGTGAGGGAAGCCTGTCGCCTGCTGCGAACAACTGGAGCTCTGTGGATCCATGACAGAAAGGCAGCCATGCAAAACGGAGAAGATGTCCCAAAGGACATCCTCACGCAGATCATTAAAACTTCTTCCACAGGTTGTGATCCCCTCGATTAAGGATGAGACGTTAACTCCTTCTGCCTCTCCTCCATCCTGTCCCTTGCATCATTTTCTCATTAGTGATCTTGAAACAATACATCATCTTTTACACCTTCCTCATCCCTCCTGCACCTATCAATCTTTCAAAGCCTTCCTCGGATGTATGTGTCCGTCAGTTTTTCCTATCTGCGTTAAACACCTATTTATGAAAGATTTTGCTTTTATCTTTTCCTTAAATCTATGAAGTTCTTAAAAGCGTATTTTGACATCTGATTATTCTGGGTATTTTTCGTTATTATAGAGGAAATCATGACTGCAGAGGATGAAGAACTCATGTTGGACAACTTTGTGACATTCTTCATTGCAGGTAATTTTATTTGGGAGGGTTTTTTTTTTTGGATGAAGTGGAAAATATAAATTAAAAAAATGTGATGGAAAATGAGAGCTTTTGACTTGTGTTGTCTTCCCTTACAATCACTTAAGGTCAAGAAACAACAGCCAATCAGCTGGCGTTTTGCATCATGGAACTTGCAAGACATCCTGAAATATTGGCTAAGTAAGGATGAATAATTAGTCGGGTTATAAAGGTTTGTAATGTACTGGCTGAACTGTAGTTTTTATGCAATTTTTTATGTTTTTCAGAGTGACAAATGAAGTGGATGATGTCATTGGGATGAAACAGGAAATAAGCTATGATGACCTCGGGAAGCTAATTTACCTCTCCCAGGTAGTTTAGGCTTTTCCTTTATGGATATTTCTCTTTTTATTGTTCAAAGGACTGTCACTTTCTTTTAGCCATGTCTATCTGAACATCTGCTCTGTGTTTTAATTAAACAATATTCAATATTGAAGCGTCAAATTAATCTCATCCCACAGGTGCTGAAAGAGACACTGAGAATCTACCCGACTGCTCCTGGCACATCTCGGGACGTTCATGGAGACATGGAGATCGACGGCATCCACCTGCCTGGAGGATTTACCTGCATGGTGAGTCTCTGCCTCACAATATGTCTGATGCTGTTAAAACTGCAAGCACCTGTCTGATATATTAGGATATGAAATACATCTGGGCATATAATTTAACCCAATTTGTGTTTACCAACCCATTATGGATACCCTTTCTACCACAGTGTGACTACTTATTCAGTTTAGCTCTTATGCAACTTTTTTCTCTTAACATTGACATATTACTCTAATTTTCAGTTTAGCAGCTTTGCTACTGGAAGGATGGAAAAGTTCTTTAAGGATCCTCTGAAATTTGATCCAGACAGATTTCACCCAGATGCACCCAGGTAAGTAAAGCGCAATCAAAACATAAAACTTGTGGCTTTGCACATCCTCAGTGAATGAGAAAGAAAATGAAAATATGAAATTTCTTTTCTCTTCTTCTGTTTAACAAGGCCCTACTACTGCTACTATCCCTTTAGCCTCGGTCCGCGGTCCTGCCTGGGAAAGAACTTTGCTCAGGTGGGTGGACCGTAGAAGAAAATTCAGTTTTTTTTTTTACAGCTTTTTTCAAAGTTTTTGCTTCATGTGTTTTTTAAAAACTGCTTGATAGATAAAAAAAACAAAACATTTTTGGTCTCTAAATGTAAACAGAAAACCACAGAACAAACTTAAACATTCCTTATGTGTTTTCAGATGGAAGCCAAAGTGGTGATGGCAAAGCTTCTGCACAGGTTTGATTTCAGCCTCGTCCCTGGACAGACCTTTGACATCGAGGACACTGGCACCCTGAGGCCCAAGAGTGGAGTGATCTGCAACGTCAGACACAGGAAATACAAAAACTAAGCATTGTTAATGCTTCCTGATATAGGATGAAATGAAAATTTTACTAAAATATTCATAGGCTGGTTCTCCTGCATCAGACGATGGAAGCTAGCTTTATTGTTGAATTGATTTCATATCTATGTCTTTATTTACTCTTGCAAATCATTTAGGCCTTATAATCCTTTTTTTAATAACCCTGAACCTTTTGTGCCTTATCAGTGTATTTCTGTGAAACTAAACCCTTAAGGTAAACTAACCTAATGTCATACTGTGATGCTTTAAACGCTGCCCGACTTTTTTTTTTTTTTTTTATGTTTTCTGCTGATTTATTATTGCCCCAAGCAGGAGTAACCAAGTCCAGTCGTCGACAGCTACCAACCTGCAAGACTCGAGACAACTGGACTTGGGAACTCATGGTCTAGAAACATCTGTACATGTGAAGGGGCCGTAATTTTGTTAGAATAATATTTTATATGATTTTGGGAGGAACATTTATTTCATTTTAAAAGCGAGCTCATGCCAAAAACCATTTTAAAACATAAAATAGTACAATAGTAAATGCATACTTATCTGTGAGTGCAGCAGTTAATTGTTACTGAAAATGTAAACATGTATTTATGCAAAATGATTGTATAAATATGTATGTATAAATATGTATGTATAAATGAGCATAGAAGCATTAAAGCAGATAAACCTGCCTGAATTTGTAACTTTTTTAATTATGTAATTTGTGATATTTTTATATTAAGTCATAGATATCACACTTTGTGCATAACTTGTATATTTTACCTCCTGTTCTATCATTTTTAAACCAAAAGTCATTTATGATCATTTACTCCGAACGTATGTAGCCTCTTCATCAACTTTATTTACTTCTTGGAAATGTACTTATAAGTTGAGGTAGGTTACTTCCTGTTTCCAACTGTCCAGCCTGTAGTCCAGACAGGAACCTTTTTTTATGTATTAGTATTTAATAGTTTTCAATTGAAATCATTACTACCAAATATATTTGGAAAAATTCCTAAAGTTTCCTTGCAATGATGCTGGTATGTCAATACAGTGTGGCCCAGGGAGGAGTAATGGGTAAGACATCTGCAGACTGTTACACTATGAATATCTCTCCTCAATATTTAAAAAGCAGACCAAACCTAACCTGTGGCTAACTACTCTGTTACTTCACATTAAACCAAACAGTTTATAATCAAACTATAATCTAACCACTTCTCTTTAACTGATCGTGTGTGAAACATTGGCACCCTTTTATTGTCTTTATCTTTATTTATGAAAACTTTAACTTAGGCAGCATGATCAAGCTCAGCTAAAGTGGGAACAAACCATTTCACACAAATAAAGGGGGTTCTTGGCAAATATGGATGTTTACTTGTTGGTCTGGAACTGGGAACATTCAACTCCCCAAAAAAGATTGCATAAAATCTGCTCTTACAATGAAATACACAATCATGCTGTATTATATTTGATATCTTCTTATTCACTTTGAACTATATTTTGTGCCCATTTGTAGTCAGGTGACCATAGAATTGTCCAAACCATCCCCTTCTCAGTGTCCCTCTGATTGGAGGAGTGGCTTAGATCCTCAGCTGTCTTAGACTGAGTTCACTAAAGTGAATCTGACAGGAGAAGATGATCAGAGTTAGTCACTTACCTGGTTTAACAGATCAGTCCTTCCTCAATGATAGGCAGGATCAGCCAATGCACTGCCAATGAGATGTGGCCCTCAGTCTCCCAGCGTGTCCCCCATGCTGCAGCCCCAGAGAACACGCAAGAAGCTGATCCAGGTCAAGGGAGAACAGATCAGGAAAAAAACAGTTCAGGGATCCAGGAGTTCTCTACTCAATCAGAGGTTCCGACCGAAACAGGCACAGAGGGATCAAGGCTTCCAGGAATCCTCAGAGCATGAAAGCAGGTTCAGAGTATTATGCCTCGAGCAACCAGCTCAGACAGAAACAGACAGGCAGAATCCAGCAGCAGTCCAAAGGAGATTCAGGCGAACAGATAAGACAGGTACAGACGGGGCTAATGGGTGAGAGGGAACAGAATCAGGAAACTAGAATCACTAGAAAACGCTGAAACGCTCTCACCACTGGTTAGGGAATCAACCAGCGTTAAGACACTGTGCTCCAGAATAATCTCCTCACTGAAACGGGGACATGAACCTTGGACTAACTAAATGTATGAAAACAGAACCTAAAGACATCTAACAGGGAATAAACAAACCGCAAAAAACAATGATCTGGCCCCGATAGCTGGAACTCAGCCAAATATAAAGGAAGAGATGCAGTTGGGTGAGATCATTGATAATCAGAGACCAGGCAGAGTTAGGCAGATGAGTGAAATGAACAATTAAGGCCAGCTATCAGGGCAGATCATGACACTAACCTGTGTTTCTCTCCTGCAGAGGTTAGTGCCCTAGACCCCAAGCCACTGCAAATCTGCCTTTTTTAAGTAATCCCACTACCTGTCTTGCCTTGAATACTGGGTCCTCTGTTTTAAACCTTGACAATAAGATGCTTTAATGCTGTGTATTCACACAGAATACTGTGTGCAACAGTGTTTTTGTCATTTATATGGTTGTTAGCCATGGGGCCCATGGAGAAAACACTGACCTACAATTTGAAGACCTAAGTGCATTTAACTTAGTGATTGTATCACTCCACTTTTATCAAATTTCAGTTGCAAGGATAATAATGCAGGGGCTGAGGGTAAACGTTGAGAATGCCTTTAACCACTGTATTTGACAGCACCACCCCATATGTTTGATGAGCTGCACAACAGGATTGGCTGTCTTTCAGGGGAGAATACATAAAAATGTCAACGAAATGTCTAGAAAACTGTTATGATATTTGAGAATTAACTGTGATTTTGTGGGATACTGGAGCTCTGCATCAAATTAAATTGAATCTCAGTGGAATAAAATATGAAAAAAATGTAGAACCTTGTCAAAAATCAACTAAGAATCCTAAAACTCAATACCTCTGATAATTCCAACTCTTGTGCTATGTGTGGAATAAGCAATAGCTGTAAACCTAAAATAATCTTAACTGAAACAAGTAATGGCATAAGAAAATCCCAATAAAGGGTAAAAAACACTATTTAGGGTGCAAATTTTCAATACAATTAGTTTCCATGGAGTTACTGAAATTAAGGAAATAAATACATAATAAGAATATTTAGAGTTAGATTTAACTGAAGACATTTTTAAAAACGTTATCACCACCTTTTTTGTTTAACCATCTATATTGAGTTCAGGATCATTTTAATGTGATGCTTTTTATTCAGCTTTGCTAAACTCATGCCTTTGTAGGTCAAGAAACAACAGCAATCAACTGGCTTTTTGCATCATGGAACTTTGAAGACATCCTGAAATCCTGGAGAAGTAAGAACTAAATTAAAGTTTACCATTCCTTGTGGTATAGTTGGTAAACCATATGTTTTATGTTGTGTTTAAACGAATAGAGCAAACAAAGAAGTGGATGATGTCATTGAGATGAAACAAGAATTAGGCAGTGATGACCTAGGGCAGATGATCTATCTCACACAGGTCGTTTTTAAAAGCTGTTCCTTTCTTCACTTTCTTGTGTCTTTAAATACCGGTAAGTTCATTTCGAATTTCTGTGTTAGCAGCATAAATAATAATTTAACATATAATAATCTGCTTATAATATAATAAATGTGCTTTCATGGAATGTAATCATGGATCATTGTCAAACTAAAGACACTAAAATCACCACTTAAGTTACTCTATTGGTGGTTAGTTTCAATGAATGGCTTGGAAACACATGATTGGACACAAAACAACTGTTTATGGTGCCTTTTAAGAGTCTTCCAACCACTTGAACCTTATCTCACAAACAACCACAAACTCAAATGTCTTTAATTCGGATTTACTTTGATTGGCCAATGCACATTTTTTTCAAAAAGATCAAAAGTAAACCGTGACTTTTCATGTGCAGTTTAATGTTTTAAATTATGATGTTATTTTCTGGAGTTTCCTAATGTATTTTATGGCAGTGTAACTCAGTGTATGTATGAATATGTTTGAATATGAAGAATGTCCTAAAAATCATTAAAAAGTTCAGTCTCTTCATTCTAACAGAAAAGAAATGTAAGTAGTTTGGCTAATCCTTGAAAAGGCAACTAATAGTCTAGTGGTTTCATTCCTGATGATGATGAAATTCAGGAAATATCTAGTTTCAACACTGGATGGATGTATCTTTTTTGCTATATTTGAGGTGTTATTTTGACTTTCCGAATCAGATGTTCTGAAAGTCATAATATCTGATAATCAGAAGTATAGGGTACACCAAGGCCTCCTCTAGTATAGTTACTATACTACTGGGACGATGGAGAAGTTCTTCAAGGATCCTCTGAGATTTGATCCAGACAGATTTCAACTAGATGCTCCAAAGTAAGTAAAATTGCTAACACACCTCAAATGCAACATGAACTTTGATCAGACTTTTTTTGTGTGGAGGGAGGGACCTAGATTTGATCTTTTTCACTCTCTGTGAACAGCTTTCAGTTCTCCCGGGCTGAGTTCACTAAAATGGCATTTTTCCACCTAGTTTTTGGTTTGCTCTGCAAAGCCTTTCTTGTCCTGTTCTCTCTCCTCTTCATTGTCTTTCTGGGTTACTGCTTGTACATTAAGTACATTCATATGAAATATGACCACATACCAGGGCCACCAAGGGACAGGTAAGCCAAGCAAGTCAAGTTGTGTTTGTCGCTGTTCTTTGCAAATATTTTTTTTTCCATTTTCTTTCTCACACAGCTTCTTTTTTGGCCATTCACCAACACTTCTGAAGATAATGAAAAAAGATGGCTTAGTGCATGACAAATTCCTAGAATGGTAAGAACAGTGAATCTACAGGAAAAAATGTTTTGCTCTCAGGACTTTAGTAAATTTGTGCGTCACTTAAAATCTCCATTTTGTTTGATTAACTAATAGTTTAATATACAATACATCCAATATACTTGTATTCTAGATTTATTATTCCTAGTGTGAAATAATTATAAACATGTTATTTTCAGGACTGAGACTTACGGACATGTTTGTAGGATAAACGTTCTGCACCACGTCAGTATATGGATCACGTGTCCAGAAGCAACAAAGGTAAATATATCTAAGAGCTGCAAGAGAAACAGTGTGAGAGGGAACGCACCTTTAATTTGTGTCTGCAGACGAAGACCCTGCTATTATAACACATTAAGTGTTTAAATCTTAATTTTATATTTAATTGGTTCTTGTTTCAGGAAATCTTAATGTCCCCAAAGTACACCAAGGCTAAAAAAGTCTACAAAAAACTCTTTAATCTGTTTGGTCAAAGGTAGTGTCTGGATTGTTCTTACCTCTTTATTTAACATAAACAGCCTAGTTTTTAAGGAAGTATTGTTGTAATACTAATCTCTCAACTTTCACAGGTTCTTTGGCAATGGCTTGATAACAGCTCGGGATCATGAGATGTGGTACAAACAGCGCCGGATAATGGACCCTGCCTTAAGTAGCTTGTGAGTCATGAGGTTTGAATAATTGCTGGCAGAACTGATCCAAGGTATAAGATAACTAAGCTTTTATCCTCCAACAAAAAGATAGTACTTAGGAGATCTATTAGATCTTAGTACAGGCATAACTTTGTGAAGGACTGGTGTGGACATGTTCCCACCAACTTAGGCTTGGTGGGGACACTCCCCACCAATAATTTATGCTCCACCACTGTTTTATATACAATATAAAACATACAATATACAATATATAGTATATAGCTATATACTACAGGGGTTGCAAACATTAGCAATGGATTATGGTGTCCAACACCCAGCCAATCCAGTTACGTTTTCTTAGTCACGTGACTAGACGCTTGTGGCGCTCATACAGAAGGAAAACCAGCATGACAGAGCCGGTCAGGCAAGCTAACGCTAACTCAACTACAGAAAAATGAAAGTAATAAACTCACCGTTGAGTTAGCGTTAGCTTGCCTGACCGGCTCCATCATGCAGGTTTTCCTTCCGTATGAGCGCCACAAGCGTCACGTCACGTGACTAAGAAAACGTAACGGGATTGGCTGGGTGTTGGACACCACAATCCATTGCTAATGTCTGTGACCTGAAGTAACCCTTCCCTTTTTACACTGAATTTAGACGCTGAATTTAAGACAGTGAAATAGAGCCAGCTGAATCTCAGGAGGCTGAAAATATTGAGTTTGAATTTTGAAAGGTTGAATTTTTTTATATGCAGATTTTTTTTAACACTCAAAAATTAAACTGAAAAATAAGTATTGAAAATGTAATCACTTTGAAATAGTAATGTGAATTTTTAGCTTGAAGAGAAAATAACTAATTAAATTTCAACTGTGTAGAAATAATGACAATGAATTTTTTTTAGGTCAAAAATGTGTTCTGAATATATTTTAACACTGAAACAGTAAGTACAAACATAAAACATTTAAATTTCAGTGGCATTTTTAATTCAAATTCCAGCGACACAGAAGTACTTCCATAGTCATGTCTCAGACATTGAACACATAAAGTCAGTGACATCATCGTTTAATGCGAGGTTACTGAAATATGGCTCTCATTCAACGATGGCTTTCTCAAAGGCCACATTTTCAGAGGTTAAGACTTATATTTTTCCCTCTGACCATCTTTAACACTTAGAGCTGTGGATCATATCCAGAAACGATATGGACCTGCTTCTCTGATCAAAACGCTGTTTGCCAAGCCTCTTGGTCGAGGCCCCTGTCCTTAGCCTGATAAACCAGACTAAATGTGAGGTTAAATGTTTAATTTAGTCTGGCCCTGATGAATGAGACATCGGAAGATTATTGATGAGAACAACCTGTTGTTTTTCAAACCATGTCTGTGCCTATTGGTCAACGCTCTGACCAATGAGTGTGACTGACTGTGACATAGTAAGTGCGACAGAAAGCTGGTGGGGGAGTTTAAATAGCCGGGTCGGTAAAACAGCGAATACGTCCTTTTTTAAAAATGAATGAGGGGTAGATCCTTCTTCTTGCTCACGTTTCAATGAAAACCCCAAGTCTAACTCTTCTAAAACTGATTTCAAAGCTGAGTCAAACAAGAACCGTTCAATAGTTGTTGCCATCTTCCCTTGTTGTGCTTTTTCCAGCATCATGCAGCTTTGTCATCACGCCCTCAAGACCCCGCCCACTTTGCATTCAAAACACATGTCAGCGTTGTGATTGGCCCGCCAGTTCTAGGGCCTGGGGCATTGATCGAGGCTAGACCACTCGCAGGCAAAAATGATTTTGGTCGCTGGTGGGTGGGGCTAGTTTACTAGGCTAACATGTCCTATAATTATGCCGTATTTTTTGTTGGTATATCACATTTAATGCTAATAAAATTCCTTGAAATTTGCTGTTTATGGAAAAGATATAAAAATAAATCTGACAGGAATAAACACTCTTCCAAGGCTTCTTCTTGGGTTGATGTCTCTTTGTTCTTAAATATCTTTGCTTTCAGGTACTTGAGAGGTCTGATGGGGACCTTTAACGAGAGAGCAGAGAAACTCATGGATAAGCTCTCAGAGTTAGCTGATAATAACACAGAGGCCAAGATGCTTCAACTTATCAACTGCGTCACGCTTGATGTCATTGCTAAGGTGGCCTTAGTTTTGTCTTGTTTTGCAAAAATTGGGTAAACTCCTGTCTTAAACATTGTTCATCTAGCTTCATTTAAATTACATGTATTTTTGTCAAACTTAGGTTGCTTTTGGTATGGAGTTAGACCTCCTGAACTATACATCACCTTTCCCCAAAGCCATTGAGACAGTTCTAAAAGGGATGATGCACTATGTAAGAGACTTCACATATAAGGTAATTGTACAGTTTCATGTTCATTGAGTGCAAAAAAAAACAACAAATTCTTTAACAATAAAAGAAGTTACAAATTCAGTCTGCTCTTTCAGTACTATCCTAGGAACAAACAATTTGTTAATGAAGTGAGAGAAGCTTGTCGCTTTTTGCGGAAAACTGGAGCTGAACTGATCCACAAGAGAAAGATGGCTATACAAAATGGAGAGGACGTTCCAAAGGACATTCTCACACAGATCATCAAGACTGCAGCCACAGGTTGTGATCAAAAGATGGATGAAGTCAAACATTCTCTCAACTAAACGGGAGATGAATTGACCCCTATGATCAGGTTCAGTTCATTGACTCATCAAATTTCTCCTTGTTCCAGAGGAAGTCATGACTGAAGAAGATGAGGAGTTTATGTTGGACAATTTTATAACATTTTTTATTGCGGGTAAGTATTTTTATATCCTCGTTGTGCTCTGTGGACATGATGCTTTCTTTTCTCCTAGAACTGCTGGGTTAAACATAGACTAATCTTGCCCTACGTTAATTTAATAATATATGGCTGGTTTATGGATATAGCCCCACATACTAAGATATGATTTAATCAAAGAAAATTATTTAAATGATTAATGTTATAATAAAGTGAGAGATACACAGGAGAAAGAAAAGAAAACTCATTTTCTGGATGCTCTGGACAACATCTAGGCAGGGTTTTTATTTTCCGAAGCTGAATTTACTCACTGCTGCTCAAAAGGAGGAGGCCTGTCATCCATATACAGCCACATGACAAGAATAATCCCTGATTAATGAATCCTTGATTGCATTAAGAACATATAAGAATGTCTACAATAAGGATAAAAAAAAAAAAAAAAAAATGAAACCTAAGAAGGAACTACAGCTTTGTGAGTATCGATTGACATTTTTAGGATTTCAGAGTTTTGAATCAAAATGAAAAATGACTTAAAATAAGGAGTGCCACAGATGTGGTCAGTATCAGCTTGGAATTTTAGAATTGTTGGACCCAGATTGTCATCCTGACCAACTCACATAGATTTTACTTAAGATCTTTTTTAACACTCCTTATCCCCTTTTTTGTATAACCATCTATATTTAGTTCAGGATCATTTAAAGGAATAGTACACCCAAAACATGATTAGCCTTCATTTTCTACTCACCCCCATGCTGAACAACACTCTGGAGTACTTTTTTGATATCTCAAATGCATCTGGAGATCTGGGAGGCTTCTTGCTGTCTGCTGACATTCAAATAATGGAGGTCTATGGTGCCCGAGTCAGAAAGGTCCATAAAAGTCCACAAAAAACGTGTCAATATTCCTCCATACTGCTCGTCCAATGTATTCCAAGTGTCCTGAGTGGGTAGCATCCAGAATTTACTCGAAACGAAGTCATTTAGAATGTTTTTAGAGCATAAACAGTAGTGTATAGGACTTCCTGAAAGCGCGCTGGCGCGTTCATGACGCTACAGAAGCCGGCAGACCAAACCAGACGAAAGTGCGCATTCAGCGTCTGCTCTGACGATAATGCAAGCGTAGAAGAAGAAATGTGCTGTTTACCTGTGCAAAGAAAGAAACAACGAAAGAAAAATGTCTGAGGACTTCAGTGTTGAGGAAGAGCATGAGTTCTTTGCCGAGCTGAATGCGCACTTTCATCGCGCAGGCGCGCTTTCAGGAAATCCTTTACACTACTGTTTATGCTCTAAAAACATTCTAAATGACTTCGTTTCGAGTAAATTATGGATGCTACCCACTCAGGACACTTGGAATACATTGGACGAGCAGTATGGAGGAATATTGACATGTTTTTTGTGGACTTTTATGGACCTTTCTGCCTCGGGCGCCATAGACCTCCATTATTTGAATGTCAGCAGACAGCAAGAAGCCTCCCAGATCTCCAGATGCATTTGAGATATCAAAAAAGTACTCCAGAGTGTTGTTCAGCATGGGGGTGAGTAGAAAATGAAGGCTAATCATGTTTTGGGTGTACTATTCCTTTAAACATGATTCTTTTGGTTCAGCTTTGCTAAAATTGTGCCTTTCTAGGTCAAGAAACAACAGCCAATCAACTGGCTTTTTGCATCATGGAACTTGGAAGACATCCTGAAATCCTGGAGAAGTAAGAGTTCATGTAAAGTTCACTATTCCTTGTGCTATAGTTGGTGAGCCATATGTTTTATGGTGTGGGTAAATTTTACAGAGCAAAGAAAGAAGTGGATGATGTCATTGGGATGAAACAAGAAATAAGCAATGATGACCTCGGGAAACTGGTCTATCTCTCACAGGTAATTTTTAAAAGCTGCTTCTTTAAACACTTTTTTTCTGTCTAATGTACATTTATTATTATTATTTATTTATTTATTTTTTTTCCTTTAAGACGTTTTATTGATGTGTTTATTATTGTTGCACAGGTGCTGAAAGAGACTCTGAGGATCTATCCAACTGCTCCAGGAACAGCCCGTGACATAGAGGAAGACATGATAATCAATGGTGTTCACATACCTGGAGGGGTCGCCGGTGTGGTAAGTCTTGCTATAAGTGCTATAAGTGTTTCATCAGAACACAAATAAGAATTCAAAACTAAAGATGGTGAAATTAAAACAGACTTTTGCAAGCCCTTAAGTTGCTGAATTAGGTTGTTTCAACAAATGACTTTTCAAATCTTAGCTGGAAACACAAGATCTACTTTATGGTGCCTTCTAAGAGTCTTCCAACCACTTGAACGTTATCTCCTCTATAACAACCATAAACTCACATATCTAATTGGGATTTACTGTAATAGATCAAGCACATTATTTTCAAGTGGACTTAAAAACTAATTCAAGCTTTTTCAATTAAAATTGTCAGAATTAGCGTTGAGTTCGAGGCTTTATAGAGTGGACCAAAATAATGCCTTGTTTTGGCTTAGAAACATAATTGAAGTTTATTGATCTCACATTAGAGAAATTTACCTCTGCATTTAACCCATTCCCTTGGGGAGCATTTGGCTGCCATCGTGGGGCACCCGGGGAGCAGTGTGGGGTTAAGGGTCTTGCTCAGAGACCCAGAGTGGGAGTCTTTTGGAGTTGGGCTTGAACTAAGGCCCCGTCCACACAAAGTCAAAACGAACAAGAAACGCTAATATTTTCCAGAACGTTTGTCGTAAAGACGGAGACGTAAAATAAATGTGATCGTCCACAAGAATCCATGAAAACGCTGCAAAATGTATGCCAGGCCTATAAGTGGCGCTGTGGTGCCAAAGCGATAATAGGCGACGAAATGTTGGGCATGCGCACTAATATTTATACATGGTTGCCCTGCGGGTCCATTTTCGTGGTTCAGTCAAATTCAGGTGCTGAACTATGTCGTCGATATGCTCTGTTCTTCCTGGAGATATTCCAGAAGAAGAAGATTCTGTTGTAAGCTCGACAGCAGGGTGAGTAGCATGAGCAGCAACCATTCAACACAGTATGGCGCCATTGTTGTTGTGATACTGTGTCGCGCATGTGTGTTTAGATGCGACGCTATGACTTATGCGTGTAAAAAAAAAATGTGGTTAGAGCTTAAAGATGGAAACGCGAAAACGGCGTTTCAAAATCTTCCCACTCTGAAGGCTGAATAAAAAAAAGATCGTTTACAGACCCCCGAAACGCCGGCTTCGTATGGATGAGAGGCTGGTTTGGTGAAAAATTTGTGCGTTTAGGCCAGGGTTTGGCTTCGTGTGGACGGGGCCTAAGAACCTCAGGATTCCAAGCTCCATTCCCTAACCACTAGGCTACCACTTCCCCATTAACATGCAAATTGAACCGGACAAACGGGTCTGGTGGGTTGTGATGATAGCAGAAAGGAATGACTATGACCTGGAGGACTGAGAATCTGCACCAGCATATCAAAGCTACATTATGTTAATATCTGGAGTTTCCCTATTTGCTGAAAGGAAGTGTAAATTAATTAATATACACTGTTGAATATAAAGAACATCCAAAAAAATCACGGAAAATGTTATATCTCATCTAACAAAAAGGCAATGTAAGCAATTTGGCTAATCCTAGCTGACCTTAAAAAGGAAACTGATAGTCTGGTTTAATTTCTGACAATAATAAAAACTGTATCTTCCTTGTTATACTCTTAAGAGAAAATACGGCTTCTACTTATTCGCGTTTATTGGTAACAAGCAATCGAGTTAAGTTTGCCCAACTACGTTTTCAACACAAAAACTCAAACTTGATTTAATTACTGGTTACCAGACGAAGCAATCCATTAAAGTTGGAGCTGCATTTTTCTCTTAACATTTACATATTACTCTAATTTTCAGTTTAGCACCTATATCGCTGGGAGGATGGAAAAGTTCTTCAACGATCCTCTAAAATTTGATCCAGACAGATTTCATCCAGATGCTCCAAAGTAAGTAAAACACAACTCCAAAATAATGCTTATTTTTAATGTGTGACTTTGCAATTTTTTTTCTGTGCAAGAAGAAAGAGTAAAACATTTGATCTTATTTTGTTTTTTTACCTAGGCCTTATTACTGCTACTATCCCTTTGCTCTTGGGCCACGCTCATGTCTAGGGTTGAACTTTGCTCAGGTGAGTCATTCAAATAGAAATGACCATAAAGTGTCAGCACAACTACAGAGACACAGACTTTGGTAAAAAAAAAAAGTAAAAAAATGTCTTTGAATTTTTAGATGGAAGCTAAGGTGGTGATGGCAAAACTGCTTCAGAGGTTTGAATTCAACCTCGTCCCGGATCAGACCTTTGACATAGAGGACACCGGCACCCTGAAGCCAAAGAGTGGAGTGATCTGTACCATCAGACACAGGAAATACAAAAAATAAGCACAAAACCCCCCCCAAAAACAACAACTTTACAACAGAATTAAATGAAGTCTTTGTGGTAAAACAAGTGGACAAACAACTATTTCATGATTTTGTTATGGAATCTATATTACATTTATCTTGTCTGTTGCAAAATCTGTAATATTCAGAAGAGGTCAAATCCATCCATCCATCCATCCATTTTCCAACATGCTTATCCCAGTTGGGGTCGCAAGGGGTGCTGGTACCTATCTCCAGCTGTCATTCGGTGGACAGGTCACCAGTCCATCTCAGCACAACACAGATACAAACAGGACAAACAACCATTCACACACACACACACACACACACACACACACACACACACACACACACACACACACACACACACACACACACACACACACACACACACACACACACACACACACACACACCTTGGAGAATTTGGATAAGCCACTTAACCTAACAGTCCTGTTTTTGTACTGTGGGAGGAAGCCAGAGTACCTGGAGAGAACCCACGTATGCACAGGGAGAACATGCAAACTCCATGCAGCAAGACCTCATGCCTTCTTGCTGCATCACTGTGCAGCCCCTGAGGAAAAATCCAAAATGAACTATTATACTCAAAATAAAACTAAAATTATTCTTTAAAACACAGACTGAAATTTGGGAAACGTTATTCTAATTATAAAAAAGAAGCACTGGTCTGTAATTTTTTTTGGCTTCATCATAAGCAGCATATTAAAAATATAAATATTAAAAATATTTGAGATTTGTAGAACTTTCATGTGAAGACAAAAAAATTAGGCATCTAAACATTCTCATAATTTAGATTTATTACCACTTCTCATCCTGTACAGAAGATTAGGTCAGTACATGTGCAAATGTTTTTAAAGATTTATGAATACTAGGAATTCAAATAACATTATTGAGCTTTAACATCTCAAAAGATTTAATCAACTGATAAACATTTTATTTCAAATGCACTCACACATTCTGCCTGAATATAATGGCTAACTTAATGTTATTACTCAGCATTTAGTTATTGGTTTACCCTTTTGAAACCTCAGATATTTAGTTTGGTGTGCTTCCAGGTATCAAAGTGAGTGTAAATACCATTGTGAGATGTAAATTGCTGCCTCAGTGTATGTGAATTAAACTAAACTGCTATACTTAAACTGACTCACAAAATATACTCTATTCTTTGCATGGTGTTCAACTTTTTGTGTTTTTATAATTTCTTCTCTTTGAATTGTTGCCTGGAGTGTATTCATAGGACGCCATGATCTTGTTCAGAGAATAAAGTAAGGTTTCATTTTACTTTAGCATGGAAAATTGTTTTAAGAGCAAAGCAGTGTGTCAAATTACATGAAAAGCACATTTCTAGTATAAAAAGCTTAAAACACCAAATGTCACACAATAAGTAATTAACTAAGAGTGCAACACCTAAATGTTATCAAGTATGAAAACCTATATTACTTCCGCTTTTGGTGAGACCCATCATTGCTATTCAGGCTATCTCTGTCTTAATTAAGTTCTTTTTTCTATGTTATCTATACATACGTAGTACTGTTATCTATATGTTATCTGTATATAAGTAATTCTAACTATCCAGAAGCACTTTAAAACATAGTGCCTTCTGCTGCACTTTTCTACTGAGCACTCGCTATGGCTTCTCTCCCTCCCTCGCTTAAATCTTTTCCAACTCTTTCTTCTTCCTCTCCTCTCTCCTCCTCTCTGTGTCAGATGCTCAATTATTCCTTCGCCTCCTTTAGTGATAATGGTATGTGTATTAGCTGTAGTATTGTTTAAGTTAGGAAGCAAGGGTGTTAGAGTTAGTATCCTGGCTTTAGGCAGTTGACATGTTTAGCCACCAAGAACAGGGACACCGCCAGGTAGTGGTCCTTCAAAAGTGCCTGAGCTGCCAGGCGATGGGTAATGGTACACAGAAAGCGTAGGCGGGAATCTCTGCCCACTGGTCACCACCAACCGATCCATGTTTCTAAACGTTTTTCCCCGCTCAGTGATGCACCGACTCAGAAGCCCACTCTGGTAATTGGCAGCTCTATAGTCAGAAACTTGGCACCATAGTCAAATGTTTGCTGGGGGCCAGAACAGGCGACATCAAATCCTACCTGATATTGCTGGCTAAGGATAAGGTTAAATACAGTAAGATTGTTATTCACGCTGACGGTAATGACACCCGGTTACGCGGATCGGAGGTCACTAAAATTAGTGTTGCTTCGGTGTGTAAGTTTGCCAAAACAATGTCGGACTCCGTCATTTTCTCTGGTCCCCTCGCTGGTCTGACCAGTGATGACATGTTTAGCCACATATCGTCATTCAACCACTGGTTGTCTAAGTGGTGTCCTGAAAACAACGTGGGCTACATTAATAACTGGCACTCCTTTTGGGGAAAGCCTGGTCTGATTCGGAGAGACCGCATCCATCCCACTTTGGATTGTGCAGCTCCTCTTTCTAGGAATTTATTAGTCCTCCAAAACCATGACAACCCAGGGTGCAGACTAGGAAGCAGAGTCGTAGTTTAACACACCTCTCTGCAGCTTCTCTACTGTTACCCATTCATACCCATGACCAAAATAAAATAAATTAGAAAAGAATCCCAAAGGAGTAAATAATGATAATCTAATTGAAATAAAAAATAACTCCAATTGGGGAAAATTTTTAAATGGCTAAATGTGGTCTGTTTAACATAAGATCTCACATTAATTTATGTTGCCTTACAGAAACTTGGCTGCAGCAAGAGGATTATGTGAGCCTAAATGAGGCAACTCCTTCTAGTTATTTAAATGTTAAGCTACCTAGAAATTCTGAGTGAGGAGGAGGAGTAGCAACAATCTTTCAGTCTGACTTTCTGATTACTCCAAAGGCAGTTAATAATTACAACCCTTTTGAACATTTAACCCTTGGTTTCCCATATCCAAATTGCAAAGCCACAAAACCTCTTCTCTTTTTTACTTTGTATCATCCACCAGGTCCTTACTCTAAATTTTTAGATGACTTTTCAGAGTTCCTATCTGATTTGGTGTGAGTTTTCATGGTTGCTATCTAATTTGGCGTTGAAATTTGACAGGGTCATCCTGGTGGGGGATTTTAAATTCCATGATGGCATTGAAAGTGATAGCCTTTTAATGCTATCCTAGATGCTATTAGCTTAGTTCAAAATGCGAATACTCCAACACATTCATCTTCATACTTTGCACCTTGTGCTGATATATATGGCATTGAAGAAATAACAGAATTTCCTCACAACCTCTGTTCCCTCTGACAACTTTTTAATAGCCTTCAGGATTACTTTAACAGAGTTCTCCTTCCCCAAAAGAAGGTTTCACTTTAGCAGGTCATAATCAGATAATGCAGTTATACAATTCAAAGAATCTGTTTCACTTCTCTCTCCTCTGTGTCATTGAGCAGTGCTGCAGAGGGCAAAAGTTTAGTTTATTCCCCTTCACAGGTTGATGATTTTGTTGATGGTGTTGCTAGTTCTCTGCGTACTGCCTTAGACAATGCAGCCCCTTTGAAAATGAAGAACTTTAAAAATAGAAAGCTGGCTGGAAAGATAATTTACTGCTGTATAAGAGGACCTTTTGTAAAGCAAAAGCAGCATATTTTTCCTCATTAATAGAGGATAATAAGAACAATCCTAGATATCTTTTTATTACAGTTGCCAAACTCACCCAGAGCCATAGCTCTGTTGAACCATCTATCCCACCAGCTCTTAACAGTAAATATTTTATGGGATTCTTTATAAATAAGATTGATTTTACACTCCTCTAACTATGATTGGTTTTTCTCTGGAAGGTATGGCAGCATCTGAGGTAGCCATAGATTCTGAGCTGGGTTTAGACTACTTTGATCCAGTTGAACTTTCAGTTAGCAAAACTATTGTCTTCATTAAAGCCTTCAACTTGTATTTTAGATCTACTTCCAAAGAAGGAAGTTTTTTAAGGAAGTATTCCCTTTGATCTACTCCTCCATTTTAGATGTGATTAATCGATACCTGTTAAAGGGATATGTACCAGAAGCTTTTAAGGTTGCTGTAATTAAACCTTTACTTAAGAAACCGTCCCTTGACCCAGATGACTTGGTCAATTATAGACCTATATCCAATCTTCCTTTCTTATCTAAAATTCTTGAGAAAATTGTTTCCAAACAAGAGTGTGACACCATGATTAACTTTTTGAAGAGTTTCAGTCTGGCTTTAGAGTTCCTGTTAAATCCAGAATAGAATTTAAAATCCTCCTTCTCACATATAAAGCCTTAAATGGCCAAGCTCCATCTTATATCAGAGATCTGATTGTTCCTTATGTTCCTAACAGAGCAGTTTGCTCTCAATTTACAGACTTACTTGTTCCTAGAATTTCTAAAAGTAGAATAGGAGGTAGATCTTTTAGTTCAGGCTCCTCTCTTGTGGAACCAACTACCAGTTTTAGTCTGCCAGGCAGACACCCTGTCTACTTTAAAGGGTAGGGTTAAAACTTTACTTTTGATAGTTAGAGTGTCTCGGGTTATCCTGAGCTATCTCTATAGTTATGCTGCTATAGGCTTAGACTGCTCCATCAACACCTTTGTTTATAGAAATTTGAGATCGGTCTGTTTTTCAGTGTAGTCCTGTTTCTGTGGGAGTGGGCTTGGAGCTCGTCTGCCTGGCTGTGTGTTTCCTGGATTAGGTCGCCTGTGGAGCTGGTTGACAAGCTCCTTTGTATTTTTGCTTCGTTCTGTATGTCTTCTTCTTTCTCCTTGAACCCCAGTCGGCTCGGGCAGATGGCCACTCACACTGAGCCTGGGTCTGCTGGAGGTTTCTCCCTGTTAAGAGGGAGTTTTTCCTCTCCACTGTTGCTATAAGCATGTTTGGTGTGAGGGATTGCCTTTGAGTTGATGCAATCAACTGGTTTTCCATAGATAGTTAACCAAAAAACATGACAAAATTTAAAACTTTTGGGGATCCAAATAATAGATTAAGTTTAAAGTATTGTTTTGCATAAAAAATTGCAAAATGATGAGTAATACTATAGAAAAAAATATATTTTAATTTGGCAATAACAAAATATATAATTATAAATAAAAGAACATGTATAAGAGTTGTTCGACTAAAAATGGTGAAGTCTTTAGCTTGTTAATGTGGAAGAAGTAAGGGTCAGTCGTCCTTGTTTCTGAGCAGAACCTTTCCTTGAGTCTGGGTTTGGACAGGAAGAGCTGAAACTCCTTCCCATTGTTGGAGAGCATCCTGTCAAAAACTACAGCAAGTATTCCAGTATGTATGGTTGAACACTTCTAAAAAAATCTTTTTTAATATAATTAAAATATTTCCGATCTTTACACATTTATGGAAACGAAGAGAGGAAAGACAAAGTCTTTCATCCTCTTTTAAAATGTTTGTCTGCTTCTAAAAGCGTCCGTATGTCACCTTCAGATCAATAACAACTGTGTATGATATACTGTATCTGCATCAGGTACACTATAAACCCCAACAGGTTCAATGAACTCAAAATATTTGATGAAACTGATTACCTCAAAATATTTAGCTATGTTAAAGAATATTTTAAGTAATTTCTACTTAAAATGAGACTTTTGTTAGTGCTCAAAATCTTTGAGGACAAGGATAAAATTAAAAAGAATAAAAAAAAATAATTTCAACAAACAAACATTTTAAGTAATTACTACTCTAAACTAGAAAAGTTATTCACACTCATTTATTTTAAGGAAGTTGATGAACTGAAACATAATTTCACAAACTAACATTTTAAGTAATCACTACTTAAATTTTTGATAAGTTTAATGAACCTGATCATTTTGAAACTAATGTTAAAACTAACAAAATTGACACTGGAAACGGAGTTGATTTTTTTAAGTTATCACCCCTAATAATATCTTCATGTTATCACCATGACTCATTCAGTTTCTCAGACCTAAACATTGTCGATTCAGCTTTTTATATTTTTAAGTTGACTTAACTGTATTTAAACACATTTTATTGCCTGTATATGTTAGCAATTTTTCTCAAAATCAAATATATTTTATTTGTATGATTCAAATAGAAAAATATTCAAAAGACAATTTTACTGCAGATTCCATTTATTTATGAATTCCATTAGAATTCAGAACAATGTCCCCAGCAATGGGGTTAATACAGAAAATAAAATAAATAACAACCACATTTTCAATAAAAATGCTGAATAAATACGGTTTTATTTATTCAGCAAGTAAAACCGTAAAAGATCTTTTAGTTCCCAGTGACTTCAAGGCAGACCAAAGCATTTCCGTACGAAACTCTGGGACCTCAAGCCAAACACTGAAATGATCAAGTCAAAAACAATTACAAATCTGCAGGTCTGTTTAAAGCTGCCTTCTGAAACATCAGCTTCTCTGTATCCACAAAAAACGAAAAATTGGCCAACATAATAGGCCGATCCAAAAATAATAGGCCAACATAAATAAAAAAAGCGAAAACAAAAAACAAAGACAAAATGGTTGCTTGAGTATCACCATGCTGGTAGTAACAACGACATCTTTTAAGCAGACTGCTTACTCATCCATCATCAGATCATTTTTAAGGCTAAGCAGTCTTGGAGGTAACCGCTTCAGGTCATCCAAACTAGGGGTGCACCGATTGCAGTTTTCTGGACGATTTCCGATCACCGATCTTTAAAAAGTCTGACCTGCCGATTCCGATTTTGGTTGATACCGATTTTATTATTTTTTTTGCTATAACCATCACTGTGTTACAAGATCGCAATTCACTTTCAATGTTAAAATCTTTTCTTGAACAATAGCCTTGAACCATTATAAACTTGCTTTAACTGCCCATGAGGCAGAGCCTTGACATAGAAATGAATTAAATAATAAATATTAAGTAAATAAAACAAACTTAAGACTACAAAATTGGTCTTTTGATTTTTTACATTTCAAAAAACAAAACTTTAACAAAAGATCAGATTAGAGAACTGTTTTAAGGTACTTACCAAAAATAAAGTGCACAGTAGTATTTTGCTTTTACAAAATCACAAGGTTCAAGGTCCTTTGAGAACATATTAGCAACTTAAAAGAAAATCCCCCAATGCAGCAGCTTTGTGTCCATTTAAATGTATAAGCCATCTAAACAGTAACTTGCAAAATCTTACAATACTAAGTCTTCTAAAAACATTATCAGGGGTAAGCTTTGATCTCACAGTCTTATTGGAGTCACTTGAGCATTATTGGCAGGTTTTTCTTGATGGATAAAAGCATTTCTGCTTTTTCACCACTCAGGCGACTTCTTTTCTCATCTACGACATGTGCAGCCAAGCTAAACAGGTGTTCACTTTCAATGCTTGTGCATGGGGCAGAGAGATAGGTTTCCTCGTAGTAGCTTTGTTTTTTTTAATTGCTCATAAGAGCTAACAGCGGGCCACCGACGGACTCTTTTCTTCCGGTGGCTTTCGCTTTAGCCCTAGCTTGATTGTTCTTTTCAAATGCTGCATATTCAGCGGCGTGGTGGTTTCTTAAATGGCGAACGAGGTTTGTAGTAGTAAAGCTTTTGGAAGTGGTTCCACCCCGACTAATTTCGGCCTTACAAGAATTGAGAATTGCGAGCTTTTGATCTCCTTCTTTAACAGTATAATATTTCCAAACCAAGGACATAGCTGCTCCTGGTGACCTGTGAACTGCGACACCGGATGTTGTTACAGTTCACTCGACCCGGTGAGTGGGTCTTTCAGTCAGCCGTCTCTAAGAGCAGAAAAAATATGGAATAGCAATTGATTTTAAGACACTCGCGGAGGTAAATAGATCGGTGGTTAAGATCGGTTTTGTATGTATATATCGGCCGATCACCAATCACCCTAAATTAAGAAAAATCGGGGCCGATCGATCGGCTGGCCGATTTATCGGTGCACCCCTAATCCAAACCCATTACAACTTTCTGAATAAAATTGAATGTATATGTCAATTTCTTTGGATACTGTAGATGTAGTGCATAAATCAAGCCAAAAAGCAAAATGAATGTCTCTGTTAACTGTGCTAAAGTTTATCACATACCACAATCTCTCCCTCAAGAACTATAGAATGTATTGCAGGACCAAACTTCACTAGGGAGACTGTATCATTCGAGACAGTGAGAACAGCTACAGTTGTATCCGAGAGGTCTGGCAGGTCAATGTCTTCTGCCTAAAGAACATGACAGTAATTAGTTAATGAGTAGAGCAGTCAATGAAAAACACTACATGTGTATTTAATATGAAATACCAGTGAATGAAAAGTTCAGGTAAAATTCCCAAATATGACATTCTTGGAGAATTACTGTAGTACAGTATGATTTAATAGCTTTTCTGGTGGCTAGGAAGAGGGTTGTGGTTGTTGTCTTTTGGCAGTAACAGAGGGTTAAATAGAAAAAATATATATTTATAGAGATACACAAACTAAGAAAAAGAAAGAGTAAAAGAGTACACACAGTTGAATCATAAACTTACATTCCAGGTCTTAAAAAATCCAGCAGCATCTTCACGCAGGAAGATGGGAAGTGCCTGCAGAGCAATTGTGCGTCTGCTGTTAACATCGCAACTTCCTAGAAGAGTGAGGGATTGTGGGTAATGGGAAGACAGAATTGCAGAATAAGCAGAATATTAATCATATGCATATATTAAATAATACTATAGTACAAATTGTCATGAGGTAGGTAATGTTACATACAAGGAGATCATAGGTCCTGAAGATGTTTCTTAGCAATTAAGAAGTTTTGCCAGTGCGGGCCGCTGTCTCACGGTACATCGTCATTAGCCATGGCATGTACTTATCAAATGCAGAATAAAATGTACTCTTTAAATTCATATTTGTTATTCGATGGAATTCTGCACAAATCTGAAAATGCAAAAAGAAAATTGGTCACAATGACATTAAGTTATATATTGCTGCAGCATGGCATCACTACCCATAGGTTAAATTATGCTAAAATCATTGCACTTCCTCACAACTGGGTGTGTGTGTTAGACCACTTCCTGAGGGGTGGCTACACTGCTAAATATTATTGGCTGTAGAGCATGTCCGATTTTGATAACGGAAACTGCTACAGGTATCTTTAGTGAGGATAAGTCTGTTTCTTTAAAGCAACATTAAAGCACTTTTATTTGTTTATCCAGCACCTACTTAGCAAATAACAATGTCCACAGATAGGGTAGAGTATGTTACATGATTTTATGAAAGTATGATGTATTGCGACATCGAAGCAAATAATCAAATTAGTAGTTTCTTACGTCTGATGAGTGCCACTAAGATATTCTCATTAGAGAGCAGTAGCCAAACTTAGATATTGTATTTTCATAGCCTAGTTTACCTGACAGGATGTTTACATAAATCTGTTTTAAGGCTTATTTGCACAGATAAGATTTTTTAGGTATGGAGGAACTGCTCTTCCATATATAAAAATAAATACATAAATAAATACATGCTCAATAAATAAATAGGCATTCAATTAATTACCCCCCAAAATACAATGAATAAATATGTAGGTAGAAATTAAATTATACAGTGAGACATAAATGTATATATATATCTCTTAATTAGCTTCTTTATTTTTTCACCTTTTTGTAAACAGTTTCATTTGTTACTTGAATCGACTGTTTAATTGAGGTCTGAAGAAGTTTTCTCTAAGGGAAACCCTAAAGAAATAAGATGCCTTTTGTAGGGTTTTGTTTTCCCTAGAGATGTCCATTGGATGCAAACTCATAGCCATGTCTCCATGTGTAGAACACTACACAGTACCTTTCATTTGGTTCTAATAACACCAGATTGTTTATTTTCTTGTCTACTAGTAAATACTTTAGTTTTTTATTTATTATGCTGATCATAAAACAATTTTTACACTGTGCTATGTCATTGGCTGATTTTTAATAAATATTTTAACCAGTGTATCAGACTCATTTTGAATTGACATTAGCTTGGTACAATGTTAAGTAGCTTCTGATGTAGTTAAGCTACTGTTAACACATTAGTGTAACTTAGCTTGCTATAATTCTTTAGGTGGTAGCTTTGGTGTAGTGAAGCTTAATTTATTGTTGAGTAACTGATAGCTTAGCTCACTACACTGGACAAGTAGCTTGCCTAACACTGCCTATCAGAATCAGACATTGACAGTGATCATGCTAAGCTAGGCTATTGTCGGCAAGTTTAGATACAACTTGGCTTCCTATCATAGGCTCAATTTATGAAACATTGCTTCGGCGTCTGGCTGGCTATAATTTTCGCGGCCAAAGTAGTAGGCTTAACACCAGAAACGGATGATAAAAGATATTTGGTAGTGCTAAAACCATTAGGTTTGTCTGTCCTGTTTTCCAATAAAGTAGTGCAAAAGGCTAGCTGGCTCACAGCTGAGACAACGAACTTTAGTTACCTCGCAAAAACATATCCCACAGGAGGTCTCTGTCACATAGCTTACGCTTTAGCTGAGGTCTGCCCGCTGGAAGACGATAAACAAATAAATAAACAAAGTAGCCTACAAGCGTGTTCTTACCTTTTGTGCAGAGTTCAGAGGCTACGGTTTGCAGCCTGATGTTGTTGATGATCTCCTCAATGTTGTTGCCTGCCTACATCCGATTGCACAGCAGTCCCTGCAAACAACTAGTCTTACGATGTCAAATTGTAACAGATTACATTCACCACAATCGATCATAGACTAGTGCTATGGAACCCCGAATGATTCATAATTAAATCAATTGAAAACTTTATGAAATAAATACCATTTTGATAAATAACACACAAATATATTAAAGAATAAAAATATATATTTCATAATAACATTACCTTATTTTTATTTCATGACCATATTATATATTTGTTTGTTATTTATCAAAATTGTTTTTATTTCAGAATTTTTTATTTATTTATTTAATTATGAATCATTTGGGGTTCCATATAGTTCATCCACCTTTCATTTGGGATATCCGATTTTTTGTATTTTTTTATATTGGTTTGTTAGGTTAATTGCCATGTTGATATGAACCTATCCAATGAACTGGCACGTCATTATTACGTCAGACGTAAATTCAATCCACTCTTGAAAGGAATGAGTTTGGGGGTCAGTTCTACTCATATACTAAGAGTTAATCTTGTCAAAATAATCAATAACCGGGTAACCAGTTGAGTGAACTTAAAATATTTGTGGTGCCTGAACAATATGGCAGCTTTGAGTACAGCTCAGCAATTGTATTGAGTTTATAGCACTGTTGGGGAATACAGTGTACATTAAGCTTGTTTTTACATTAGAAGCATACTTTGTATTTACAATTATTAATAGAACACATAGAATGAATATTTATCTGATACTTGGACTACCATCATTGATAAGGGAGGACATTTTCTTCTGTTATTTGCATATAAAACTTTAGAGAGCTATTAAACATCAAAATCAAAACAGGTGAGCACGTCCATATTTACTTCATTAGAAATAGTGTAGGAACTAGAATTTAAACTAGGAACATAATTAGGTGACATCTTTTGAACAATGATTCAGTGTAGATAGATTTTTTTAAAGTTAATTTACTATCGTTTTTTTAAAATAGCCCAGATTCTGTTAAAACAAGGTGTTTCTTTTACTTTAAAAAATTTGCATTTGCTGTAGAAAATGCTTGTTAAAAACAAGTAATTTCCAAAGTTCCAACCGTATTATTTTACATTCTCAATAAACTGAGAAAAGAGAGAAAAAGAACATGTTATAACTGCAACTACTTCCTCTCTTTGGCACCACCTAACGCACGTAAAATGCATCATGAACTTTGTTCAGACTTTTTTTGGTATGGAGGGAGGGACCTACATTTGATCTTTTTCACTCTCTGTGAACAGCTTTCAGTTCTCCTGGACTGAGTTCACTAAAATGGCATTTTTCCACCTAGTTTTTGGTTTGCTCTGCAAAGCCCTTCTTGTCCTGTTCTCTCTCCTCTTCATTGCCTTTCTGGGTTACTGCTTGTACCTTAAGTACATTCATATGAAATATGACCACATACCAGGGCCACCAAGGGACAGGTAAGCCAAACAGTCAAGTTGTGTTTGCTGCTGTTCTTTGCAAACATTCTTTCCATTTTCTTTCTCACACAGCTTTTTTTTTGGCCATTCACCAACACTTCTGAAGATAATGAAAAAAGATGGCTTAGTGCATGACAAATTCCTAGAATGGTAAGGACTGAATCTACACAGCATTTTTTTGTGCTCTCAGGACAGAATTTGTGCGTCACTTCAAATCTCCATTATGTTTAATTAACTAATAGTTTAATATACAATACATCCTATATGCTTATACTCTAGATTTATTATTCCCAGTTTGAAATTATTATAAACGTGTTATTTTCAGGTCTGAGACTTACGGACATGTTTGTAGGATAAACTTTCTGCACTATGTCAGTATATGCATCACGTGTCCAGAAGCAACAAAGGTAAATATATCTAAGAGCTGCAAGAGAAACACTGTGAGAGGGAATGCACCTTTAATTTGTGTCTGCAGACGAAGACCCTGCTATTATAAAACATTAAGTGTGTAAATGCTCCTTTAATATTTAATTGGTTCTTGTTTCAGGAAATCCTAATGTCCCCAAAGTACACCAAGGATAAAAATGTCTACAAAAAACTCTTTAATCTTTTTGGTCAAAGGTAGTGTCTGGATTGTTCTTACCTCTTTATTTAACATGAACAGCCTAGTTTTTAAGGAAGTATTGTTGTGATACTAATCTCTCAACTTTAAAAGGTTTTTTGGCAATGGCTTGATAACAGCTCGGGATCATGAGATGTGGTACAAACAGCGCCGGATAATGGACCCTGCCTTTAGTAGCTTGTGAGTCATCAGTCTCTATTTATTATATGAGGTTTGAGCCAACCCAAGATATAAGATAACTAAGCATTTATTAATAATCCTCAACCAAAAAAGAAGCACTTAAGAGAACTATTAGATCTTAGCATAGAAGATATGTTCTTTTTCCATCCCCACATGCTGATACTGCCACTACTATGCTTCAGATTATGCATACAGTAAGTGGTTAGACAGAACAAGTTCAGTTATCATCTATATAACCAGAGCACATGCCTCCTGATGTTTCCTTCAGTAGATTTATTGTGGTTCTACTTTGTTTAAAGATTTAGAAAAATGTTTTGATTTATTATAACGTTACTATGGGCTGCTTACGTAGGTTTTTTCTTAGTGTCAGAAAACTTTGCAATCCAAAGAGTCTGTTTTTCATCCTTTTTTTTCACGAGTTACAGAAAGAAATATAGAAAAGGTACAAAAGTTTTCATCCATTTACATCTATCATTTACATGGTGAGGTCATGTCTCACACATTGAACACATAAAGTCAGTGGCATCGTCGATTAACGTGAGGTTACTAAAATATGGCTAATTCAATGATGGCTTTCTTTAAAATGTTGCTCCTCAAAGGCCACATTTTCAGAGGTTAAGACTGATTAGACTTTGTTGACTCATGAGACTTTGTTCTGTCACCAACTTTAACACCTAGAGCTGTGGATCACATCCAGAAACAATATGGACCTGCGTCTCTGATCAAAACTCTGTTTGCCAAGCCTTCTTCTGAAGGTTCATGTCCTATGATTATGCCCTATTTTTTGTTGGTGTATCACATTTAATCCTAATAATATTCCCTGAATTTTTTTGTTTAGGGAAAAGATATAAAAATAAATCTGACAGGAATAAACACTCTTCCAAGGCTTCTTCTTGGGTTGATGTCTCTTTGTTCTTAAATATCTTTGCTTTCAGGTACTTGAGAGGTCTGATGGGGACCTTTAACGAGAGAGCAGAGAAACTCATGGATAAGCTCTCAGAGTTAGCTGATAATAACACAGAGGCCAAGATGCTTCAACTTATCAACTGTGTCACGCTTGATGTCATTGCTAAGGTGGCCTTAGTTTTGTCTTGGTTTGCAAAAATTGGGTAAACTCCTGTCTTAAACATTGTTCATCTAGCTTCATTTAAATTATATGTATTTTTGTCAAACTTAGGTTGCTTTTGGCATGGAGTTAGACCTCCTGAACTATACATCACCTTTCCCCAAAGCCATTGAGACAGTTCTAAAAGGGATGATGCACTATGTAAGAGACTTCACATATGAGGTAAATGTACAGTTTTATTTTTATTGAACAGAAATTAAAACACATTTTTTAACAATAAAAGTAGTGACAAATTCAGTCTGCTGTTCCAGTACTTTCCTAGGAACAAACAATTTGTTAATGAAGTGAGGGAAGCTTGTCGTTTTCTGCGGAAAACTGGAGCTGAACTGATCCACAAGAGAAAGATGGCTATACAAAATGGAGAGGATGTTCCAAAGGATATTCTCACACAGATCATCAAGACTGCAGCCACAGGTTGTGATCAAAAGATGGATGAAGTCAAACATTTTCTCAACTAAACGGGAGATGAATTGACCCCTATGATCAGGTTCAGTTCATTGACTCATCATATTTCTCCTTGTTCCAGAGGAAGTCATGACTGAAGAAGATGAGGAGTTTATGTTGGACAATTTTATAACATTTTTTATTGCAGGTAAGTATTTTTATATCCCCATTGTGCTCTGTGGACATGATGCTTTCTTTACTCCTAGACCTGCTGGGTTAAACATAGACTAATCCTGCCCTACGTTAATTTAATAATATATGGCTGGTTTATGGATTTATCCCCACATACTAAGGTATGATTTAATCCTAAAAAAAATGCATTAAAGTGAATAATTTCATAATAAAATGAGAGATACAGAGGATAAAGAAAAGAAAACTCATTTTCTGGATGCTCTGGACTACAACTAGGCAGGGTTTTTATTTTCCAAAGCCTAATTTACCTACTGCTGCTTAAAAGGAGGAGGCCTGTCATCCATATACAGCCACATAACCAGAATTATCTCTGATTAATAAATCCTCGTGAGAGTTTTCTGCCACATATTTGGTTAATATCAGCCAGAAATTTTAGGATTGGTGGCCCACAAATTGTCATCCTGACCAAATCACATTTAGAGGTAGATTTAACTTATGATCTTTTTTAACACCCCTCATACCCACAATTTTTGTATAACCATCTATATTTAGTTCAGGATCATTTAAACATGATTCTTTTGGTTCAGTTTTGCTAAAATTGTGCCTTTCTAGGTCAAGAAACAACAGCCAATCAACTCGCTTTTTGCGTCATGGAACTTGGAAGACATCCTGAAATCCTGGAGAAGTAAGAACTAAATTAAAGTTCACCATTCCTTTTGGTATAGTTGGTGAACCTTATGTTTTATGTTGTGTTTGAAACTTATAGAGCAAAGAAAGAAGTGGATGATGTTATTGGGATGAAACAAGAAATAAGCAATGATGACCTCGGGAAACTGGTCTATCTCTCACAGGTAATTTTTAAAAGCTTCTTCCTTAAACACTTTTTTGTTATTATTATTATTTTTTTAACCTTAAGACGTTTTGTTGATGTGTCTATTATTGTTCTATAGGTGCTCAAAGAGACTCTGAGGATCTATCCAACTGCTCCAGGAACATCCCGTGACATAGAGGAAGACATGATAATCAATGGTGTTCACATACCTGGAGGGTTCAGTGGTGTGGTAAGTCTTGCTATAAAAGGTGTTTCATCAGAACACAAATAAGAATCAAAAACTAAAGGTGTTACTGTATTAGGTTGTTTCAATGAATGACTTTGCAAATCATTGGTGGAAACACAACATCTACTTTATGGTGCCTTCTAAGAGTCTTCCAACCACTTGAATGTTATCTCCTCTATAAAAACCATAAACTTGCATGTCTAATTGGGATTTACTGTGATAGACCAAGCACATAATTTACAAGTGGACTTAAAAAGAAATACATAACTTGTCATGTGCGGTTCCAAAAAAAAAAAAATAATAAAAAAAAACAATTAACTTGACTTTGTTTCCAAGTCTGAAGATGTTTCGCCTCCCATCCAGGAAGGGTTCTCGACTAGGTTGGAACTCAGAACCTCAGGATTCCAAGCTCTATGCTAACCACTAGGCCGCCACTCTCCCATTAACATGCAAAATAAAGCCTCCAATACCTGATACTGGTCTAAGCCTCTGAAATGAGGGTCATTAGGGGGAATTGTTGGCCTGGCTGAACAGGGGAGACGTTCTGGTCCCCTGTATGTGGGTGGGATTTGTGATGATAGCAAGAAGGAATGACTATGACCTGGATGACTGAGAATCTGCACCAGCATATTAAAGCAACATTATTTTAATATCTGGAGTTTCCCTATTTGTGGAAAGGCAGCGTAAATTAATTACACTGTACAATGTACACTATTGAATGTAAAGAATGTCCAAAAAATCACGTAAAAAATTATCTCTCATCTTGCAAAAAGGCAATGTAAGCAATTTGGCTAATCCTAGCTGACCTTAAAAAGGGAACTGATAGTCTGGTTTAATTTTTGACAATAATAAAAACTGCATCTTCCTTGTTATACTCTTAAGAGAAAATACGGCTCCTACTTATTCCGTTTTATTGGTAACAAGTAATCGAGTTCAGTTTGCCCAACTTTACGTTTTCAACTCAAAATCCTAAAAATGAAGTTGAATGAACTTGATTTAATTACTTGTTACCAGACGAAGCAATCCATTAAAGTTGGAGCTTCCTTTTTTTCTTAACTTTGACATATTACTTTAATTTTCAGTTTAGCACCTATACTACTGGGAGGATGGAAATGTTCTTCAAGGATCCTCTGAAATTTGATCCAGACAGATTTCATCCAGATGCTCCAAAGTATGTAAAACACAACTCCAAAATAATGCTTATTTTTAAAGAGTGACTTTGCTCATTTTTTCTATGCAAGATGAAAGAATAAAACATTTTATCTTATCTTGTTTTTTCCAAGGCCTTATTACTGCTACTATCCCTTTGCTCTTGGTCCACGCTCATGTCTAGGGTTGAACTTTGCTCAGGTGAGTCATTCAAATAGAAATGACCATAAAGTGTCAGCACAATTACAAAGACATAGACTTTGGTAAAAAAAAAAGTAAAAATGTCCTTGAATTTTCAGATGGAAGCTAAGGTGGTGATGGCAAAACTGCTTCAGAGGTTTGAATTCAACCTCGTCCCGGATCAGACCTTTGACATAGAGGACACCGGCACCCTGAAGCCAAAGAGTGGAGTGATCTGTACCATCAGACACAGGAAATACAAAAAATAAGCACAAAAAAAACAAAACTTTACAACAGAATTAATTGTTTTTGTGGTAAAACTGCATCTCTTGCTTTACTGCTGACTTAATCAATATATGTTGGTAATGAACAGTACATTTATCTATATATTTGCACTATGCTCTGTATGATGCCTTCAGTTTCCTATAATTTGACTAAAGCCTTACCATTATGGGCAATCTACACAGGGGGGCGCTGTGATCTCTTTAAATTAATGGATGGATAGCATTTGTTTAATTGCACTGGATGCTGAACATATTTTAGAAATGCAAGTAAATTAGATTATATTTTGTTTAGATGTAAAATATTTATTGTTGTTTAATGTGACAAATGAAAAATCCAAAGAAACAGTACATTTTCTCTTTTCAATGGTAACCTTTGGCTTATTTCTTTGGTGTTAACACTATTTTTTGTATATCAATTTATACAAAGCAGATTTTGATTCAGACCCCAAATTTAATGTTTAATTTTGAAACATGTTGCAGAACTTGCACCATCTCTTAAATTGCTTTAAAAAAATCCACTGAAATGGAATAAACATAAAAAGTTTCTCCTTTTACCTTATTGTTCTCTGTTCTTTTCAATTATTTTCTTTTTGTTTGAATAAAGAATAACCAAATACACAATCTTCTTTTTTGATTAATTTTCCTGTAAGTTAGCTTAGCCATTCTTCTGGCTAAATGTTCAATTTAAACTGAAATTTGTACATTTTCACAACTTCATGATTTTAAAAGACACTATCATATTATTATTTCACAGAAATAAAAAGCAATTACAAAAATAAATTCAATGTAATTGTTTTTTGTTTTTTTTACTCCTAACCCTAGGTGCCCCTTTATCAGAGGGGCAGCAGGAGCAATTGACTGAAACAAGGTGTTAATTGTTCGGTTGCATGTTCCTGTCAATGGGAAGGGGGCACTCCCTTTGTTGTAACCGGCTGTTCTCAATGCTGGATTTTGACATAATTCCTGTGTTCTATACAAGTGGTCAAAGAGCTATTTCACTATTTTTAACAAATCTAGCTTACAATTATCTTCTCTGTTCAAAAAAATCTGTAAGACTCAGAAGAGGTCAAATCCAGAATAATCCATTATACTCACCATACATTCTTTAAAACCCAAATTTGTGAAAAATTATTCTAATCCTAACAAAGAAGCATTGGTCTGTAATTTTTTTGTGGCTTCAGTATAAGCAGCATATTAAAGAAAAAAAATAAGAAATAAAAAATTGTTGAGATTTGTAGAACCTTCATGTGAAAGCAAAAAAATATGCACTTAAACATTCTCATATTTCAGATTTGTATTTTTCCTTTTTATGGAGTTCTGTTTTTTGCTATTTACTCATCCCATCCTGTGCAGATAAGGACAGTACGTGAGCAAATGTTTTTAAAAAAATTATGAATACTGGGAATTGAAATAACATTACTGAGCTTTAAAATCTCAAAAGAATTTAATCAACTGACAAACATTTTATTTCATATACACCCACACATTTTGCCTGTATATAATGGCTAACTTACTGTTATTAATGTTATTATTTAATCTTAGAATTCTGGCTTTAATCTCAGAATTCCGACTTTAACCTCAACATTCTGACTTTAATCTCAAAACTCTGACTTTTTTTCTCTGAATTCTGACTTAAATCTCAGAATTCTGACCAAATTCTGACAGCCAACAAACATGTTAGCATCAAGCCGTAGCAAAAGCCATGTCTGTTTTAAATACTAAACTAGCTCTCTTGTTTTAATCACCTTCTACCCTTCCATTAACTAAATAGCATCTTTGTGTTAAATAGCATCACGTAAAAAGTCGCCTAATTTCTTAATTTTCCACCAATGTGTTACTGGCCCTTCCAAACAACTCACATCTTTGTCAGTGACGCTGCGTGCTCCCACATCTCTTCCTTCATGGTGCCCATTTACATTAGGATCCAAAATTCGGAGATTAAAGTCAGAATTCTGAGATTAAAGTCAGAATTCTGAGAAAAAAAGTCAAAATTCTGGGATTAGAGTAATAATTCTGAGAAAAAAGTCAGAATTCTGTGAAAAAAGTCAGAATTCTGAAATTAAAGTCAGAATTATGAGGAAAAAAGTCAAATCCTGGGATTAAAGTATAATTCTGAGAAAAAAGTCAGAATTCTGAGATTAATTAAAATCAGAATTCTCGTTAAACTGAAATAAAATTCGAAAAATCTGTCTTTTTTTTTTTTTTTTCAGTATCTCTAATCCTCTCTCGTAGTTTTGGCATGTTTGGATACAATCATTATTGTTTTCTTCAGTTTTTCCGTGGGGCCGTGAACGTTCCATGCTGTTGCTTTAAGAGGGCAGAGCTTCCAGCGCTCTGCGTGAGGGGCGCACTTTTCATCTACCTGCTGCCTGCCTCTCTGCTCTGTCTTGATTGGCCCTCTGGAGCCGAATCCTCTTGAATGATTTCAAACCCGAAGACTTTGGACACAGAAGAGGAGAGGGGGGAGGTGTTCGCTGGGAAGTGGTCAAGTTGAAAGAGACTAAGCGCTCTCATATGGCAAGCCAAGACAGGGATTTCTATTTCGCGGAGCAGCGCTTTTTCTGACGTCTAACCGCTTCCAGACGGAGGGAAGGGGAAAGAAACGGGACTGATTTCGCTTTAAAGCTGGCCGATTTTAAATCCGCCCCAAAAAACCATCCTGTTTCTTTTTATTGGTATTATTTATGTCCTATCACTTGTGTGTAGTGATGTCCTGCGAGGATGATGTCTAAGCTGAGGGACGCGCTGTGCTGATTGGATTCGGACCACACTGGGAATATCTCTGAATCAATATCTCAGCATTATCAGTAATAACTGGAGAAATGTGAGTACCAACAGTTGGCTTTGAGGTCCAGTTAGGCTTTTATTTACCAAACCAAAGGGGCTGGGGAGGGAGGGCTTTCAGCCCATGCACAGGTTGTCATAGCATCCAATTAATATTTTCAATCTACCACAGGAGCTTTAGTTTGGACAATGTGTTCGTTTTCCAATACCATCCCTCAGCTCAGGTTGGGTTAATTCAGGTTCTCACAGTGAGTTGAAAGCAGCAGTATTCACACACTGAGATTTAGATTACAGTCATGGCTAAAAATCCCTCAGAGGGGGCCAAAGATGACCTGAGCCAGATGACTGATGATGACCTGCTGCGGTTCAGCAAAGAGGAGCTGGTGAGGAAATTAAGGAAGGTGG
Organism: Cyprinodon tularosa; assembly: GCF_016077235.1. Classification (NCBI taxonomy): domain Eukaryota; kingdom Metazoa; phylum Chordata; class Actinopteri; order Cyprinodontiformes; family Cyprinodontidae; genus Cyprinodon; species Cyprinodon tularosa. The sequence goes on from NW_024038821.1 coordinate 291,107, forward strand.
ATGTGGAGAAAATGAACTTGATGATTGAGCATGGCAACATGATGAAAGACATCAACCGACGGCTGCAGCTGCACCTGCATGAGATCAGGAGTCTGAAAGAGGTCAACCAGAAGCTGCAGGATGACAACCATGAGCTCCGGGAGCTCTGCTGCTTCCTGGATGATGACAGGCAGAAGGGCAAGAAGCTGTCCAGGGAGTGGCAGCGCTTCGGCCGCTACACTGCCAGCGCCATTTGGAAGGAGGTAGGTGCCTACATGATGAAGCTAAAAGAGCTGGAGGCCAACCAGGAGAGTGTGCTGAGGGAGAACTCTGAGCTGAAGGAGATCATCCTCATGCTGGATGAGGAGAGGAACGGGGCTGGCTCCAGGAGCTCCATAGACAGCCAGTCTAGCCTCAGCAACCTGAACGGTGGAGCTGGGACAGTCAGAGATGTTGGAGATGGAAGCAGCACGTCCAGCACAGGGAGCGCCGGCAGCCCAGATCACCACAACCATGTACACAAACCCTCAGAGAACAGTAAGATGCCCACCATGAGGAGGTCAATGGATGATCTGTCTGCACCCCATCACCACAGGAGCATCCCTAATGGATTGAACGGTGAGTGAAGTCATTGTTGAAATCTCCTAGTTCGGCTTTCAACAGACGTTCCTTTTTCTAAATGTTTTAATGAAACTTATTAAGGATAGCCACTTAGTTTCTTGATTCGACTTTGCAGTCGCATCCTGATTGGGGGGCAAAGGTGTCTGCTGGATAACTAAAATTGCCTCTCAGTGCTAAACCAGCCCATCCTTTCAGATTTGTCAGGGCACTAGATTCTCTTGGTTCAAGAAGGCCTAATATTTTGAGACGAGGCACTGATGATCACTGCAGTTTCTGTTGTGGAGGGGGAGTTTTCCTCTTTCTTTGGGCCCGTTTGACATGCAGGCACAGGTCCAGAAATCAGTGTCCCTGCAAGACCTAAATACATGGCCAAAAAGCCACAAATGCCATGATGGGACATGAGAATACTAAGCCGCGCTTGGCTCCCTGTGATCTGCTTGGCAAAAGGAATAAACTCTGCTTCACTGGAGGGGAAAAAAGCCCTCTGTCTAGCTGAGGGTTTATTTTGATTTATAAGAACAGGGCAGCAGCATGTAGGTGTGGGCTCTGATCAGCTCACATGGGCACATGTTAACTATCAGACGTACCTGGAACCTGTTGATAAAGCCGTGCAGATAACTGATTCAAAAAAATGAAACCGTGCACGATGAGAGAGCTGAGAGAGCCCTTAATCCAAACGTTGTCATGTGCAGCAGTTGGGACAGTTTTCGGCTCTTGTTATGTAACGTCACTATTGTTTCTGCGGTGTGCTAGATCCGTTCTGAGCTGCTGTTTCATCAGATGTGTGTGACAGTGTGTGACCCAAGGGATTTGACACAGGGCGCTGTACAGTGCCATGCACATGTACTATTTTGTTTTGCAACAACCAGAAACGTACATGAAAAGGCAACGTGATGTAACACATCATTATGAAAAGAAAGGAAATTAGTAGCCTGTTTTCCAAAGTGTGGCTTAAAACTGAATTCAGCCCACCCGAGTAAAACATTAGTTTGTGATGCTAATCTTTTGGGGCTTCTCTCTACCAGCTTTGCACATCCAGGGAGGGAAATGTTCTACTATAATTACTTAAGCTCACTCAGATTGACTTTGATTAGGCCGTTCCAATGCATGAATATGCTTTGATGTAGGCCTACGTAGTTTTATTTTAGCTATAGCTTTATGTTGAGGGTTGTTGACCTGTTTCAGATGAACCTCTACCTCGGCCATGTCTTTTGGAGCCTCTAACCGGTTTGCTTCCAGGATTGGCCTTCTTTCAGCTGCATCGAATCAACTCTTACTAGCTTCTCTGTGCCTTCTAGGAAAAATATCCCTAAATATTAATATTTCTCCTCACTTGCTTCAATATTTGTTCCTAAAAATGTCTTAGTTAAATAAAACATGCATGCATATTCCATTTTTGTCTAAAAGCTAAATTTGGGTATCATCTGGCAAAACTAAACAGGTCTGCTTAGATGGCCTTACAGAAAAGCTGAATATATGCTAAGGCTGCAAAATATGTTACCTCGGTCAATACATTTTAGTCATTATAAATATTGCCAACAACAAAGAAAACCTGCTTGTACTGCAAGTAGCATGCATTCAATGTGAGCAAAATATTTAGTGCAGCTAGTTGTTCAAATAATAAAAGGTTTAAAATGGTCATGACATGGTTTTGGTAAAATCTTAAATTGTCGCTTTTATATGGGTCTGCAACCAAGTTGCTTTATTGCTGAAAGCATATTTTCTTAGCCTTAAAACTATGGTTTTAGGTTTAAATTTATTATTTTCTTTACTTTTAGGTAAATAATAATTATGATTATATTATCTTGGCTTATCTCTTAAAATGGAGTTTGAATGTGAATTGTGAAAATATTTGGCGAAATGCATTCATTTGTGAGAGACTGTACGAATATAAATATTTTAAAGAAGGTAATTTCATTAGAAAGGTGCTATTTTTTCAAAATAATAATGGAATCAGTTCTCTAGTAACGAGGATGGTACATTACAAGGCTGAGCCTCACAAATCTGTCATCTTTGTAGAAAGCTGAATTTGGTTGGGAAGAACCGATTCGATTTCTGTTAAGATGCTTTTTGATAAGAGCAACAAAGCATCCCTCCCATGATGCCAACTTGCTGCTTGTTGCAGGTTAGATTGCAGTGAGAGGAAACAAATGAATCAAAACAATGTTTTTCTCCTCTGTGAATGATTCCTAACAACTCTCTCTCAGATAAGAACCTAGTCATGACACATGCTTTTTTTTTCATGCCAGACTGGAAGGAAAATTGTCTTTTTTTTTTTTTTTACCAGCAGAGATTTACTCACTTGGCTGCCCTGAAATCTGAGAGGAGTGACCATGTTGTGAGGTTGGATCTCTCCCCCCATGGTGTGAGGTCTGGAGTGGCTTTTATTCCATGCTGTCCAAATGCCACAGGCTCCCTGGGGCATTTAGGACACAAGCTCCGGGATTGCCACTCAAATGTTAAATGAACAGCATCTGTCTGCTTGCGAGATGCATATACAGTCAGATAGGAAGAAGACATGGTTATATAGAGTTTGAATACAGGGCCTCGCACCTTTTCTGGATGGTTTTCTGCTATTTTGGTCCAATAATTTTGGTCCAATTATTGGAAAATGACGATATTTTGGGTGGTCGAAGGAGCCTAAGGAAGGGGTTCTAAGCATATTTGGGGTTTTAGAGGGAGTGGCAGAATAGCAGTCAGGGGTTGGTTGTGAAGCTTGAAAGAGGCAAGGTGGGGGCTCCTAGAAGACTCCTAGAAGCCCCAGAGAGGCAGGCTTTTACAGACATCCCACTGTCAGTTTAATTGAATTTCTTAAGCACCAGCATGTCTGTCGACCTCCAACACCCCCCTCCTCTTCTTATTTTGTGGCCAAGGATGACAAATTCTTTTAAGAACAAAAACCCAGATAAATCAGCCTTTGAGTGCTATGCCATCGTTTTCGTAACCTGCTGCATAGTCATAAATGCAATCAGTTTAGAGCAATGGAACCCAATTCCAGTCAAACACCAACTGATTCATAACTGTCACTGAGAATTTGCACGTAACTCCCTCATAGAGCCTTAAAAACTAAACCGAATAAGCCATAGGATTAAAGCAAAGTGGCCTAGCGACACAGCAAACTGGTGCTTTGACAATCTTAAGATGTGCTGCTGATAAAAATGCCCTCTTGTAATAATGCTTGTTGACCTTTAACAGACCTTAAATGTTCCCCTGGCCTTTAAGCTGGTGGTGGCATTGAGAAGCACGATTTGTAGCTCAGCATTAAAAGTGCTGTGAATAAGCCACATAAAAAAAAAAAACAACAGCAAAAAAAAAACAATGCAAATATCAGTCAGTGAATTAAACATAATATATAAAACATTAAACATATTACAGTTGGCTTTTTGTGGCAGTACTGCACTAATCCGCCTTAAAGCATGACTAATAAATACAGCATTAATTTAGCCATTGTTCTAGCCACGTTTTGTCAAGCATTATACAAACTAACTGTCTGGTTTGTTAGTTTGTTTTAAAGCTTGTGTAAAACCTGAGGTGAAAGATTTTGCTGGTGGATAAGTTTGTAGCCCGTCTCTAAAATGCATTAAAACTGTTAGCCATTCGTACAAAGACGCAGCACTCTTTCTTTGGGTTTAATAGTTCTTGTTGAACGAGAATCAACAATGTTGTGTTCAAAGAGATATTGACTTTTTTTTTTTCCGGAAGCCTAAGATCATTGGTGTGAATTTAATTAGAAAAGTAGAGGCTTAGATAAGGCAGGTCTTTATGACTCCATGTAAATCAGGGTTTTGTAGCCATATGACTCTTAAATCTCTCCTTGTCTCTATGGCAGATACTTCCTGCTCTAAGGATTTGGTGCTGAAAATGTCTCGCATCATAAAGTTTATGTTCGGCATTCAATCCACACTGACTTAATAATTTTTTTGGTTTAGATATTTTTAGGGGCGAGCTACGGTTATAACACTAATTAGCTTACTCTGCTGTGCATGAATCAGAGAAACCAGTCGGGTCGGTTGGTGATCCACAAGAGATCAACATTAAAGAGACCTTTAGCAAGAAATGCATATAGATATGCGTCATGTTCTTTTTAGTGAGGCACATTGCATAAAATCAGATTCATTTATTTTTCTGAGATTTCCTTCTGGAAAGTTGGGCCTCCAGCATAATTTCTGCAATCCTCCCACTTATGCTCAAATGAGGCTGATAAGACCTTTGATGAACTTGTTTAAGTGTTACATGAAAGCTACCTATTTAACTTTCTCATTTAGAATCTTTTCACTTGATGATGAAAAAACCCAAATTGAAACTGTAAAACCAACACTCCTATATGACGACAAGTGCGTATGTGTGTGTTTTTCATCAGTAAAACACAAACTAATCAATGTTTGAATTTTAGCATTTGGCCCAAATAAAATGGCTCTAAAAAATAACCCATCAACTTAGAAATCGCATGTTGAAAATCTCTGCCTGTTCTGTGTTACATTCCAGTATCTGTTGAGGCTTTTCTTCAAGTCCAGTTTTGGTATGCTGTGTTTGGCTTAAATAAACCTTAGTCACACCCTGGCATTCCTGAGTTTCTATTTAAGAGCTCTTTTCTTTTGGAAGAAACCAGTGGGTTAGCAACACAATAGTGTTTTCTACTCAGCAGCTGTTTCAAGTCATTGTGTTGCATTTCTGAAAAGCTAAAAAAAAAAAAGCTCGACTGAGCAGGAAAAGTATGTTTCGGTCGACGATATCCTGTTTGTCCACTCTCATGTTCACGTTTCTCTGCTCAAGAGTCACTTTCTTCTAATCCCCTCATGATAATTCATACCTTTTGTCGTAAATCTCAACACGCACCTCCATGGTGGAAAGTCTGCAGCAGCTGAGATGAATATAATCCCTATAAATATGAAAGGCAGATTAGATCATGTTCAAACATGTCTAAATTGCATCAGATATGGTTTTAAGTGTTTCCCTGGACATCTCTGGTTTGTGTTTCCATGTGATGCTGTCTCTCTGTCTGTGTGTGTGTGAGGCCTGGTCGGCTGATAAAGCACAGATAAAGGAACACACACATGCACACACAAACCCCCCCACACACATACAAACACACAGGAGAGGTTAAGAGAAAAAGCCATGGGGGAAACTCAGCTGTGTACTGTCAATGAAAAGCTTGCCTGTCAGGACGTCCCACATTCCAGGATAAACAAAAGAGGAAGTGGGTCTCTATCCCCTTTGTGACACAGCAGGAATAATGCAGCATGTAGACAGGAACACAAAGATGGGAGGGGAGGGAAAAAGAATGAAACTTGTCTCCAGACTTCTTTTTGAACTTCTGTCAATGGCTTATCTTACCTGGCTGGCAGTCCTCTCCAATCTCTTTATATCCTACTCTCCCTCTCGCGCTCTATCCGAGTTCATCTTTCTCACGATTCCTGTGAACTGGCTGTCAGATCCTCTGTCCTATCTGTCCTATCAGCCCAGCAGCTAGCCGACAGAATGAGGTTAAGGAGCCAGAGTGAGTCTGCCCTTCACGGACGTAGCCTTGCTTGGAGATATAATGGAGTTCTCCAAGATGAATATATATGCTTTATATTCGTTTACCTCCAACATTCTCAAACATACATTTCTAATATGGGGCGGAGGGGTTTATTCCTTTCTACAGTTACTAACATAAATGTATAAATGTAATCTGATACAGACAATGCTTTCACACAGTTCTGGGGTTTGTGAACCCAATTCATGACCCCGAAACAGACCCTGGAACTGTACCCTGGCAGAGTTCCAGCTGTCGCTTCCAAACAGTTTATCTTGAAGAGTTTTCATGTAATGAGAATGCATGCCCGTACCGTTGTAATAAAATCAGAAAGAAAGACTGTCCTAATATTATCACATTTGATTTTAAAGAAGAGAAAGACAAAATAGTATTTTGAGTATTTTGAATGTCTCATGGGCTACTACAAATAGATACAACAGGGATACATAAGCAATAAAAACCCAATGAGTTGGACTTTATGCGTTTTTCTTAATTTCTACCAGAGCAATTTTGGATCAAAACAATGTGTTGCAGCTGCATGGCATTGTTTGGTCCAATCTAAAGCTGTTAGTAGGAAATTAAACTGTGCCAAAAGCCTAAAGTTGGGAATTTTCTCACCTTAACCATTTAACCTGGACCATCCCTGGACTTAAACAGTGTGAATGCACCCTGATACCCATTTCTGGGGTGGAGTTCATGTTTATTCTCCTAGCATGTTAAGTGAGGTGTTTGACAGTAGCTGGTACAACAAAGCTCAGTGTTGGGGAACTGCTGCAAAGGGCGACACATTGGGGCGACCAAGTTTTCATGCCTGCACTCACAAACCACTTATTTAGGTACACCTTATCCACTAATTGTCACCATGCAGAAAGAATTAAACAATAAAATGGGTGCAATGCAATGCTTTAGGTGTCTAAACAAGAAAATGAAGAAGGGTGGAGGCTCAAAGTCAGAATTAGAATGGAGAACATAGGAGGATTTCCTTTTGCCAGACAGACTTATTGAATGTTTCTGAAACTGCTCATCTGCTGGGATTTTCAGGTTTACAAAGAATGGTGAGAGAAAATAGAAAATATCCCTTAGAGCAAAAGCTGAATGGATGAAAATGTTTTGTTGATTGATGTCTGAGGTTTGTAGAACCAAAGAATACCTCCTCTAAATACACAAAACGTCAAACAGATGGGCCACAGCAGCAGACCATCCAGGGGGTACTCTGTGAGGAATGTTTCAGCCACCTTATATCCTACTGGTACAAAGGTGTATTTAAGAAAGTGCTTACTGATGTGTAGAAGCATACCTCATGCCTGTTGTCAAGTATAGTGATGGATCTTTGATGCCATGGCCCTTTAATTTCTACTAAAAGTCCTTTAAATCTTGCTGAAGTTCATGGCCTTATGCACTCTCTGAAATTCCTGCAGACTTTCCATTAAATCTAGTTGGCTATACCAGTACATTGAAAACTGGTCATTTTGATGTCTTTAAACAGCATAACCCCCAATTTACAGTGTTCGGCTCCACTCTGCTCCACTACAAATCCCACAGCAAATAAGCAGCCAACAGTGAATGGCTAGCAAGCCAGCAAAATTTGAATTGTTTCTAGACCTGCCGGGCACTGCAGCCAGACTGCATTATATTTACAGAAATCGCATCTAAACCAAAAGGACACAACAATCGCAGCATCTGACTTTTTAAAATAATTAAATAAGGATGGACCAGACTTTTTCAAAAAATTCACCATGTTAATAAATCTATACATGTATAGTAGATGGATATAAGTGTATTCATAAATATGTGATTATTATACCAATTGCATATATTAGATCAATGAAATATTAATAAATCAATACACACTAAATTTACCAAAATAGCTGTGCTCAGTGTGATCACCACTTGTAGAATATAACTAATAAATTACTGGGTGCAAAAAAATCAACTACAAAGTTTTAGTGGTTTTAAAATCTTTAAAGGAGTTGTTTTGGTATGACTTCTGCACCTATTACTACCTTTTTTTTTTTTTTGCGCAAGGGGTCTTTGCTTCGTCTCTTTATCAGTTTTTGGGTCCCGGACCAAAGGGAATTTATTTTGCAAAGAAGAACGGTCAACGATCTCCCTCAGTCCTGCCAATAAAAATGTCTTAACAGAGTTGTTGGTGCAGGTGAGAATAACGGTTCTAACAGCAGGTTTGTTAAAGATTATTATTCCTCAAAAAGTAACGTTTCCCATCTAATCATATCCCATAATGAAGTCTGGATTTTGTTTAAACTTTTTCATTGTGAGATTATGTTACTGCAATATGAGATGTATTTAATTAATGCTTCTTTTATACATTTTAATCATGGGTGCAAAAAGATTTCTTTAGCCCTGTACATAATAAGCTCTAAATGTAACTGCTCCATGTCAATCACCTTTTTATTCTCTTTATCTGAAGGACAGGGGTACGTTAGGAAGTTTGAATGTATCACTAAACGGTTTCCTCTTATACAGCATAAAAGGGAATTACTAGAGCTCTTGGCTCTTTTAGTTTTCTATCACCCCCCATGCTTTGTCTGTGCTTATCTGACTGGTTGTCCTTTTTTACTGATCGCTAGGCAGTACGCCACTTGAGGGGCTGGGTGTTGCCAAGGCTACAGCAATGATCAGTGGGATGAGTGGACAGCACCCACGCCTAGTCTTAGAATAAGTGAGGCGAAAGAAAAGAAGATGTAGGGGGGATGGGGGAAGGTTTTGGGCATAGTTACCCTCCATGCTGACTGACCCATGCACAATGATGCCAGCTCCAGTGGGGTCAATAATAAATGTGTGCATAATCTTGGCTCTCCATATGAACAGCCAATGCATTTTTTTATGTATTCATAATAAAATTTAAATATTGCTCTACCAGTCAAATGAGGCAGAATTTTATTTTAAAACCCAAATTACTGAAAACAATAACTTAAAGAGACATTCTGATCCTTCCAGGTTGGAGGTCAGCCGCTAGCTTAAGCAGAGGAGTTCAAACTTCTTGGTGTCTTATTTAAAGGAATAGTACACCCAAAACATGATTAGCCTTCATTTTCTACTCACCCCCATGCTGAACAACACTCTGGAGTACTTTTTTGATATCTCAAATGCATCTGGAGATCTGGGAGGCTTCTTGCTGTCTGCTGACATTCAAATAATGGAGGTCTATGGTGCCCGAGACAGAAAGGTCCATAAAAGTCCACAAAAACGTGTCAATATTCCTCCATACTGCTCGTCCAATGTATTCCGAGTGTCCTGAGTGGGTAGCATCCAGAATTTACTCGAAACGAAGTCATTTAGAATGTTTTTAGAGCATAAACAGTAGTGTATAGGATTTCCTGAAAGCGCGCACCTGCGCGCTCACGACGCTACTGAAGCCGGCAGACCAAACCAGCGCATTCAGCTCGGCAAAGAACTCATGCTCTTCCTCAACACTGAAGTCCTCAGACATTTTTCTTTCGTTGTTTCTTTCTTTGCACAGGTAAACAGCACATTTCTTCTTCTACGCTTGCATTATTGGCAGAGCAGACGCTGAATGTGCACTTTCATCTGGTTTGGTCTGCCGGCTTCCGTAGCGTCGTGATCGCGCATGTGCGCGCTTTCAGGAAATCCTATACACTACTGTTTATGCTCTAAAAACATTCTGAATGACTTCGTTTCGAGTAAATTCTGGATGCTACCCACTCAGGACACTCGGAATACATTGGAAGAGCAGTATGGAGGAATATTGACACGTTTTTTGTGGACTTTTATGGACCTTTCTGTCTCGGGCACCATAGACCTCCATTATTTGAATGTCAGCAGACAGCAAGAAGCCTCCCAGATCTCCAGATGCATTTGAGATATCAAAAAAGTACTCCAGGGTGTTGTTCAGCATGGGGGTGAGTAGAAAATGAAGGCTAATCATGTTTTGGGTGTACTATTCCTTTAAGAACTCTGTTAGGATGGAGGGATAGATGGATAGAGGGATCAGGGTAGTTTCTTTGTAGTGACGTAGCTGTTGAAAAAATACTAAAGCAAAAATAGAAGCTTCTGATTAACAGCTCTGTCTACATTCTGACCCTCACTTAAGATATCGATCGAGGTTGAATGAGCTAGATCCTGCAAACAGGTAAATGTGGTGAGGGTTCTCCACAGGGTGGATGGTTTCACCTTCAGAGATGGGTCAAAACTCTCTGTAATCTGGGGGGAGCTCAGGGAACAGCCACAGCTCCTCTGATTAAAAAAGGTCACTGGAAGTGGTTTGGACATCTGACCAAGATGTCTCCTTGACATCTGGATGTTTTCCAGACAAGTCCCACTGCGGCCCCTGGAAAGGAGCAGCACTTACAGTGTGCTGACAACTGCACCACCTGAAACACCTCCACCCTGTGGATACCAAAGCAGATTGGCCAAGTGCTTGGCTCTGACATGTTATACCTAATCAAACCCTACTGCAGATATAGAAACTATTTATAGAAACATATACCTCTCAACTTGTTGTTCTCTAGTCTGATTATAACTTCTGTGCATGCACCATTATAGACTAAGCATTTCTGACGTACTCTTAATAATTCAACAGCTTACAAAATTTAACATGCAATACTTATAAAACTTTGTACCTAACCAGCTGTAATGCAATATTAACCTAACTCATGGAAGTTTTAGGCTGTTTGTCACCTCTTAAAAGTAAAATATATCCTGTTACCAAATTTATTTTTGTTTTAAACCATCACCCAGATATAAGAGATGCTTGTTCCCGGGCTTTTTTCAAAGTTTAACCCATAGGTCTGGTTCGGACTGTGAGGCTTTGCCTTTTTTTTTTTTTTTTTTTTAACCAATTGTAAAAAAAAAAAAAAAAAAACTATAGATTTTTAAAATTTTATTATGATCTGAGTCAATTGTTTAGCTCTTTGAATAAATAAATAAATTGATTGTCACAAGTACTTCTTCAGCAGCGCCGGCGGGAGTGTTTATGTTCCAAAACAACATGTCTGAGGCATTGTACAAGTGGTTGTACTTCCGAACCTCCTCTATCAACCTTTCGTCATGGTTATCCATTGTTGTTCTTACTCCTCGGTTTTTAAAAATGGTTCGCCCCGGTATCGAATCGAGAACGACGCCCACACAGACAGCCGGAAAGGCATACCAAGGACCAATCGCAGCTGCTTTTTGTCTGTACACTGCGCGGGTTTGCGACCGTCCGACATGTAGTCAGCATTTTTTTGAGGCTGTTTTGACTGTTGCAGAGGCTATGCGTCAGAAGTATAAATTGGTCTTCCACAAGGGGATCTGCGGCCCCTAGGGGGTCCAAAGAGGTACTGCATGGGGGTCGTGAAAGTTTTGGTTGATTAGAACTTTTTTTTTTTTATATTCCCCCCTGCAATTTTTTCTACTAATTGAAATGCCTTTAAATACACATTTACATGAATTCAACACATTGTAGTAAACAGATAAAGTCATCAATGCACACTGTTTCATTCACAACACCTGTCCCATCAACAAGGAATCATAATTACTTTAATAATCCCAGGGCGAAATTACTTTAACCATTCGTCCATCCTTTTCTGACACGCTTTATCCCGAGCGGGGTCACAAGGGATGCTGGTGCCTATCTCCAGCTGTCTACAGGCGAGAGGCGGGGTCCACCCTGGACAGATCGCCAGTCCATCGCAGGGCAAGGCGAAATTACTTTAATTACATCATTACATCATAGAGTGACTATAGGACCAGATTGATATAACACAATTTCATACCATATATATAATTAGGGACAAGCCAAGATGGATGTTGTAACAAATATACATAATGAGGTTTTCAGAAAGAAAACGCCATCAATAAGAATATACCCGATATTTAAGAATTGTTTTCCTAGTAGTTTGCTCTCAATGATTCATGGAATCCCTTGGTTACAAATAAAAACAAACCACATTTAAACATTTAAGAATTCATTTATGTGGGGAAAATGCACATAGAAAGGGCTTCTTCGGTACACAAGACTAAGTTGACTCATAGCTGCTTTGTTTCTCCTGATTTCAGACCACAAACCATTGGTACAAAGGCAAAATACAACTTTGTTACACAGTCTTTGGTATTACTCATTAGTTTATCTACCAATGCTCAAATAAAATAGAAAAGTTCAGATTAAAGTTTTAGTGAGAAACGAGATTGTGTGTTTTACTACACGTTACTTAAACGTACAGTAGAGACTGGATAGCTGAGTGCATTTTTCAACACGGCTCTTAGAATGCCCCATAGTTCTGCATACGATGTCCTTCTCTTGTCCTCAGTAAGTGGCCCAACCTTAGCTGACTTTGGCTGATTACTTTTCTTTACCCTTGTTCAGATACTCATTGATCTGTGCTTCATGCCAGATTGTATTATGACTAAAGTCGATGATTAGGATGCAAACAACGGACACAAGGAGGAGTTGGAAAAGTAACTGGGCTCAGGTGGCGGAGTGGCGATAATCCATTTGGGGGTCCTAAAAGTCACTGTCAGCAGTTTGATTCTGTCTATGCAATATAATCATTGACCTTGAACTGCAGCTCAGTCCCAGGTTGCCAAAAGTCAGCAGCTCGAGCCTGGAAGGAACATTTGGATTTTCTGCCTGTCAGCTCTTTGGTTTGGACTGCTGTGACACTGGTGGCTGGAGTCAGCAGAGATCTTTCCCCTCACTTTAGTTTATATAAAGTGCTGTCACCTTCCTCCAACCTCCAGCCTAACAGATATAGATTGGTTTCTTGAGTGCAGCATGACCTCTGTTTCTAACATGACACATAGGTTGTCATACTGAGAATATAGAATGCCCATTGGGAGTTTGTGTGAGATATGATGTGGTAAATAAATATTTAAGCACTTCAGCGGAATTACTTCAGTGCACAACTGTTGCGCATGCAAAAAACATGAAACTGGCAGTGGGCCACCAAGATGGATGAGATAATTTGGAGTTTTGACGGTCGGCTAAAGCATCTGGAATGAATTTTACAGTCTGTAGCACTTTTGCTCTGTCCTCTGGAATCTCTTTCTATTTAGATAGTTTCAGGTAACATTTCTTTGCTGTTCTGCAGACCAATTTCCTCTTGCAGGCTGGACTGTGTAACTAAACATGTGCATGTTTTACTTTGGCATGAGGGGGAAGGCATGCCTATCCCTCCTTGTTTTGTTACTTTTACCCTGAGACAAGGCCTGAACATTGAGATGACAATTGGATTCTTATGTGGGATGGGTGCAGAAACAGAATACCACAGAAGATGTTGGAGTTTGAAGAGAATATGAAAGTAGGAAGGGGAAGAGTTTCTTTACTTTAAAAATTTATAAAGTGGAAATAAGAATGTAGCTAACCTGTTTAGCAGCTCATATTTGAGCTGACAATCAGACATCAAATGGCAGCTAAAATTCCATCAAGAAGATGTTACAAACAGTCCTACGTAAGACCAAGCTTTTACCTTTTATTTGCCGACTGAAATTCTTTGCCTGTTAGTAATAGAAATAGCTTTTTAATTTCCTACTGTGGGGGAATTTGAACCGAGGCATATGTTGGGCATTCAATTCCACCGACTACGATGTTTGTAAAGCGCTTATGTGAAAGCTGATAATGCAAGTACACAGAAAATGGGCTTGTCTGGCTTAATCGATGACTGGCGGCAAAGACGGAGGGACGCAAACACAAAAGCTTTTTATCTTCTCATGTGTTTGCATGTATCATAGATTTAGAGGATAATTGCGTTAGCATTAATGCAGCATTCGTCAGGGGAAAATCTGGAGATGTTCTCAGGCCTCTTTCCGATCCTCTTAAATGCCAGCCATCTTTGGGGTCTGCAAATGTAGAGATGAGGTTTGATTAAATACTGACTACATGACTGAAGGAGGGGATTATTGCATGAAATGTTAAGCTTTGGTTTAGGGTTTTACTTATAGTTATTTAGAAAAGCTGGCACCTCTCTTTATGGACAGTTTGTGTCCAGATGGTTCTTTAAATTTTAATCGAGTTGGTTCGTGTCAGATGAGGCAAACTAAGTTATTCATCTCACTTGCACATTGAGCGAAGCTGACACCCTTGACAGCCAATTATTCTCTTTGTCTGCACTGTGGCTTCCTTAGTTCTGATCTTTATTCTACTTCTGCCATTTGGAGAGTTCAGTATCAGCACATTTTTACCCAGGCACCAGTGCCAAGCAGAGGCTTGTTACCAATTAAGTTTAAGTATTTTTCTTTGTTTTAATGAGAATGTAATCACCCTGTAGTATCAAATAAATGACAGAACTAAATTTTACTTTATTGCTATCAATAAACATATATTTTTAAATTTTTTAGTTTTCATTGTCAAAGACTTACATTTGATTGTCTGTGAGGCCCCACTTATTTAAGTTTTTCCAGTTTAGTTCCTGTAAGAAGCAGATTTTACGTTAATCATGTGGAGACCATATATTTTTTGTTGGAACTTTTAAGACTTATTTTAAAATTTCTAATTGTGTCATAAAGTATTAAATATGTTTTTGTTTTTAACAAAACTTTTTTGTCCCTTCAATCTATTTGTATAGGCATTAAACAGAATGGAAGAGCAAAGTGAATTAATGAGAAATTACGGGGGGTAAAAGGCGGGTCCGATGCTTGAATTGATCTTATGTGCTTGTAGTATGGATTCCACCGGACGGATGAGGAAGCAGACACAGAACGTATAGTCAATGTGAGATCAGGATTCTGGTTACATCTATGGATTGGATCATTCCCTATTATTTTAAACATGTAACTACCTAAAGAGGTTGGCTGTTGTCTGGTCTCAAGAACAGTATTTGCTCTCATTAACAGTCGCCAAGTGGTTGAACTTTGGATTTTGGTGTTTTCAATCTTGTGTTTGGATTGCAAACTGTCTCTTGGAGTAGCCATTTGTCTTTCCCATTCTTAAGGAAACCAAACACAAGAAAATATTATAGTTCAAACATCTTACTGTACTTGAACACACACTTTACAATAATATTTGTATTACCGTATTTTCACGACCATAAGGCGCACCGTGCTAAAAGGCGCAGTCTCAGTTATGTGTGCCATTTCTGTATTTAACACACACATAAGGCGCACCGGACTATAGGGCGCGTTTTTTATATACAGGTACAAGTCCTCTACTACCTTTAAATAGCTCTACTGCGTATTTAAAAATACAGCGGGGGCAAAACTGAGTATGATTGTGCTTTATTCATGTATTTATTACAAAGTATTAATCAAACCTGGCAGCTGGCCGTGAGACAGACACATCTCAGATGACAGAGTGCTGTGATTACTCCTAAATTAACTTAAAATCCTGAAACCTGCCGACGGAATATGTTCGCTTTTATTGCCGGTATCCTGGTGCCTGCAGTTTAAATTATTTAGATGAAAAACACCTGCCAGCCGCCGCGGTGAGGCTGCTGTTGAAGGGATTTCTACTGTCGGTGCACCGCTGGTATGTGGGGGTCTGAGCGCCTCCGACAGAAATAGTATAGGCACGATAATAATCTGGATGAACTGACTGCAATTATTAAGTTTTCAGGTGGACTTTCTCACTTAAAAACATATTAAAACTACTTTATTCCCACTGATCACAGCAAATAAAGCTGCAAGATTTAGATTATTTAGATGAAAAAACACCTGCCAGCCACCGCGGTGAAGAGGAGGAGACCCGCCCAGAGGCTGCTGTTGAATTAAGTTTTCAGGTAGAAAAATAGAGCGGGAGCAAAACTGAGTATGTTTGTGCTTTATTCAAGTATTTATTACAAAGTATTAATCAAACCCATCAAAGTCATCATCCTCTGTTTCTGAATTAAACAGCTGCGCTAAATCAGAAATGCCAATTTCCCCTTCTTCGCTGTCAGTCACTTTCCGTGCAGCACGGCTCCTCAGAAATAATGCCGGCTTTTGCGAAAGCTTGAACAACAGAGCCAGCAGACACGTTAGTCCAAGCATCTACAATCCATCCGCAAACGGTGGCGTAACTTGCCCGGCACTGCCTTCCACTTATCCTGAAACTGTGGTCTCAATCTGTCACCCATCGCTCCCACGCCGCTCGCAGCCTTACTTTGAACGGCCGCTTCACACCGATGTCGAGCGGTTGAAGTTCCTTTGTCAGACCCCCCGGGATAACGGCGAGCACAGCGTTCATTTGATTCACCTTTTTTTTCACATCGGCTGTGAGATGGGCACGCAGCGATGGTGATGCGTGGAAAAAAGCACCTGGTCTCCTCACATACACCTGCCTCAGCCACGCTTTCATCTACTCCTCATCCATCCAGCCTTTTTCATTTGCGTTAATATCATATGTCATCAGAGCGCTGTGTCTGTCTCGCTGTCAGCTCCCAGATCAGCTTCTCTGATTGGTTGATGCGGCGCGTCCAGCAGCAAAACTTCAAATTTTCCATCTGAGCAGCAGCAGCGCGTTGGCAGATGCTTAAACGCTCCCGGCGCGCTGCGCCTGCTGCTCAAAACGCTGCGGGACCTTTTGCTGCACCTATACGCGCGTCAATCATTGACTTTGCATGTAAACTCGCTGCTTCTGCTGCACCTGCTGGGTCCGGTTCACACCGATGTCCAGCGGTTGAACAGCGAGCACAGCGTTAATTTGTTTCCCCATGTTTTTCACATCAGCTGTGAGATGGGCACGCATGGAGTTACATATTAACAGCGATGGTGATGAGTGGAAAAAAAACACCTGGTCTCCTTACATTCAGCCACTCTTTCATCATCTCCTCAATGAGGTGGTCTCAAAAGTCGCAGTTACAACACACATAGGGCGCACCGCACCAAAGGGCGCACCGCACATTTTGAGAGAAAAAAAAGACGTTTAAGTGCGCTTTATAGTCGTGAAAATACGGTATATGTGTTAATAGCTAGTATGCTAACAACAGTTTTCTCTTATACCGTCATAATTTTGGACTGACATCAACAAACTCGCATTGGTGCAATAAAAACAATTGCCTGACATAGTGCCAATAACTCTTACCATTACGTGTAGGTTGCTTTACCATCACCCATATAAGATTCTGTTTTTACAATCACAAACAGGAAAGTAGTTCTAGCCATGAGGAATTTCAGATGTTTTGCAGTTTTATCCCTCACCATGTAGGCTCTCCTATCTTGCCAAATCTCCCCCCAGTCAACAAAAGATGTAAAGGGGATTAAGCCATTGATGTTGTCGCTGCGCCATGGCTCGCTACAGCATGGCAAAGGGTTTGAAGGGGATGGCTTAAAAGGATTTTCAAAGTGGGATCCAGTGCTATATCTCTGCCCACCGCTCCTTTAAATACATGGCACGTATCCCTGTGTAAGATAGATGAAGTATAAACTGAGGCTCTCTCTGAAACCCTTCAGACTATGCCGCAGCATTAAACAGCATGCACACTTGATAAGAAAAAATGATCTCAAAGTGGTGCAATGTGGCCCAATGATTGATAAATGGAGGGGAAGAAGGAGAAAAGTCTGACAAAATTTGCTGAGGTGAACTTTTGCAAAGATGTAAGGTTTGAGATCCCGGAGCAACAGAGGACACTGCAGAACAAGCTGTGTTCTCTTTCTGCTTGTTGCTAGGATACTAGGCCTCTTTTTTTTTTTTCTTCCACTATTATGGGGTGTGCTGTACTCTTTCACCCCAGAGAGTCTCCTCGTTTAGCTTTGTTTATCATCACAGTTCACATCTTTCTTTTGTTGACAAATTTCTCATGACATCTCTGATGTTCTATGCAAGCTCAATCCTGCAGCAGAGGAATGCAGATAGATGATTGTGTTTTTTTTCATGGTCTTGATTGCTGTAAAGCTACACTTCTTTAAGCAGCAATTCTTACTTTGTATCCCGTAGGGCCTTCTTGTAGTCAGTTGCATGTGCAATAAGGGGAATCAGTTGTATCTGAATGGGAGACGGAATTGGACCAGGATGCATATGGTGGAGTGTATCTGCAACCTAAAACAAGAAGAAAGATACACCACAAGCATTTTCCATATAGAAGCTAATGATTACCTCTTTGTAAAATACTGGAGGTGAAAAGAAGAGTGAAAACAGACTCATGCAGCTGGTTTCATTTGTGCTACCACCGTTTTTAGAAATGCAGTCCATCAGGCGTATAGAAACACTGATGAAGGAGGCTCTTTGGTGCCCGTTTTAGTAGCCAACAGGGAAATCACAGAAGTTTTTTTTTTTAGTGAAGAAATATGTTAAAATAAGTAGAGCTGCTGTTTAAAAAAATAGGAGGTTTGAGGCTATATAAGGTCAGCAGAAGATCTAAAGGCTCATGCAGAGAGGGCTGGAAATGAATAACATTTAAACTAAAAAAGATGAAAGGAGGGATAGAGGTCTGTAGAGATGAAGCGGTGAGGAAGAGCCTTGCAGAGGGATGGAAAAAAAAAACTGAGAACGTACACTGTTGGAAAATATGTGGGAAAGAGACATTATCAGCAGGACGTGAAGAGATGCAAAGCTCAGGCAATTCTTTCACCAGCACAGCTCTAAGCAGCTTAACAAATGAGTCCTTTAAACAGTCACTGCAGTCAAACCCCTGTAGCGGGGTCGCTCTATGAGGTCAATTTCTAAACACTGGTACTCCTAAACCTTTAACTCACCAATACGGATGCCAATTATAGTTTTATTCTAGGACTAGAGCATCAGGAAAACCTGATAATACTTCTGCTGCTTATTGATATCAACATATCTTGCAGTTAATTCATAATTCTGTTGACTGCTTTATTTATTTTACTATAAACCTTTAGATCCGTCCATCCGTCTGTTTAAAAAGGTTACATTTAGCTAAAATCAGATTTTTTGGTCAGAAGCAGATTCCCTTCTTCACCTCGACTCAGAATGTAGCATTCCAGCCCTAACCAGGGCACAGTAAGCCTATAAAACCATACATTTTAAATGAAGCTTTTTTTAATCTGAATGTCTCCCACCGTTAATATATCTTAGCCGTTTTAGACTTTTTTTCCCGATATTTATGACTCACGCTATAAACTCACTTTCTGCTTTTCATTCACAACCCAAATCCATCAGGGACAAGGCTCTGGCAAAGTGAGCGTATTTCACCATTCATGCAGCTCGGCGTTCATCTGCTTCCATGCTGTTCTACTATCAACTATCTCAGTGGTGGTCTGAAGTAGACTTATTTGCATTTCTGCTTTTTATGAATTACGCTCCTCTCAGTGAAACATTCATCATAAAAGTCCCCCTTTTGCGAGGCTCCAGATGTTGTTGTTTTCCTTGGGCAGGACTACACAGAATTTAAATTTCTGAAGAATATGAATCAGAGGAGTGCGTGCTGACAGGAACCTGGGTGGAGCACAGTATCATTAGGTTGTAATAAAAAGCACTTGAGTAGGTTGCAAAAGGCATGTAGGCCAATCCCTTTTTTCGCCTGAAGGAAATCCAAATGTGGAGAGAAAACAGGTGATAGACGGGTCAAATGTGACTTCTCTAATAAAAATATTTTATTCACAAGAAAGAAGTCCCTTCAGTCAACTTAACACTTTTTCTGATATTTTTTGTTTAACCTGCAGCATTGAACCCACAGTATTGTTACAAGCTGTTGTACTTTTTGGTTATTTTGCTGATGGCACACAGATTAAAGAAAGCACTCGATCCATTACTCGCCCCATTTGATCCGCTACATGCTTTCAGGGATGTTGGACTCTTTCCCAGAACATGCCGTTTGTCCAAGCCAGGTCACCATTCTATCAGAGAGGTGATGCTCCGACTAGAGTGGTGACAAATTTACACCTACATGCAGTTCACTTTTTGAAAGTCAGGCCAACCTGGGTTTCAAACGGAGGGCATCTGAAAACATTCCTCCACAAGGATCAAGGCAAAGCTCCAAACAAAGTATTTTATTTCAAGGGAAAAAAATTCTTTCTTTTTTTTCTAAACAGGAGAGTATTGCCAAGGACAAAAAGCTAGCATATGTTGCTCTATACTAATCTGAGGCTTTTACAGTAAGATGATTAAAGGTTTGATAACCCTGCATTTACAAAAAAACAAAACTAAAGGCTTATTTAGATCCCGTCAGAGCTGATTTACCAACCTCTAAAAGAAAAAAATCCAATAGCATCAGATTTAGTGTTATTCATTTTTCATTTGCAACTGTTCCTTCAAAAACATTCTGGTACAATTCTAGTTCTATGTGTTTTATTCTGGTTTCCTTGGTTGATTCCAGTAAGTCTGGGGGACCACCTGCTGACCGCTGTCTGGTCCTGACCGTTGCTGTTCCTGCTAATATAATCTGACAGACCAACTCTCAAAGGACAGCTGTCTCTGTAGACAACAATAGACGCAGAAGAGTGTCTGACCCAAACTTGTTTCTGACTCAGCTTGAGTTGTTTCTATAGGCTTATGAGCAATCCATGCGTCTCTACAGCTGTAAAGGGAAACAAAAACTTCTGGGTGTCCTTTACATTCTTTGTCCATTAATATCGCAATAATATTTCAAAATTCACATAATCCACTGGATGTTTGTTTTCATTCAGAATTGAAGTCTTTTTAATTTTTTCATGTATTTAAAACATTCAGAGCTGCTGCAAACTAGGGAGTTTTGTTTCTAGATGCTGCTTTCACACATAGCAGAGGCTATAAAAAAATAATAAAGATACTAATACTGAAGAGGTATTGACAGTCCTTTATTCTCAGTGACACCATTAACAGAACTGTTACAAAGGAAGGAGAGTATAAATCTGGAGCTCCTCGCCAGAGAAAAATTGAAAGCGTATGCTGTATCTCATTCAGAAGAATATGTTTAAGTGTTTGGATAAAAGCATAAAGGTTATTTTTTAATGGCTCCATTTTACTGCTGCATCTGAAACCCAAAATGGGATATATTCAGATTTATTCGCTGATTAAAATCTCTGTCCTGCTCCTGTCCTAATAGACTTGGATTTTTTCAGAGATTAAAATCAGGTAAACTTTACACTAGGGCTGAAACAATAAGTCGGATTAATCGTGATTAATTGATTATTAATATAATTGTCAAATAAAATAGAAATCGATTAATTGTTATTTGGAGTTTAAAGACTCTGAAACATGCTTTTACCTGACAGCGACCCATCTTGAACAGCATATATTCCAAAAATGCAAAAAAAAAAAAAAAAAAAAAGTAAACATTTTACATTTAAGATGAAAAACTTGTTCATCTTTCAATCTGCTCTATCCGGAGCTCCTCAAGTGGAAACGTTTTAGTTTCACCTGGTTGAATTTAGCAAAAAGTCTTGTTTATTAATCGATTGTTAATCGATTAATCGAAAAAAAATAATCAACAGATTAATCGAGTTGCACATAATTGTTAGTTGCATCCCTACTTAACACATCAAGGTAAAAAGCTCATAGAACACCATGATCTTGGGAATGCTAATGGATGAATGGTAGAAGTCTACTCTGGACTTGATTTTTTTCAGACTAACATAATATTTGTCATCAAATCACAATTACAAAGTGAAGAGGAAAAGATTTACTGTAGGGAAAAAAGTATTATCTTTTCTTAACCTTATTAACAAAATCTTGCATCTAAATCCCAAACTAGCCGTCTGATTCAACAAAACGGTGCTAAGATACAAAAGATTTACCTTTAAAAACACATTACTGTGTTTCATTTTAAGTTTAGCAAAACTTCTTGGTCAATTTTACAGAGTTATTAGAAAAAATTATTTAAATGTGTATTAAACTTTGAGTTTAGCTTACTCTTTGATTGGATAATTAAACGTTATCAGCTATGACATTGATTCCCCAAGCTGCTCCATCAGTGGGCAGCTCAAGCAAGGTTGCATGTATACCCACGTATCGGGAAGTGAGAGGGGATTCCTTGGGTCTTGTATAGTAAAATTACCAGTTGATGGCTTTTCATTAGCCTTTATGAGGTGTTTGTGTGCGAGTTTCCGCATGTAGGCAGATTGTCCCACTGTGGTCTTCATCAGATTGATTCGGGGCAGGTTAACCATCTGGCTATAAACCTCTAGTCTCACTTGCTAATGGAATTTGTTCCTGTGAGTTTCCACATGCCTTTGGTGTGTGTGTGTGTATGTATTTAACGCTCAGTAGAAGCTACACTAATAAACCTAATGGCTGTGAAGGCAGACAGGGTTTTAGGTCTGTTAAAACGATGGAATGCTTCAACTCTACAGTGGCACTTATGGATTGAGACACTTATGATGCCTCTGAATAATTTATAACGGTACTTAAAATTCTCCGTACATGCTGTCTGAGCTACAGTTTGAATATAAATTTAAAATGTGCATCTCATGCTACCACTTTTTATACCCCCAATCTAAAATAAAAAAAAAAAAAACACGGCACTGTAACAGGAGCTGTAAATGTTTTTATCGTTTAGAAAATGTGGAAAGGGGACGGTGTATGGAACAAGAAAGCTTGACAAAGCTGTTCATCAGCATAATTAATCGGTGTCATGTGTTTGGAACAGGGTTACACTGGTTCGCGGCTGTTTTTATGGATTTTGTTCTGTGTGGGGGGCTCAGTGCACCATAATGCAGCATTTGTGTCAGCACAAACTCTATTTGTGTTCACCTTTTCCGGCTCTTTGTTTTCCACTGATGTTAATTATGACCAGGCATGTCAGAGCTCTTATATAACAAACACACTATAATTATTTCTGGATTATAAGGGTCATTTAGCACAATCTTCATAATGAATTCACTGTTTTTTTAATAGAAAAACAATTAATATCATGGTCTCTGCTTGTTATGTGTGGGATCTTTTTAGCTATTCCTTCTGTTGTGTTGTATTTACACCAATTGGAGAATTTGCATCACCTTTAATCACCATCACAACTAACTCAGGACACCGCTTACTTCCTCCTCATTAAAAGTACCTTATGTAAATCATTATATATTTTTAATTTGGCACCAGGGTAGTAATTATACCATCACACTAACAAGGACAGAAGCATTTTGTCCTATATTTTTTTTTGTCCTACCCTGATTCTTACTAATAAATATAGTAAATTGGCTCTGCTTGTTCTTGTATAACGCCTTTTCAATTAATTTCTTTACAGAAATGGGGCTGCCATACACAGCCGCCAATCTTTAAAATGTTTAGCAGCTTGTATTAGTGATTAACAAAATTAAAGTACCGGTAACTGGAATCACTACAACACGTGTTTCTGAATGTATTCTTTTTACCTAAACTTTGAGATCTCAAAAAAAATTTTAATACAATTTTTAAAAGCAGTATACTTGGATATGGACAGAGCTTAGAAACTCTAAATAATAAAACAGAGAAGCTTTGCTGTTGTGTGTTCTACCATCCTGTTATTTGATTAAAGTGTTGCTCTCTCTTTCTTGCAGCTTTGCAGACACTTCTTGACATGTAAAAAGATTTCCTTTGTAAAAAAAATAAAAATAAACTTTGAATGTCCTTCATTCAGTCTCGCCCCACTGTTCTTCAGTCAAGCTCGTATCGCTTTATCTGATCAATAAAATCCAGGTTATCCAACCGGACTACAACCAATTAGAGCAAATTGAGCTGAAAGCAAGCCAACTATAGCAGCCATGTGGCTGAAGTTCTTCCTTCTGTCCCAACAAAGTGTTGGTGCTCAGATGGCCCTAGTTTAATACTAAGCCAATGCTTGGGTCGGTGAAGTTTGAATAAAAACATGTTTACCATTTAGGCACAGAAAGTGGTTGGGTGAGGAAAAAATAAAAAACAAAACAGTAAATATGTCCAAGCTTATCTTGATGTTCAAGCCCATGCATGCTGAAAAGGTAAACTTTAAAGTGATATTATTAGTTATAAATCATCGTTCATGAGTTAGGATGCATTACCTAAAACAAATGCTAATAATCTATTTTATTATCTGGTTTAACCTTGCTAAGAAGAGCACCTAGCCAATTAATTGGTTCATTACTGCAACAGAAGATAATTTATAGCTGTTCCTTTATTTGTGCAAATGAGACCAAATTCCTTTTACTTATGGAAGAATTAATACATATTAATAATAATACAACTTAAAAATCTCTGAGGTGAACTGTTTGCAGCAATATAAAAAATAATTGTTTGTACTTCCCGGTGACGCACATTCGCATTTGATTTTTGAAGGTAAAAACCACCAACAAAAGCAGCGGTTTGGGAAACAACTTGATCAGTAAAGCTGGAAACAATTAAACAAGTTCAGACGAGCTTGAGCTACTGTCAAAATGGACTCATTGTGAGATGTGTTTCCCATCATATCATGCGTCAGCCCTCAGGTGGCAAAATATAACCAGAAACACGGGCTAATTTTCTTTATTATTTGTCTCAACAAACATATATACTTTTTCTTTTCTTAAAGTACTGTGTGCCATCAGAGACTTCAAGGATTCAAAAATGTAATTTTGCTGCTGTTGCTTCTGTTGCCTGTTACAACAATCCTGGTGAAGAACAAACCTTTCCATCTGAACATCTAAGTAGATGGTTTGCCCCTCTTCTTAGATGTGTTTTACTATATCCGGTCTAGCAGGAAACAGTAAAGCCACATGGGTAATTTTTAGCTGGTAGGCTAAAATCTACATTTTAAATCTTAATTTATTTCTATGAACAAGAACTTTTATTTGTGGCTAACTCTACAACTAAAAATAGTTAATCTGTTTCTATGGTTAGCCTTCAAAAAACTAAAAATACCATAAATCTACACCTGTAATGAAAAAAAGCTGCAACTCTAAGATATATGGTACTTTTTATTTAAATCTTAAATAAGTAGAGGTTATCTTTTAAAAGAAAATTTTTTTTCTTTAAATGTTGAGATGTTTTGGATAAA
Organism: Cyprinodon tularosa; assembly: GCF_016077235.1. Classification (NCBI taxonomy): domain Eukaryota; kingdom Metazoa; phylum Chordata; class Actinopteri; order Cyprinodontiformes; family Cyprinodontidae; genus Cyprinodon; species Cyprinodon tularosa. Next base: position 315,950 of record NW_024038821.1, read on the forward strand.
TTGTTTAGGGTTTTTCCTTTAACATATAATTTCATTTACGTTTTTAAAGTTTTCTGTACCTACATTTAAGCCTGATGTTACCTATAACCCCATTGCATTCTGATAAAAATTATCTTTTTTTTAAACACAAAATGATAATTCTGATAGGAAAATGACATGGATATCTCAGTAGATATTACAACAATGAAAAAAGGGTGCAGGTTTTTACAGAAATATGCATATTTTGCATTTAGATTTAAACAATAGTGTATGTTTCTCTATAACTGGTGAAATTATGTATATTATTTATTGGCTTTAAACCTTATATATCATTCTTATAGAGTTCCAAGTTTGAAATGTAACCTAAGCATCATTCCATTTTTAAGATTCCTATACAGATTCCCTATCTGATTATTATATATATTATATATCTGATTATTTCCTCCCCTGAGCCAGGAGAAGCAAGTGCTTCAGGAGCTGGAGTCAGTAGTAGCAGCTCAACAACAATTGCTGCTTACCTTATCAAGGCTGCACTTTAAAAAATTAAATCTTCTAGACAGCTGTTTGAAACGAAATTTCTTTTTATTTAAACTTGTGTATACAAAATGACAAAATAAATCTGTCTATGTCTAAATCTATCCATTTCCAGTCTGGTGATCTGACTGATAAACTTTGATAAACTAAAGACTTATCTGTAAATGTCAGATTTCATTTTATAGGTATTTATTTATTTTTTTTTGCCAATTTATATTGAGTAACGTTTACTTTAATTTACCTGTTTTCACATCTTTACGAGTAATTCACCTTTTTTGTTTTTAATTGAACGATCAGAGCTCAGTTTAAATGAATTTCTAGTTTGAAACCCAGTTGGATTTCACAATTACTGTGGTTCAAACTTCTATAAGCAACACAAGATGATAACAATGTATCATTTCCATTTTTAGCACGAAGTCACGTGTTGACAAAGTATTGTACTGTCGGTGGTGCTGGTATACTACAGCTGGAAGTGGGCAACTTTACAGGAACCCTATATCAGTGGTAGTGGTACTGAACATGTAGGCAGCAGGACAAACTAAACTGAACTGTACTATTACTGTAGAAATTCAAACTTTGCTTTTATTTTTAACTGAAAACTTGAAAAAAAAAACTTTGGGAAACAAAGTTAACTCAGCATTTGGCTTTTTAACATTTTTTTAGCTTAAGGTCTATCACTTAACATCTCTGTCAGTGTAAGCATTTATAGTTCATTGTTTATGCTTCAGGATTCAGTGGTGTTTATTGAGACAGTGTTTGTCCACTCTGTCCTGCTTTCCTTGTTTCCCTGATGAACATTGCACCTCGCTGTCATTCTCCTGTTACCCTTCCAATGGCTTTATTTTTCCAGACGACCGGAAAGTCTAAGAGCTGTCGTCTTTATTTAGTTTCATCTAATTCTGCCGGAGCAAGCGGATGGCTGCAGAGCTCCGGTCCAATGTCATTACGGTTTCTAGTTGTGGTCGGGATGAGATAACCGTCTGTCCGCACCGCTCTTACGTAAGAGCTCTTTGTCTTTGTGGCAATTACTGTGCTAATAGCCCTTCACAGATCTCTTTTACCCTGCATGGGTCGATGAAAAGTTGCAAAAGGTCCAGACAATTGAGGAATGTGCTTCTTAATGTTTATCCGTGTGGTTGGATGGATGGATTTGGGGAAAATTCCAATAATGATTTGTTTTCTGATTTCTGTTGTGTCTCTTTTTGCATCTCCTGCATGTTGTCGCAGGTAAAACTTCCTGTGGTGATTTAGATCGGATCAGTAGGGTAGGGAGTGTTTGTCTTACTTGTATACAGTAGCAGAGCTACAAGTTGAAGCTTGTCTTGCTCTTCCTACTTTCTGGGATTTGCATTCTGAAAAAAATCATGGTCAATTATTTGGGCATACACTAATGACACCACAACATGAAGTCATTGGAAAGAAAAAGATTGTTTTCACTGGATTTGAAGAAGTGGTTCTGGTTTGCAGATTGCCTTAGAGCCCACATGGCAGATGGGATTTTTCAGCTTCCGATAATAAAGGGGTTTCAGGGCTGTACTTATGGAGGGAACGTCCTCTAGTTTCCATCTAACTGCGCACCGTTAGGCCCTGCTTACATAAGCACAACCTTTGCCAGCTCAGCAGTCAGTCAGACAGCCTTTGGAAGAAATGCAGATTAATGCAAACAAGGTGGCTGAGGGGATTGTGGTGTTGAAACCGTGGTAACCAAGAGGAATGGGGTTAAAGAGGGCTGTGGGCTTCAAGACTTTCTCTACCCACAAGGCCCTCTGGTGTTTGTTTACACACTGCGTTAGTTTGCGGCTTGTATGAGGTAAAATCCAGCTATGATGTATTACCCCCCCCCCTTTATCACTCTGATAAAATCTGAACATGAATTTGATTCATACCTGCACAACTGTTAGCAAAATGAACATGTAAAACTATCCTATTGCTTATATTTTTCCACTTATTGCTAAAAGATGTTACTAAATAAAGACACAGAGCCATGTTTTCCATATTTTCTCAGGTTAAAAACTAAATGCAGTGCGATGTATATGAAAGTCCAGCTCACAACCACAAGAATATTAGTTAAATTGATGTTTTCCAAGAGATTCAGATGGGTTTTTTTTTCTATTCTAATGGGTAGAATAGTCCAAGCTTCATATTGAAGATTTCTCACAGATTCTTAGATTGACTTTGACTGGGTCCCTAAAACACGTGGATTTGCTTGAAGCCATTCTATATTTTCCCTGACTGTATAAATAGAGTCAAACTGCTATTTTGCAGCCTTTAACATTTGTCCTGTGAAGATTCCCCTTTGCCTTGCTCCACTCATCTTCCCACGCACCTGCTGTAGAGAAGCATTCCAAAGCATAATGCGTCCACCACCATGTTTGTGGTGGGTATAGTGTGTGTTCAGGGTGATGGACAGTGTAGTTTTTGTTTTGTTTTTTTGCATACAAGTGAGATTTGGTCTCAACATAGAAAAACTGTCTCACCTATATTGATTTTAGAAAATTAAAAGCAGGATTTTCTTTCAACAATGGCTTTCTTTTTGCCGCTTTTCTCTTGGCATGTCAGTTGAGTACGTTTTAAATTGTATTCTCCTTCCCATCTGAGCTGCAGATGTTTGCTGCTCCTGCAGAAACAATATGGATGTCTTTGCATTTCTTGTTAATCCTCCTTCAACCTCCTGATTAAGGAGGGAGGCCACGTCTTGGCAGGTCTACTCTTTTCATTACTTAGATAAAGGAGTAAACCACATACCGGAGATGGTTTCATTCAAACACAAGTTCCTATTTGCACGAGAGCAAATATCAAAACCGATTCAAGACTTTGAAATACAGTGTGCAAATTCTCAAATTAATAAATCTAATGGAAAAAAAGTAAGGATAAGAATGAGAACTTTCTGATGCTGCATAATTTCTTAAACCAGGAATAAAATCACTCTGAAAAATGAGATCCGACAGTTTTAGTTCCTGTTCAATATAACACAAGGCTTAAAAACCTGTATGGACTGAGGGACATCCTGGGATTGCATACATCATAGATTAAATCCTATATACAACAAGACCTCTTTCATGTTTTATATATTGTTCACTGTCAGGAAGTAATGTAAATCTGTTTATTGCACAAAATATAATGAAGTGCTAGGGGCGTGATTATTTTTGTAGGCCTCTGTAGATTGTAATCCTGCAAGCAAATGATTTGCAAATTCCTAAGTAGACAAACTCATCGGTCTAGCTAGGGTATAGTGGAATACATAAAGACTGAGAGGTTTTTAAAACCATATGGCTGACCTTTCAGTGGCATGAAAGCAGAGAATAATAGTCTGATTGAACAAACTATTGCATCACAATCTAATATCAGACAAGCCTGATATTAGGGATGTTTTTAAGATGTCTTGGAAAATTGAAGGCTGCTTTGTTCAGGTTAAAGAATATGGTTTACAGCAAAAAATTAACAGGCTCAGTATTCAGCTGAATAACACAAAACATAAATTCTATATGGGTGAGTTTGCAAGTTGCACAACAGTCGAGAAAAGAACAATAGCTCATAGCTAATCCATCTCCAAATGTCACATAATCCCTTCAGTTATTGTCTTACAATGAATAGCCACTGAACTCATACATGGACTGCAATTAAGATTGGGGACTAAATATTAGCCTGCAGTTTTGAATTCATAGGATTAAACTGAACTGCCTGATTGTTTTTCTTCCAGCCTAATCAAAAGATAAAGATTTTTTAGCTTTAGCCAATGTCTTATATTTAAGTCCCCATTATAGGAAGTAAACTTATTTTTAAAGGTCTTTGATGCATTAACACATCATTATGTACTTCATGTTTGCACCCTGTAGAGATGCACACAAACTTGTCACATCTACCGGCCTATTTTTAGATTGCAGGTCTGAAGGTGCAAGGAGACGTCCGCTGACCCTGCAGAAGGTGGTGATCTCAAGCGTAGGAGACAGCTGAGAAATGCATCACTTCCCCGTGTATGTGATAGCGGCACTATCTGCTGCAGTGCCTATAAATAAACAGTAACCCATGCCTATGCCACTTTGAAACAAACAATTTCAAACTGGAATAAGCGTTGTCAGGGCTTCGAAACCACATTTCTGACCGACCAGAAAACCAACAGAACAATTTTCCTTTGTTCTTTTCAAATTAAGAGTCTCAGATATACTGGATGCAAAGCTTGAAGCATTGTATTCTTATATTGGGCTTTGATAATGGTTTGGTCTAAAAAAAAAAAAAGAACAAAGAATTTCTTTGTCAGACAGATTTCACTAATTCAGTAGGATTTTTTTTGATAGACAGGCACGTTGTTGAAAACCTTGAGTACAAAGTCGATTCCATCTAGTCTGTGTTTAACGTTTGCTCGGATACACAGGGTGTCCTTAGGTTGCATAATCCAGCTGACACTTTAACTTTGACTCAACTAACTCCACATGTACTACGTCTCTTTAACCATGAAGTAATTCATTGCTGTCATTACATGCCAAGACATGCGTTTTTACATTCTTATCTACATAACAAACGTGGCTTTTTTTCCCCTTCCAGATCACACTCCTACACAGAAACACTGCGTAGTTAAACAGTGAGGCGAGGTGCTTTCTCTCTCCTCTGAGTGGGTGCCATATCTTGTCAGACGGGGTTAGCTCCCTGCTAGCTGATGAGCCAGTCAAGCCTTTGAAGTTCTTCCAGGGGCTTGTGGTTTACGTGCTTGGGTTGCCAGGTTCTGCCGTTCCCTTCATTAATGCAGCATGGGTATCCACTTAACTTGTTCCTTGCTGTTGCTCTGGCCAGCTTGCCCTAGCCTTGACCCATTGTTGCCTAGTGGAGCAGAAGATGCATGTACTAACTCTCAAAGGATGCATGCATACCTGGTATCTCATGAACCTGATGGTGCAATGTGCAATTAAATTAGATTTAATTCAGTTTATTGGAATTCATACTAACATTAATGCCTTTTTATAGGATGATATGGAACAGTTCTGGGGTGTATGCTAAGTAGAGTTAGTAATATAACTCACTAAATGTCTTTTTTTTTTTTATTTCTACAGGAATACATTTGTATGCTTCAAAGTCCTTACAGTTTCCCTCTGCAAGGATAGCTTTGAGATCATGGTCTCTGGAAAAAAAACGATCTTGTACCTCCCAATCGCACTTCCCTTGCACCTCAGTGGTGCACGAATTGATAATAGAACTGCATGTAGTTGTGCACAAATTAGGCTATTAATGACTAATTCCACATCAGTTTTCTCTGAGCTCTTAATTTCTTTTGACGACTTTCACACACAAGTATTCAGCTATGCGGATTTTTCTTTTTTAGTGCAATAGCTAGATTCCTGTTAAGGTAAACATTTGCTGCAGCTTTTGTATTTTTTTTGCAGTAGATCCATCCATCCATTTTCTAACACGCTTATCCCAAGTGGGGTCGCGAGGGGTGCTGGTGCCCATCTCCAGCTGTCTACAGAGAGGATAGGACAAACAACCATTCACACCTAAGGGGACTTTAGAGAACAGTCATGTTTTTGGACTGTGGGAGGAAGCCGGAGTCCCCGGAGAGAACCCACGTATGCTGAGGGAGAACATGCAAACCTCATGCAGAAAGACCCCTGGCCGGGAATTAAACCCAGAACCGTCTTGCTGCAAGGCAGCAGTGCTGCCCACTGCGCCATTGAGCAGCCCCTGCAGTAGATATAAGTCTTGAAAATTGGAAGATCTCATGTGATGATTAGGTGTTCTTTGATCCCATTTAGTATTGTGAACGATACTTATTCTGGCTTAAATTTTTTTAACCCAGTGGCATGGAGGAAGAATCTTTTACAGCCTCTGGGGGTATATACATTTTTAACTTTGTAGTATGTTTGTCTTCCAAGATTAATGTAAGATAATTTGATTCCTTTTTTACGCTTTCTTTTAGGCTTCAAAAGAGAGCTGCTCGATTTGCTTTTAACTGACCAATGCTCTATTCATTCGGGAGCTGAACTGAAGCTGTGCTTATTTATTTTTTTTATCCCCCCAGCCCCCCCATTTTTCTCCTTTTTTGTTTTTGTTTTTGGTTCTGTTTTTGCAGGAATTCATTTGAAGTTTCACAACTCAGCTTGAATCCAGTGTGTTTTAGAGGGACTCGGTTTTGTTAGGTTGTTGGTTATCTGAGTTTTCAGCACAAGCAAAGCAGAAGGGAGAGTTTGGAGGGTTTCAGCTCTTTCTTCAACATCTTGAGGTAATTGACCCAACCTGGTCCCGCCTTAAACACACGCACTCAAACACACACAGTGTAAATCACAGATGGGTTTAAAAATCCCCTTTCTCTCTCAAACCCTCTTGCTCCTTTTCCCTCCCTCCCACACAACCTCACGCTGTCAGCTTAGACACCCATTCAAACCCACACACACTGCCCTGCTTTAAAAACACTGTATATAAGCACATATATGCACACATTGCTTAGAGAATATCCATGTCTCTGTGCTAAAACACAGAAATACAGCTGTGAATAGGAGATGAAAGCCCGAGCTGAGCCAGGAATAATAAAAGCAGGCTGATTTCAGTGTGCTGTAGGCTTCTAAACTGCTCTGGGATCTAAGTAGAAAACATGAGGGGATTCCAACCCATGGTTCCTTTTTTTACTGTAATATTTTACCAAATCTACTTTGATGTTGCTAGACCTTGGGAGTCCTGAGAGTGGGGGATGGTTTTGTGTCATTCCCTTCGGCGTCAAATTAGTGTCTAATTTCACATTCACATATAAATTCTAATTTTTTTTTATTCTTTTGCATCTCCTACCTTAGATACCTATTTTTACAATCTTTGTCTGACTTTCTTTAATGGACAGCCGTTTTTCAACTGATGATAAACTGTTTCCCGCCCAGTATCCCATAATGGCATACGTAGCATCCCCTAAAAGGGCTTTATTAGCAACTTATAAAAAGATGAGACGTCACGCTGCCTGTAAAAAAGAGCATTTATTCACCAATTGATGTAATTTGTACTGAAATCAAAATTTTTTGCACCCTAAGTAGCTTTGAGATTTACTCCAACATGAAAAAAGATTATAGAGCCTACAGGAGATCACAAATTGGAGTTAGTTTTAATCAAAAATTCTCCTGAAAAAGGATTAGCACTGACTTAATAGGAAGTGAAAGATTGGAGAAAGAATTAGCTTTTGGCTGTTTTGGTTTCACAAGATGCAGGAGATTGGGAAGGCATTGAGGTGATTTGAAAATATAATACTGAATAGGGAAAGTGTCTAAGCACTAATAAAGAGCACTGCATTTTCTTTAATATGAACCAGTGTAATCACTGCAACTCTGCTAACCCCTACAGCTATTAAACACTTCTCATCAGCTTATACCTGCTAATAAAGACAGTAACTAAATATGTTTTGTTGAGAGTGTTTTCAGTGAGAGAACAGAGATCTACAACCTACTGCTTCATGAAGCTTTCTGGAACCTCTGCAATGCCTCTTAATCATGGCTAAAAATAATACTGTATAAAGAACTAACTAATAAACTATAATAACAAAAAACAGTCCTATAAGCTGTTATGGTTTATATAGAGAATTATATTACCAGAACCCTCTACATGTTTTTAGAGCCATTTTTTTTTATTAGCTTGGAAATTATGTGTCGTATTTTATTTTTCTTTTTTTTTTTCCCCATCAAACAATATCCTATAAAAGAAAAAAATCCCAGTTTCATCATTATGAAACGTTTTATGTTTTTCCTTAAAGCTAAAAATACAAATAAACTGTTGGTTGTTTAAAATGGCAACACATTCCCCATGGCAGATATTTAGAAAAAATTATAGGTGCTGTTTTATTATAAAGTCATATTATATTGTCGACTCTAAAATACTTTTACTAGCCGGACTCAGGGCAAAATGGCCCTTTGGATACGAGAGCTTGCAGACCCCTGCTCTAGAGCTATTAATGCATACATATTTTTACTAGTTCAATTTATTATTGTTTGATGGGTCAAATTCCACCTAAAGTTTATTGCATTTATTTTTACCCACACTAATTAAGCTACACATTACCCTTCCTTTCCTTGCTAACACTTAGGCTTGGCAAAATTATTTCCATTTGCCAGATTGAGAGAAAAATTATCTAAATACAAATATTAGTAATGATATTACTTTTATTGTCTCATGCCAGTTCAGTAAATACTATATTCTTCCTAGTAGGTAGAGAAGGCATCCTGCAATTAAAATAGTTTCGGGTTTGATCCCACCTTCCTCCTGTGTCTCTGGGCAAGGCATTTAACTAGAACCTACTGACAGATCTGCATATCCGTGCATGAAAGTGTGTGCATGTGAGTGTGACTGTGTAAATGTCAGTATGACTGGAAAAGTGCTATATTAATTCAGTTACCTTTAAAATGTGCTAATCACTATAATATTGATCTTTGCAAATATATATTCTAATTAGATTGGTTTTCTGCATTTAACCCATCACAGCTTTTTGTCATGAGGAGCATTCTGGGGTTTTGGGTCTTGCTAAGGAAACCAGAGTAGCTGCCTGTGTTTTTAACTGGGGATATTTGGCCCTCTTTGGGATTTAAACAAACACTCTGCTTTCTAACCACTAAGCCATCAATGCACAGATGACTTGGATCAAACATTTGGGTTTCCCTCCACAAGTTTCTGTCTTTGAAATTGGTTTGTTGGTATTCTAACGCATTCCTTGTGACACAATGGGTAGAAACTATGTCAGGTTTACTTTTCAACTTTAACAACACATTTTCTGCAACACAGAGTAGAGGGCTTTTTGATTACTAGATGGTTCTAGGGTGGATTTGCTGATCTTGCAACAGCAAAACACATATTTGTGTCAAGCATCAAGTATAGATGAAACAGATTTAAAAGCCATGGTATAATAATCTTGGTGATTCAAAATTCCTTGGAAGATTAGTACTCTGGATATATGCTATATCTACTTATAAATGTTGGAAAACTTAGAATAAATAGGAAATGTTTGATTTTTAAGCTGGAACAGAAGGTGGGATAAAGGGGAAAAATGATTTAATACATTTTATGTTAATAACTGTTTCCTAAAGTATGAGGTAAGCCTTCCTTATTTCCTTCCCTTTTTTTTGTCTAGTAATGCTTAGCTGGATTCAAGTTTATCCCGTAAAACACCCTCACTACCATGCTATGTTATTTCTACTGCTGTTTTTTTTTTTTTTTCTGGGTGTGGAGTTGATTCATGTTTTCGGAGGAACTGCCACTATCTGACTTGAATTATGGCCCAGATTAACCGTGGTATATCGCAGAAGAAGCAAGATTAGTTGATTAGCTGTTATGGACAGATGGGGATGGGATGCTTTGGAGCCATGGAGAAAACAAAGCAGGGTCAGTGGAGGTCAGGACCTTTAAAAGGATCCCTGCTTGGATTTCTTTCAGCTCAACTCTCTTGTTGTTTGGTTTTAATCGCAGTGTAGGAGTGATGACAGTTTTCTGCCAGACAGTCTGGAAATTGTCTTGAGTTTTCAAAGAGCACAGAACAGTTAAAGTGGTCGGAGCAGAAATAATAAAATGATATATTAAAAAAGCAAGCTGAAGGAAATGAGGGGTGGGGAAGAGTTGAGGAGGGAGTGGCAAGTGGAAGTGGGTCAAAGTGGCAGTGACGCGATGTGGAGTGACGTGCTGATCAGGCGAATGGACTTCCCAGTCTCTGCCTCACCTTGTCCTGTCCTCACACACACATTTCCAGTTAAACAGACCGTTTATTATGGAACTGGGCAAATTCCGCATTATGGAAAGATTTGTTAATCTTTGGAGCAGCTCCTTCTCTCTCATTTGGGTTAAACCTGACTAGAAGTAGCGTTAGCCTCTTTGTTAGTTTGTATATACCGGTAACACAAGTGCATAAAGGTTAAGATGTGCATTTTATCTCAGCAGTGGTACCCTGCTAAAGTATGATCTGTAGCTGTTCCTCTGCTGTTTTAAAGGATGAAAAGAGGCAAATCCTGACGGAGAAAGAATGATCAAGGAGCCTAAAGGGAATGGCTGAATTTCCTCATCCATCCCCCTGATGATCCTGATGTTAAATTAGCAGTTGAATTCCCCTGTGGCTGTGTATTGATTTTTAGATATGTTGGACACTCCAGTTAATATTTATAGGCCAGAATCCCACTATATAGTCTCTACTGAGTGGGTCAGATAGAAACTGACAAGCATGCAAAACATTATACATTCCTACAGCTAATTTAGCATGTCAATTTAACCTAACGTGCATGTGTTTACTAGGTGAGAACTTGCACCTTCTATACTGAAGTGAAGCGCTTGAACTAAATTTTAAACTGGGAACTCTGATTGATGGTGCTTTCCTTTGCATAACTGTGCCAGTCATTATCTTATGAGGCATAGTAAAGTTTTGCTCATAAGCTAGGTTATGACTAGTTACCACTATGACCTTTTACTAGTGTCAAGGATGCAAGATAATTCAAGGAAAAAATGCAGGTAGGTTTCACCTATTCGGATGGAACAGCCACCTTAGAACCACCTTTAGTAATTCTTCTGCTGATGGATAAAAGGGTGCAAAATTCTGCAGAATACAGCCTTAAATCAATTTTTTGAAGATATTTACATTAGTTTTAGTTTAGAAAATAAAATCCTCAACAGCCTATCCAGTGTTTAACCCCCCCACCTCCCCCTCCCATTTCAGAGTCATCCCGCTTCATTTTAGCGTGCTGGTGATGACTGAAGGCTGAGGAGCCTCCATCCTAATCGGCTTGAGATCTGGCTGCAGGTCAGGGCAGCAGATGACTACAGATTAGAGGGTCACAAGGCAGTTAGAGAGGATTACCAACTCTGAGCGCCCTAACCTCCTGCTGTAGGTATCCAACCGTCGGTTAACAAGCTGCACGGACTATTTGTAAAAGTCAAGGGGGCAGACTGTAAATGCATCTGTTGTGACTCACAAAAGGATTCGCTGCCCTTGAACTCCAGTTCACATATTGTCACATCATTTTAGATTAAAAAAAAAACAAAAAAACAAAATACTTTCTAAAAAATATGGCATCCGTTTGTGTTCTGCCCCCTTTAATCTGATACCTCACAATAAAACCAAGCACAACCAATAGCCTTTGTAACTCATGTGTAATTTATTCTCTGTAAAAGTTCAGCCAGACCTTAGTGGAAGACTGACAGGAAGCAATCTTTAGTTAAGAGCCATTGGAAGCTGCTTATAAGAGGGACATGCAGATTGTGAGACTTGATTTCAAAATGAATCCGACCAAATACTCAAAGAAAACCTGTCAGAGCTACATCCTCATCAGAATAATAGATTAAATCGAAGCATATTTATGTGTTGGAATAACCCAATTTAAAGTCTATACCTAAATGTTGGATGCTCTCAATCCAGTCTCCCTGGGTTTGTGATGCTTGCAAAGAAGAATAGTCAAGAATTTTAATGATTAGCAAAGTCGATTGAAATCTTCCATAAACATGGCTATATATAGTATAGAGGAATATAATTTCAAGGCGCACTTTTTTATTTTTACTGGCAGAACATAAAAAAGGAAAATTTCCTTCTGCATGCACAACTTTGTGTTAGTGTGAAAATGAAATCTGGATTAAATAATGTTGCTGGAACAACAATTTTTAAAAAGATTCAAGCCATGTAAATCTTTCTGTCTTCTTTCTTTGTGCCAAATCTTTTTCAGTGAATCTATTTGTGGTAAGATTTTATGCCAGACATGTTGTATTTCACATTAAAATATTTAAATAGAAAACCAAATACATGGAGTGTTTTGCTGACTGTCAGTCCTTCGATGCCCTCCTGCATATAATAGCTGTGCAATAATTCCCACAGGCTTGTCAATCTGCTGCAGAGTATTTCAATGTAAACAATGTCAGTCTCACCTCACTGATGGATAGTTAGTTTTTACCCTGCAGCAGCATCGTGCTCTTATCCTCAACACTTCACCCTAGCTTAGCCCTCTAACAGTCCCACTGTAATCCCACTAGGTAAACAAAGGGAAATGTGCCTGCATTTCTGCTCCTCCTCCTACCTTTGCTTTTATCTCTCTAGTTTAAATAGACCTTTTTAGATAGCAGGCTCTGTGTCACCTATCAAGTCAAACACAGCTCCTTCCCTCTGACTTAAACTTACTAAGCCTGTTTCAGTTAAGCATAAAAACACTGCTATGTAAAAGGGTTGTCTGATAATTGGCCCTCCTGATACTTAAGGTGTTGAGAAGAAAATGTGTGGGGCCTTTAGGTGTTTAAGAATAACTAAAAACAACATAGATGGTGTTGGTCAGCGTTGGAAGTCTAATTAATTATATGTTACTGTTGATCTATGATTTATTAGGTCAATGGTCTTGGTGCAACAACTGGCAAACAGGAACAAAAGCACAGAAAAATTGTTTTACTTGAATTGCTTTTTTAAGGGCTGACAGTTACAAAAAGCATTATGAGGGGGTTTCTTTTTATTTTATAAAATAATGTTCATCTTTTGCTTAAGGCAACCCAGCTGGCTGAAGAGTAGAACAATAACAAGTAGGAAAACACCAACGAGAAAAGTTGCTATTATGGCCGATTAACAATGCTTAAAGATATTATATATCTGACTAACCCTTTAACACCGTTTAAAAAAAAAAAACAGTTCACCAATTATTTTTCTTTTCCGCTTCAGTTAAACACCCCATAATCCTGGGAAGCATTGCAATCAATGTAACATGTCCAGACAAATACCAACATTCTCCCTTCTTCCTACCAAAACACAAATTGCTGCAGGATGAAACTGAATCTGGTTATTAATATCGGCCCAGTTTTACTGATGGGACTGATACGATATGATGAGATAATATTGGCCTATACTGATAGTTGATGCTGATTTATTTAGTTGATGTATCCACAGTATGGAGTAAGTTTTCTTAGGAATAAGCATCAATTAATGATGAGTAATAAAAGTATTATTAGTTTCCTCAAAAATCCTGTTTAACTTGCAGCAGCACTGCATTAGGTTTGTTTTAGAGATTCTGATGTATTTTAACGGACATGTCCTGATCCGATATTGATATTGGAAATTGGTCTGACAGCCAAAAAAACTAATATTGGGATAAAACTAATATCAGCATTTAATAAATATGAATAAATATATATTATATATTGGTATGATATTAGAGACTTAGAGCATGCTGATAGACACTCCACTGCTGTTTGAAGTTTGTGTAACTCAATAATTATGAATTGGTCTGTTGTTCTCAAACCTATTGTTGTTGACTGTTTTTCTCCGTTTGCCTTTTCTAACATCCCACCCTACAAAAAATCGAATAAAATTGTGTGTTACACATCCTGGTTTTTGTATTAGGTCAATATTGGTATTGGTCAATATTCAATGCTGAAATATTGGTATCGTTATGGGCATTAATAAGTTGTATCGAGATATCCCTGTATTTTTGAACTAATTTAAAAGTGGAACATATGATTATTTGTTTCTATTGTATCGTAGGATGGTACACAAATCAATAAATAAAATAAGAGTTTAAAGCAATGGTTCATAGGATACTCATCTTAGATTTGTTGTGCAGGTTTAAAGAGTCACTTCTAGCTTATCAGGTTTAAAATAAAGTAACCTTATTAAACACGCTAATTTGCAGTTCGTAGTAACAGGTGAGGGAGGGGCATCCCCTCCAAACATGCTGGGATAAGAAAAAAATAGAGAAATAGTTTTGACTTTGACCATAACTTAAAACTGGGTGATGAAACTTTGATTTTGAAACTGTACCCTTTTAAAACCTTGGTATACCTTAAACTATAACTAATCTGTCCATAATACTTTAGTTGTGCATTGAAAGCATTGTGTCATTGCAGCGTTGTTTGGATAAACCTTTATTTAGCAAAACGCAAAAAGTCCACATTGTTTTGAGTTAGGGTTTAATCCCGGGGAGCTATTTTGAAAGTAAAAGGTCATTTCTCTGTTGTGCTCATACGTGCAGTTGCTTAAATCCTAGACTAAACCACTTGGAGAGCACTCTTGCAGAAAGAGTTCTTTTGGGACTTTTTTTTTTTTTGTGGTTTTATTTGTGTAGCAACCTTTTTCTGCCTCACTTGTCTGCCTGCCTTTTATTCCGCTCAAGGTCTTTGAAATGCTAATCCCTTCTCCTCCGTTATGTTTTCAGATTCCTCCACCAACTACATCAGGCAGCTGGAGACGAAGGTCCGGATATTGGAGGACGATAACAATAAGCTCCTCTCTCAGGTGAGACACAAACATGCGTATCCAAGCATGCCCTATCACGAGCGTCTGTATTTTACCCGAACTTGTCCAACTCGCCCAAAACATGTAATCGGCAGCTATGAGGACATAATAAGCTCGCCTGATCTTCTATGGAGAGATACTCTCATAACATGCTGGCTTGTTAGTTGCAGAATATGTATATCCATGTTTAATTTATAGGGAGCCCATAATCTTCAGCTGCCAGCAGTGATGCTAGCCCCATCTGAGAGCTGGGGAAGCGGAGGAAAGATGAGAGGCAGAAGGAAAAAAATAAAAAGAGGGAAGCATTAAATGACAGTTACTGAGGAAAAGTTATTTCCCCCATCTTTTTTTCCCTCAAAGTTGACCTCATGTTGACTTCTCTCAAATTCAGGGGATTTAAAGTGTTGAGTGAGGGAGAGGTGGGGGTACTGCAGTATAGTTCAGCAGGAGGTCACATGTCAGTCTGCAGAGGTGTGATTTACCACATGCAATAAACAGAGACATAATTTAGTCCCTTCGCATGGTGATAAAAAGTTTAAATTTCATCCAAAGGACTCATTCATTATGCAAAAGCATCAAAAGACATAGACGAGCATTATCATTATCATGAGGGTTTATATCTGTAGCTTACATTTTGAATACCACCAGATAAAGACAGCAAATGAGGTTGAATTTCCAGCTTAAACGTTTTTTTTTTTTCTCTTTTTTTATATCCGCATCAAAATTAGTCCAGCAATTATGTGTAGGCGGAGTAATAATTATATCATAATATTATAAATGTATGGCCAGGTGCAACAATTGCTCACGTAATTATCAAACCACTAGCAAATGAGGCCTTTTTAGAATGGTAACTTTCCACATTTTATTTCAACCAGGAACTTAAAATTCTATGGGGAAGATATGGACTGACCAATACAAAGTTTCCCTTAAAAAGATACGAACCACATTTCACCTGCACAAGGCTGCAAGACATTCAATCAAGCTGAATTCTTCCCTCGCTAAATATCAAGAGCAGCCAATTCACGAAGGAGTTTCGTGTCAACTCATTTAATAGCACTGAAGTAAGTTATAGTTTGGTTTTAACGAACCATTAAGACATGCATATGCTATGATCATAACCTGCCATGGCTGTTGTAGTATATTGTCTGAAAAATAACCCCCCCAGTCTAAGCTTTGGGGAGACTCACAAAAACTGGACTCAGCTGGAGTGATGAACAATCAAGAACCACCACACACAGACGTATGAAAGACATGGGTTTCTGCATGTGCATTCCTTGTGTCAAGCCCCTCTTGACCACAGACAGCGTCAGAAGCGTCTTGCCTGGGCTAAAGAGAAACAGGACCAAAGTCATGTTTCTCTGATGAAAGTAAATTTGCATTTCCTTTGGAAATCAAGGTCCCAGAGTCTGGAGGAAAAGAAGAGAGGCACTTCATCCACGTTGCTTGAAGTCCAGTGTAAAGTTTCCACAGTCAGTGATGGTTTGGGGTGCCATGTCATCTGCTGGTGTTGGTCCATTGTGTTTTCTGAGGTCCAGGGTCAACGCAGCCACATACCAGGAAGTTTTAGAGCACTTCTTGCTTCCTGCAGGTGACCAACTTTTTGGAGATGCAGATTTCATTTTCCAACAGGACTTGGCACCTGCACACAGTGCCAAAGCTACCAGTACCTGGTTGAAGGACCATGGTATCCCTGTTCTTAATTGGCCAGCAAACTCTCCTGACCTTAACCCCATAGAAAATCTATGGGGTATTGTGAAGAAGAAGATGCAATACACCAGACCCAACAATTCAGAAGAGCTAAAAGCCACTATTAGAGCAACCTGGGCTATCATAACACCTGAGCAGTGCCACAGACTGATCGACTCCATGCCACGCCGCATTGCTGCAGTAATACAGGCCAAAGGAGGCCCAACTAAATACTGAGTGCTGTACATGCTCATACTTTTCATGTTCATACTTTTCAGTTGGCCAACATTTCTATAAATCCTTTGTTTTTATTGGTCTTCAGTAATATTCTAATTTTCTGATATGATGAATTTCAGATTTTCATTTGTTGTCATTTGTAATCATCAAAATTAAACAAAATAAACATCTGAAATATATGAGTTTGTATGTAATGTATGAATATAATATACAAGTTTCACTTTTTAAATGGAATTACTGAAATCAATCTACTTTTTCATGATATTCTAATTTTATGACCAGCACCTGTAGTTCAGCAGGAGGTCACATGTCAGTCTGCAGAGGTGTGTTTACCCACACTGCACTAAAACAGAGACACTAATTAGCCCTTCGAGGGGGATAAAAGTTTAAATCATCCAAAGGACAGTCATTCATTATTGGCAAAGATGTCATCAAAAGACATAGACGAGCATTATCATTTATCATAGGGGTTTATGATCTGTAGCTCATTTGAATACCAGCCAGGATAAAGACAGTCAAACTGAGGTTGATTTTCCAGGCTTAAAAGCGTTTTTTTTTTTTCTTCTCTTTTTTTACTTATTCCCGCATCAATAATTATGTCCCAGCAGATTTATGTGTAGGCGGGAGTAATAATTATATCATAATCATTTTATAAATGTTATTGTGAGGTGCAACAGATTGCCTCACATGAATTATGAAGCAATAGAATGAGGCTTTTTTTAGCTGGTGAACTTTTCCACACTTTTGACTTTCCAACCAAAAACTTTAAAGTATTCTAGGGAAAGTATATGGAAGGGACCAAATAAAAAGAGTTTTTTTTTTTTTTTTCCCTTTGAAAATATATGATACAGTTCTTTAAAACCCACATTTTACTGCAGTCGAAGCTTCAAGTCATTGCAGATCTACAGGCTGAATTTTCTTTCCCCTCTGCTTTGCAAATAGTTCAAATACAGCCAAATTGAATGGAAGGGTTTCTGTGCACTTTCATTTTAATTATCCACTGTTTAGTTTTAGTTTTGTTTTTAAACGTACCATTTAAGCACATGCATATGCTATGATCATAACCTTGCCATGGCTGTTTAGTACCATTGTCTGATAAAGAGTGAACCTCCACCCCAGTCTTAAGTCTTTTGTAGCCTCTAACAGGTATTTCCTGTCACTGTGGGAAAAACAAAAATAGAACATCCCCACAGCCTGATGCTTCCACCACCATGTTCAATGCTTTGGATGATGCATTCCTTGGAGAACTGCACAATATATCAAATTGTACCTACCATTGTAATATACCCATCACCGACTCACAGGGCTGTTTAAAGAGGCCATAAGGACAATTTAAGGAGCATGCATTGATGCTCTGCAGGTAAAGAACATTTACCTGTTTGGTTTTGCTATTGATTTCAATGTAAAAAATTCACAGAGAGGGGTGGAATAGAAGAAAAAGTGAGAAGAATATTAGTTATAGCGAAATACATATTTGATCCTCATGCAGTCCTAGTATTTGGAAGCCAAAATATTTCTATTTGGTTAACGGAAGCACAATCCTGTGATAAAAGAGAACTTCAATATTAGTAGTTTTTTGTGAACAATTGTTGCCAAATGTGCGGGCAATATAAAGCATGCTTGTCATGTATCTTAGCCACAGTGACCTGGTTATAATTTACCATACATTTATGTTGCCATATTTTGAATTGTGTATAAGTCTGGGGGAATTGCTATAAATCAAAGTTATTGCCTTTAATTACCAGTATACTGCAAAAATTGGCATATAAGATTGTTCAAAGAGAACAATATAACTATCATAATAATATTCTTTTGGAAAAAGAGTTCATTAGAATTGCATAATTTGAAAACTATATAATTGCTCATATTATGTTTAGGGATTAAGTTTTTCTGCAAATGTGCAAAATTATTTTCTGTGATAGAGGTGTGCATCTACTACCGTACTTAAGTTCTACTTTAAAATCCTCCTACATTTCAGTGTGGGGAGTGATTTTATGAAATCACTAAACAGAGGAGGAAAAATCTTTTTTTGTAGTAGTAAATTTAGAAGAGGGTTCAAATAAAATGTAATGGTGAAATATTGGGAGGAGAGAGACTGATTTCCTCAGCGGAAAGCATGCCAATAAAAGGAGAAGGGTGTGGCGTCAGAAAACTGCCTGGCCTTTCTTTGTGTAGATAGATGGTGAGTGGAGGGATTTAAACTGTAATAAGCTTCTGCTTCATTCATCACCTTTTTCAAACCATGCAGGTCAATGTGTTTTGATTTTGTTCTTTAGGTTTTCTGTGCAGGTTTTAAATAAATGAACTAGATGGTGCGTTAAAATGTCAGTTACTTTTCAGTTTCAGGATAAACTGTTAACCATGAAGCTGTTCAAATCTTGCACAATTGTTTTATCATCCAACTCTCCTCTTACCATCCATAACTTTTGCACTTTGTGATGAAGATTGTTGATTAATGCAAAGAAATAAAAATGCTCATCACACTTTTTAGAGTATAAATAATTAATAGGAATCCTTTCTTTCCTACTTCACAAATGCCCACTTATGTTGGTATATCACACACAATTCTAAAAAAAAAATGCTTTAAATGATGTCACTGAAAGATAAAAGAACATTGAAAGCTTTAAGATGTTTCAGTAAAAAAAAAAACAGGAAAAAGAACAATGCAATAATTCTACACGTTGTGTTTCTCTCCCTAGGCCCAAAACCGCTATAGCTTATCACAGATACAGATGAAACAGGTAACTTTTTGAAATGTCATCATTATAAATGTTGGCTCTACTATTCACCAACTCTTTGGGCCTCTTCTTCATTCTTCTAAATGTTTGGTGATGGGACTCTTTACAGCTTTGAGCTTGAAACTTTCTACTTCCTAAAGGATGGACACAAAGCAACAGTTGCAACATTTAAGAGTTTACTAAATGTTTTAGGGTTATGGGTGGTTTTAAAAAAAAAAAATGTATTGCCTTTGTTCTTAGATGGCCAAAACGGGAGAAACTTACTTTCTAAATGCAAGCAAAAACATTCTGGACCTCCTGAGGGGAAATCTGTACTTTATCTATGCCTGGTCTTATCAACCGCGACCCCAGTGTTTGGGGGTTTTGGCCACTTATTGTGGAATAAATGTAGGTTAAGGCTACATCTACATGCAGCTGAAGGTAGTATGTGCACAGACATGTTTGTCAAAGATGAAACCAGACAGGTGAAAGGAGCTATAATAGGCATTTTAATACTTCTGCATGCAGGTGAGGGGAATAGTAATTCTACCCCAGAAGTAATGGTGTTAAAAAAAGAAGAGTAGGGCTAAATAAAAACAAACAAGGAGTGAAAATAAAGCCATTTGCTTTGTCCACTTGGGTTCACACCAAATTCACATGTTGCTGTAAAATCCAAAATAAATTGTTTACCAGATAGACCCAAACCCAGCTTTGTTTGGTTTGAGTCCAACTCTTCCATCCCATAGATAAGTTAGTAAAGGTTATCTACAGCTTTTCTTATCATGATGACCCCATACATAATGATTCACTCAACACACAAGTGTTTGTGATTCATCAATTGGCACTGCACTTTGTCATTTCACAGTCAACCTCTGCAACAACTTGTAAAACCGGTTTCATTTTGAGACCGTGCTGGAGGACATATTTTAGACTTATTGGAAAAGCAAACTTAAAACTTGACAATTTTCTTATTTTGTTTAAACTTTTCTGATGTGGGATTCATGTAAATCTATCAAACAAAGCATTAAAAAATAACTTTTTTCTCTGTTTTCCAGCTCAGTGCTTAGATTTCCTACAGTTAAAAAAAGCAACCACACCTTAGCAACCACACAGATTACTAAAAGAAGTTGGCATCATTTCTAGTTTCTGAAGAATTGTCATGATGTTGGCTTTCTTCTTTAGGTATGATTACCTGTAAATCTCATTGTCACACCTTTCATTCCTTGAACCCCTTATTCTTTGCACAGGCTTTGTCTCCAGTGTAAATCTAGACAGCTGCTGTTAACTTAAATCTGGTGAACATGCCATTTCCCTTGACAAGCAAACAATAGGCACAATTTGGAGGTGTGTGCCTCTTTACCCAGGTGGGAATTCATGTTCATTGATGCCGTGGTAATGCTAAGTAATCTATTTGGAGATCGTCTCTGTTTCAATTTCACCATATGAGACTTCCTCAAGCACCTAAAGAGAGAATCCATGTTGATTGCTGTGGCGATAACTGTGGCGCAGTCTTAAGGCTGATTTATACTCAGAAACAAGGTCGTCTGTGTGTGTGTTGCAGTGAATGCAAATGTGCCCCCGCCTTTGTCGCAGACACTCTGCTGCACTCTCCAAAATTGTAGGTGGCCACAGACAGACGGCCTCTGATTGGTCAAATCTACATCCACTCTACACTATGGGCCGGATTTATCAAGATCCAATTTTGCGTGCAGTAATTTGCGCTCGCAAACTGGAATTTTGCGCGAGGGGCTGAACCATGGTTTGCGGGTGATTTAACAAGAGTGATTGCGTAACTGGTGGCAGGTGCAAAACTGTTGGAGACGCCCTATTTAAATGATGGTTTTGCGCGTTTTGTGGTTTGCGGCAAAGTAGTTTGTAGTCTGTACAAACTAGTGCATTAAGAAATTTAAATCTTAGTGACCCCCAACAAAAAAAAAAAAAATATATATATATATATATATATATACATATACATATATATATATATATATATATATATATATATATATATATATATATATATATATATATATATATATATATATATATATATATATAAATTGGCAACCTTTATTCCCTAAGGTGGTATGTGCTGCAGTAAAAAACAAAAACAAAACAAAAAACAGGTGTTTTGTATTGGCCTGTGACTGTGGATGAGATCCCCGCAGCATTGGCATGTTGCTCCACAGGCGCAGGGGGAGAACCCCGACCCCGTCGCACAGCACTTCTGAAAAAACGAGATAGGGAGATCCCAGCTCTCGCTGCAACCGTACGCTGGAATGACCCAGATGCAAAAAAGTGCAATGTTGCAAGGAGTTTTGTGATATCTGGTATTGCGTGGATCCTCCTTGTGGCTGGCTCCAAATCCATTCGGAGTTCCCCCAACAGCTCCAAAAAGGCAATGCTGGATAAACGATATGTTTTGATGATCGTTTCCTCGTTCATTCCAAAAATATTCACACGGAGTGAAAAAATGCGTTCTCTGCGTCTCCTTGCTTTATTTCCATGTCTCCTTCTTGCGACAGTAACCGCTGCCATGTGTGCGCAATTACGCATACAGACCATTTGCACCTTCTTTTGAAACGTGTTAAATATAGAGTCAGATACCGTCAGCAAAATTGCGTTCAGGTTTGATAAATCACTTTGCGAGTGCTAAATTAATATATTTACATGTTCTCCTCCCACAAGACGCACTTTTGCGTGTAAACGCCCCATATTGCATATTCATTGCAGAAAAAGTACTAAATGGATAAGAGGCGCTATTTAGCACGTTTTAAAGACCAAATCCTTTTAGCACGCTGTTGATAGATCAGTTTGTACATTTTTTAGCGTGCGCAGTGAAATAGCTCACGTTTTTATACACGCAAACCTTTGATAGATCCGGCCCTATGTGTATTTCCTGTTTGGTACATTGCCGGCATGTTTTGTTTGTATGACCGCCATCGTGGAAAACGACTTGTGAAGATGGAACAGCTGGAAGAGCGAGGTGCGCGAGAACGCTGGGACCCTTTACCCACCTGGATCCCCGTTTTTTTTCGCCCTCATGTCCCTCCATTGTTGCATAAACTTGCCCCCACTTCCTTACCGGTTTGGCTGTATCTACAGCTAGTCCATGACTGTCCCTCTTGAGTTGTGGCGTGGAATAACATAGTATAGACCACACATCAATATTGGGTATAAATCAGAAATATCTGTGACAAGCTCACTGCGACACACTGCTTCGGGAGTATAACCATCCTTTTAGTCCACAAGCTTAGTTCTGACCAAACTTAGTCCATGTATAGTCACTTCTTTTTTATTTTTTTTGTAACATACCATCTGGATTTTAATGTTATCTTTTGTTTACATATTCATTCCATAATTAAAACCATTTCCTGCATAAATGTACCCCTTTTTTGTATTTTATAAACCAGCACATGTAATCTAAGTATTATATATGCAGCCCCCCACTTTAAATATGATCATTGCAGTTCCAACATGACTGACTGCAGCTCTGCCTGAGACAAATTGTATTTCCAAATCAAAAATCCCTATTTAAATGGGGTTTTTTTTATTTTGTTTTTTTAGGTATTACAAAAACATTTTCTTGCAGCAAGTGTTGCTTCTGTGTCCAGTCCTTTTTATGTGCCTCCAGCATGTTCTGCTAATGAATTACACCAGTGGTCCTGCTGTGTACATCTGACTTTCCTTGGTTGGAAAAACCTTAGTCTGTCCTTGAATTTGCACTGCACCATGTTCAGTACTCAGTACTCCAGGTGAATGAATGCTACATCGTGCTTTGGTGCATAAACCACACTGGCTTGTTCATGCTTGTCGAGACGTCTGGTGGGCTGAATAATTAAACGTATGGGAGCAACACAGGTGGATCCATGTATACATAATGCATGGCTGACAACTGGCGTGTGAGTGTAACTGAATAACAAAAAATGTCAGTTTGAAGATAAACTGATTTAAGGGAGAGAAATTTCTTTGAAAGAGGGGAAAGCATCAAATTTTTTTTCCTGTTCCCTCTTGATGACTACATCCTCGCAGACAGAAAGGCTAGAGTGGATTAGCTGAGTCAGTTGACATATTACCTAACTTCCTAAACAGTAAAATAGGTTGATTGAAACTTGCTTTCAGCTAATAGAGAACAATAGCCTCTTATTTGGGGAATGCTGAGCTCGTAGGCCAGGTTTGTGGAGAAATGTTTACTGGAATGGATTGCCAAATGGAATGACTTCAGAGGCAAGGCTGCTCTGTATTCATAAAAGAAACCAAAAGAAAATTGGTTTAACAAAAACAAAACTTAAAAATATCCAATAGTTGTTTTTTGTGTTCTCTAAGGCCCCGTCCACACGAAGCCGAACCCTGGCCTAAACGCACAAATTTTTCACCAAACCAGCCTCTCATCCACACGAAGCCGGCGTTTCGGGGGTCTGTAAACGATCTTTTTTTTATTCAGCCTTCAGAGTGGGAAGATTCTGAAACGCCGTTTTCGCGTTTCCATCTTTAAGCTCTAACCGCATTTTTTTTTTACATGCATGCGTCATAGCGTCGCCTCTAAACACGCATGCGCGACACAGTATCACAACAACAATGGTGCCGTACTGTGTTGAATGGTTGCTGCTCATGCTACTCACCCTGCTGTCGGGCTTACAACAGAATCATCTTCTTCTGGAATATCTCCAGGAAGAACAGAGCAATATCGACGACATAGTTCAGCACCTGAATTTGACTGAACCACGAAAATGTACATGTATAAATATTTGTGCGCATGCCCAACATTTCGTCGCCTATTTTTGCTTTGGCACGACAGCGCCACTTACAGGCCTGGCATACATTTTGCAGCGTTTTCATGTATTCGTGTGGACAATCACATTTATTTTACATCTCCGTCTTTACGACAAACGTTCTGGAAAATATTAGCGTTTCGTGTTCGTTTTGACTTCGTGTGGACGGGGCCTAACATGCTTGCTTATTACTGTGTATTACTGCTTATCATATTATAGGGCCACTCAAACTTTGCTTTCACATGATTGTTCTTGATTGTTGATAAAAAAAGTAACATAATATTTCAGTTTCAGCAGATTCAGATGATACAAATTCTACTGCCTATAGTTTGACTTCCTATAGAAATACTGACTGTCATAACTGGTAGTGCATCTTGCAATACTTACATAAGCCACTGCATATCCAGATGCTTTTTACTGTGTTAACCTTTTCCTGGGCCAGGGCAGCCTTCTGAAAGCATTACCCCCCTCCCTTTGTTTCTTTTACATTTATCATGTTAAAAACAGGTTGTTAGGATAAAATACATTCACCCTAGAAAAAGGTTCTTGCACTATTGTTTTATCATCCAACTCTCCTCTTAGCGTCCATAACTCTTGCACTTCATGATGAAGGTTGTCGATTAATGCAAAGAAATATAAACGTTGATCAAACTTTTTAGAGTATTAATAATTAATAGGAATCCTTTCTTTCCCACTTCACAAATGCCCACTTATGTTGGTATATCAGACACAATTCTAAAAAAAATGCTCACTGAAAGATAAAAGAATATCGAAAGCTTTAAGATTTTTTACTTAAAAAACAGGAAAAAGAACAATGCAATAACTCTACACGTTGTGTTTCTCTCCCTAGGCCCAAAACCGCTATAGCTTATCACAGATACAGATGAAACAGGTAACTTTTTGAAAAGTCATCATTATAAATGTTGGCTCTACTATTCACCAACTCTTTGGGCCTCTTCTTCATTCTTCTAAATGTTTGGTGATGGGACTCTTTACAGCTTTGAGCTTGAAACTTTCTACTTCCTAAAGGATGGACACAAAGCAACAGTTGCAACATATAAGAGTTTACTAAATGTTTTAGGGTTATGGGTGTTTTTTTATTTTTTATTGCCTCTGTTCTCAGATGGCCATAATGGTAGTTTCTGACTTTCTAAATGCAAGCAAAAACATTCTGGACATCCTGAGGGGAAATCTGTGCTTTATCTATGCCTGGTCTTATCAACCGTGATATAGTTGTTTTTTGTGTTCTCTAACATGTTTGCTAACAGAGATGGCAAAAGTACTCACTCTCCGTACTTGAGTAAAAGTACAGATACTTGTCTTAAAAAATACTCTGGTAAAAGTGGAAGTACTGATTAAACTTCTTTACTCAAGTAAAAGTAACAAAGTACAGGCTTGTAAATTTACTTAAAGTATAAAAGTAAAAGTAGAAACCACTTTTTTCTTGCCGTTGCCTACATTTTAAATGGATGTCTGCCAATAGGACTAGATCTCCGTTGTGTTCATTTTCAATCATCTCGTCATCCATGCTACTATGCTAACGCCACCGCCACCAAGCTGCAATGATTTGCTGCGAATGAATACCGCCGAATCTGTCGATTCATCTTGTAGTGGTGCTTCAAATGCAACGTAGATTCCCATCCAATTAGACTGAATTTGGTATTGATGACGTGAAAAATAATAGCGGTAACTCCATTGAAATGATTCAAAACTAAAGTAACGAGCCAATTTTTTTAAAATGTAAGGAGTAGAAAGTACAGATATTTGTCTAAAAATGTAAGGAGTAGAAGTAAAAAGTCGCCATAAAAATAAGAAGTAAAGTAAAGTAAAAATATCAGAAAAATCTTCTTGAGTACAGTAACGAAGTATTTGTACTTCGTTACTTCCCATCTCTGCTTCCTTATTACTGTGTATTACTGCTTATCATATTATAGTGCCACTCAGACTTTGCTTTAAAATACATTTACCCCAGAAAAAGGTTCTAGAACAGTTTAAGGATTTTTTGTTTACCACGAATTGTTTATTCTAGTTATACAAAGGGAGTGACTGTATGTATTGAAATAGTCTAGAGCTATTATTTTCTTTTAAGTCATACTGTAATAGATTGTAAACTATCGGTATTTATTTGCAGTCATCTGTGTTGAAATTGGAGTAACTCATTCAGCCAAATAAATATTTATGTTTTAAACAATTTTACATCTTAGGCATGAAGAAAAATAGCCATAATCCCAGTGGATCATGAACAGATTATTAAGAGACTAGTCACTGATGACTGTAAGGTTTATTTTTCTTTGATACATGTCTTTCAGGCTTCATTTACAAAATGACATTGAAAGTTACGTGCCAAATTCAAAGGGGATTATAACTTGATTTTACAATGTAGCTACTTTGAAATATATATTTATGGCTGAATCACCAAGTTTGCATTCCAAACGTCTCTCCTCTGTTTGCTAATGCAACAAAATGTTGGTTTTCATGCTAAAAAAAGAAACCATTGCTTTTATTTTGGGATGGAACTCCTCCAGTTGTTGTTTCCCACCAAATACACAAATTCCTGCCACTCAAGCACATGGAGAAGTATCCAATTTGTTAGTCTTTGTTACTGTGTTGAGACAATGGACCTAGGAGATGGGACTACAATCGAACTACTCAATAACTACATTTTTATTTTCTTCCAAATAAGACTTTTATAGATTTATTTCATGATCAAATGCCTTTATATCTCGGGCAAAAACTATTAATTTAAACTCCAGCAGTTAAAAACGGTGCTTTTAGGGTGATGCCAAGCTTTATCTGATTTGAGACTCAATTTCTGACTTAAAGTATGGATTTATTGTGCATTAAGAGAAACCTTTTGAAAACACATTTTGTCCTTGTTGAAAGCTTTTTATATTGGTAAATGGCAACATCCCTTTTCATTAGAATCAATTAAGATTGAGACAAGAATTACTAAACCACAGAATACGACTAGTCGAACCGAGACTATAACAATTTAACACTGATTAGTCTTTAAAATCCAGTGTGTCACATGTAAAACGATCAAATGCTTAAACAAAAAATATCGTAAATGTCTCAAAAGGAGAGTAGTATATAGTCTTATTATTCGGGTGAATTCTGTATTGTGTATTGTGTTGTGTGTGTGAGATTAAGTGTTAAACTCTTCTGTAGAAGACCCTGGTATTGAATGTTAAACTTAGCACCTTGTAAGTTTGAGTATAATTAGTTATTATTCTTAGAGAGAGGTAGGAAAAGCGAACAGATCTCATCGCTGTCCTTTCCTTGCCTCTTTTACTCCCCTGAAAACAGCACCTCATAACTCAAAGGGAAAACAATAGCTGATATTCACAGCTTCTTCCTGTCAACACCAAGAACACTGATGGATTGAAGAAAAAGGCCCTGAGTTTTATTTATCCTAGGTTGTCTTGCAAAGAAATATCTTCTTAAGCCATAGTGGTAAAGTTCAACTAATGCTTGAGAGCAACATCAAACCAATCAGTTGGTTTTACTTAAATGGAAGACCACAATGCACTCCCAGTGAATGTCTAATTCATTCTTTACTGGTTAAGTTTATGTGAAGAGCTGATTTTATCTAGAATGAGTTCATCATTCTTTTTCGTTTGACATTTCAAGGCTCTCGAAGCAGCCTGGAGTGAAGAATTGTGGGGTTGAATTTGAAAAGCCAAAAGATAGATCAAGAAGTGCCGAGAGAAAGATTAGGAAAGGTTAGATGAATGTCAAGGAAGAAAGTCATGAATGAACCGACAAGGAATGCCAATTTTGGATTTGTGCTCAGGAAACGTATGCGAGTATTTACCTGACTTTTACTCATACAGAGATATAACACCATATATAACATAGAGGCTTCCAAGCATCACATGTGGTTAGAAACCACGCCTTGCACTGGGGAACAGTCATCCGTGACATTAGAAATGTCACAGGGACCAGGGATGGAGCTATGTCTCTGCCTACAGGGCGACGCAGGGCTGGTTTGTGTCCCCCTGGAACGGCTATCTTTGGCTACGAATCAGGACAAAATCTAGCGTGTGCTGTGCAATGTTGAGGCCATATGTGAAGACATAAAAGGGATACACCTGCAATGAGATGAAGTGCAATTTAGTTAGAGATGTGCTTCGGTGGGGGTGTTGGAAGGGAGATCTTAATGTATAAATGCAAGAGATGTAAAAATTCTTGTTAGGTTGTTTGATGGCTTGAAAGCAAATCCTCTGAATCTAGAAACTATATAAATTTCCTGATTCTGCCATTTCTGGACTTTTTGGTTCTGTTTAAGTTTTTACTTTGGGTTTTCAGTTGTACCTTGATTTCTGTGTTTTCTAAGTCAAGTTATTTTTCAATTTATTATCATCCAAGTTAATTTCTAGTTATATTTAAGACCTGCTGTATTTCTTGTTTACTCTCTGCCACCCTCTTTTGTCAGTCCCCTTCGCCCTAGGTCCCTTCTAGAGCCTTCATTCCACGCCTGTTCCCAATCAGTTTATTATTCAATTATTTGTTCTGTTTGTCATATATACCCCTCCTCTTCAGTTACTGTTTGCTGGATTCTCTTCATTCCTTCGTTCCCTCACTCCTTCTTTATGTCCTTCCGTTTATAACTAGTTTCCTAGTTTTTGGTTCCTGAGTTTCTTGTTTTGGCAAGAGATAATCTCTGCTTCTTCAACTCTTTATTTGGGTCCTCAACAAATCTAATATTGAAATTAAGGGAATAAAAAGCTTTTTTTTCTGATCTTATGATTTATTATTATATACCTTATGAGATATATAATATAATATAATATAATATAATATAATATAATATAATATAATATAATCCCAGCCCTTATATCAGGTGTAGATACAATTTAGCTTACCTAAGTGGAGTTCCATAATTCATACACTATCAGGAGTGTGAAGTATAGATAGATATGAAATAATACCATTTGTCTTGAAAGGTGTTTTTTCTTAATGCCTCCATTGTTCTTCCAGAATGCTTTACATTAGAGCATTTTTTATGATACTCAGAGGTGTACAGAGGTGCAAAAATCATTTGTTTACTGGTTACATAAATAAAGTTGAATGAAATTGCAACTCAATCGGACAAAATTAATCTTTAAATTGGTGAATGAGCTCATGAGCTTGAGTTTGTTATAGTTACATTTTTTTGTCCTTAAAGTCCTGTTTGCCTTTTTTTGAATTTTCACCTTACAGTGCTTTTTTTTTCTAGTTCTATTTACTTTTAGAGAATTCAGTTTTGCTGCAGTCCTAAAGCAACTTAACTGATCAGCGAGTGATTTGGGGTAAAAAAAGGTTTAGAAACTGCACAGATGCACTTTAGCAGCAGCCTGCCAAAAGACAGCTTGCTCAAATTTCATTAATGGTCTATAAAGATATGTTTTGAAGACAAGTTGATCCCAAAAAGCTATTTGTTGAAAACCTGGCATACTGTGGAAGATCAGCAGATGGATGATGCACCTCTTAGTTCATGTGTCAGATCTCTGCAGCATGTTTTCGGCTTTATTTTTTGGCTTTATGTCATGGCACAATAGCCCTTTTTTCTCCCTGCCTTTTCTTTAACTTAATTTATTTAACTGTGTAATTCACTAATATGTCATTTTCATATATAAAGCTCCAAATACACATATGTATTGACAGGTGTTAGCAGCTGAGTTAGAAAAAATATTATTTGAAAAGTTTATGCTTTTCATGGTCTTCTCCTGCTATTGGTGTTTTCTGGGGTCTCAAATGACTGATTCTGATTTTGAAATATTCTTAAATTAACATTCTTAAGATTGAGAGAAAGATAAATGAGCAGTAGGTTCTTGGATAGAGGAAAGAGTTTTGAATCCAACAGGATAAATGCAAGAACTTTGACCGCATTTATTCAGCAAACCACAAAAAATCTGTTTTTAATGTCTGACCAGCCAATAACTTCAATAGTTTTGACTGATTTATATGCATTAAAGTAAGCTCTTTCGGTGTGTTTCAGTGTCCCTTCATTGACGCATTTTATCTCTTCTCTTTTTGTGGTGTGTTTGTTTTGTGGCCACGTGTGCACAGCAGTGTAACCCAGGTGACCTTCGAGCCCTGAGGAAGGGAATGACGCTGTACCACTCCGAGTCCCAGCTGTCCTCACTGCCCCAGCGCCAGGAGGCCATGCACATGGTCAGCACCCAGGAAACACACACTGACGCGCACAGAGGGAGGCCAACCCTCACTTACCTGCTCAGACAAATGTCATAACAACAAGGAACGTTTTAGATGTGGTTAAGTGTGGATTTGGAGTCTGATTTCATACCAAAATAAACTCAGGCACGCCTAATTGTTAGGAGGAGGACACTGGTGCCTACAATTTTAAATCAAATCAGGTTAGCTTTAATTCACTTTACTAGAGACTCTTCAATTACATTCCCACAGGCAATTCGGCTCTGCATTACTCATGACAGGAAGGGAACTCAATCAGTGGGAGGACAAGGGATGGGTCACAGGGTGGTGGAGGCACACTGGAAAAGAAACAGGCAATAAAAGAAACTTAGAAGGAGTCTGAACCCCATTCTCTTGATCCTATATCTAAACCCTTAAGCTTTTCTCTGCCTCCTCTGAGCCCGTTTGTTCTGAATCCCAATATGAAAGCAATAATCCTCTTCAATCTATCCCTCCTGCTGACCCTGAGAATGTCCGGGGTGGAAAGACTAGGCAATTATTTTTAGTCTGATCAAAGGAAAGCCATTTCAAAGAAGACTGTATCTCTAGCTTTACCTGTTTTATGTATATATCATCATAAAACAGGGTTTTACTGATATTTCCAAGCAGGGAAAAGATAATTACAAAGTTTACATTTGCGGGCTGTATTTAGTATATACTACTATTTTTTTTTATGTTACATTAGTAATTAGCATGTAAGCACAGTTAACAGTTACCTTTCCTAGAGATTTGCTAGAGTCGAAAAGCATTTCTAAATCTAACCTGATTGAGACTCAGAAACATAAAGTGGGATGCATTATTTTGTCTCTCTGTCATCTGCTACAAGTCTTGCTCTTTCTCGCTTTTTCACAGCCTCAGTAAACCACAGACATCTTCTGATATTTGTTGAAAATAATAGTTTCAATTAGAAATGTTTTTAAAATCACTGAATTCTTTATTTTTATTTGTTTTAACATAGTGATACTGAAACTACCAGAATTTATGTTTTGTGTGATGTCAGGTGTTATAGCTTGTTTACTGAATAAAAAGGGTTTGATAGAAATGAGCCCATTGTAGAGAGCAGCTTTTTTCTCAATGCATCTCTTATGAAACACAGTACTTTAATAAAGCATAGCAGCCTAATCAATGCACTTTCATGCATATTAGTTAGATTGTACTCCAGGAGCATAAACTATGCTACTGTACAAAATACACTTTACTGTAATGTAACTTTTTTCACCATAAACAAGTTTCAACTAAGAAAAAAAACAAATTAAGTATATTTAGAGCTCTAAGGACCAGTTTAGCTCTACTTTAGCCTTTCTCCCTCTAATTTGAATAACTCAAATGAATCAATAGATTAACAACATATATTTGTCAATCCGTATTCCATTGTAAAATTGAAGTCACTATCTACTAACTGCACTGCAAAAAATTGAAATATAAGTAAGTATTTTTTTCTTAAAATAAGTGGATTTTTCCTGAATTGAGGAGGTATGGCAGGCACTCTGGAACAAGATGATTTAAAAAATCATCAAAAAATTAAAATAAGAAAAAACAATTGCATTGTCTGATTTCAAGTGCATGTTATCTAATTATCTTATTTTAATATACTCATTCCATTGGCAAATCATCTTATTTAGTTACTTTAGCTTTTTTATTGACTTTTTCTTTTTTTTTTTCTTATCTCTAGATCATTTTTGCAGTATAATTATTAAACAATTAGCTTGTGTCCAAATTTAGCTAAAGTTTATCCATCTGTAAGGCAATGTGTCATGCATTCATTTTAATGAATAAAAGCTGAATTTCAGAGAACGGGACGTTCTGTACCCCTTTCGCTCCACCAGCTCCTTCTTTTTACAGTGTTTAGTCCTTTGTCTCATCCACACAGAGTTTCAGGTCAATGAGCATGGGTGAGGGAGGGAGTGAGGTTGTCAGACTACAAATGTTTGGAGAGAAGAGAAGGAAAGTAGTGGGGGGGGGGGGGGGGGGCAGTCTGTATGCGTGACTAACCCAAACACTTTTCCATTCTGATCTGATTATGTATACTCTAACTGATCTAACACTGTTTGAGTTGCCCCTCCCCTTTTGCAAGGCCTGTTGATGCAGTGAAGCCTTCCCTAAGCAACATTCAGATAAGCAGTAAACACTGTCTTTCTACTGTCTGGATTTTTCTTGTCAACGCACAGCTCAGGGACTACAAAATAAAGTGAAAACTGAGCCTCAGGGCAGTTGCCTGCATGGTTTAAATGTTTTCCTCCTTGAAAACAGCTGACTCGCATGAATGGCCCATCAACAAAACCTCTGCATAAATGAATATTGTGCAAAAGAGAGATCTGATGTGTTGAAGCATGGGAAAATCTAAAACATGCAGGACTGTACTGTAGCATAGTCTGAGAAACTGAAGCCTTTGTGGAAATTGTTTGTGCCTACATTCATTCCTCTGATCTGCCAGTTACCGATACTGCTACAGTTTCTGCAGAACTATATTTCTTTTGTTCCCCAAGGCACTGCTGCTTTGGTATGCTAAGATAAACCATTGGATTTGAAATCCGCTGGATCGGAGTATTTAAAATGTTTATTTTGCATTCAACAAAAACTAAACGGTCTGTCTGATTTAGAAGGGTAAACCTCAAGAGGCCAGCGCTGATAGTTTAACCACAAAATTCTTTGGCTAAAGTAATTTAAACCATTCAAAATTTGACCTCTGACCAAGCATCATCAAAAACATGCCTGTTCTTTTCAGTGTTGCTCGCCATCATCATAAAGCACTTAACTACTATTACTCTAACCTAATATCATGACCTAAGAATATATGTTGTAGTTTTGTTTTTGATATTATAACTTGTGATAATGTAATCAGTAAAAGGTGGCTATCTATCCAGCTATTTTAAAAGAAAAATCTATATTAAATGTACTGTTTCTATGACAATATGTCATTAAAATAGTTGCTTGCTGTTTCTTAACAAATATTTTTTGATGCATTGAAAAAGATATGGATCAAAAAATATTACATGCATAGAGAGCCTATCCACATAGTGATATGGTGTACATTAATATTTCGACAAATTTCATTATATTCTAGGGCCCTAATCCTGACAAACTTCTACTGTTCCTTATGATTACTGTTAGAAAACTCATTCAAAAAAATGTTTTCCCTCCTGTTGTACGTAGATATTCTATTTCAGTTTGGGTTATTTATATAGTGCCAATTCACAGCACATGTCATCTAAGAGCACTTTACAGAGACAGATTTTTGGCTGTTGTTGTGTCATGTCATGATTGACCAAATTACACTTTTGTCACAGCTTTCGCTTGATAAGCAGCTGTGGTAGCTAAAAAGATGGCTCCCTAGTGCAGCTACCAACGTAAGCATAATTTTTAGTGTTTTCCCTAAATAATGTGTTAAGGCCCTCAAACCAAATCTGGCCCCTCATGATAATTTATCTGGTCCTTAACAGTATAATGGAGGATTTTTTGCCAATTTTTGAAAAGACCTGCCCTCTCCACTTAAAAAAAATGCACATGCACAACCCTGTACCCACAACCGAGAGGGAATGCTTATCAAACGCGTACGATAGCACGCACAAACCCATTTCTCCTCATGCACGCCGTTTAAAAGTGGCTGTTTGCATCGCTCATACAAGCTTACTTTCCAAAGGAAGATTTGCAATTTTCAAGTGAAAATGGGGACGAGCAAGTTGGACGGCCTTTCGTAAACATACCACCAGAATGAATGGCAATTGGAAGGACCAATTATTTTGAAGATCCTCCACTATACCTTTAAGAGCCAAAAGTAATATAATTTCATAAAGTATTGCATATGTTCTTCTACAGAGAGCAAACTACTGAATAAATTGAATAATAAAACAATAGGAGAGCAGTGTTCTTTTTTTATATATAGAAAGATGTTTTTAAAGTTCTGCTGTGTAGAGTGTGATGTCTTCTGCCGTTATCAGCTGCGACAACAGCGTCGGAGAAAACCCTAACCCTCTAAAGATGGTTCCTACATACAGCCATCAGAATCTACTATAAAATATTTTAGGAAACCCCTAGAGGAGTAATTTTTAATTAAAATAAATTGATGCATGATCATATACTTGATTGTCAATTGATCAGGTCCCTAATTAACACCTATAGAGCTGAAAATCATCCAAGTGCAGTAACCAGCCAATTCCTCTTTTACTTCCTGTGAATAATAGATTTTAGATCAGATAAATTGATCAAATGCCGCTTGTGGTATTTGCTTATCTTTTAAGTATGCAAAATAAAAACAAAGCAAACAAGAACCAGGGCAGATTGTGTACTGTAGTTGCTCATTAGCCAATAGAAACTAAATCCTGTGCATATTTGTTTTGAACTTAAGCCTGGAACCATTATTTATTAGTTTCGATTGGCTATTAAAAACAGATGGCCTCTTTCAGAATGGAGCCAATCTTTTATGGAGTTAAAATCAACTTAACTGAAAGGGTGATGATTATAATAATCTTTGTGCTTAACCAGGTATGATGGAGACTTTTCTTAAAAGAAAACAAACAAAGCAAATGATAGGAATGATCAGAAACAGACAAAAATGTATGTTTGTTCTGTCTAGGGGGAAATCACTGGGTTATTATTGCTAGATGAATGTTTGGGCATCCAAACTGGCTCATGGAGGTAGCTGATAAAAGCATCACAGGCATGAATTGAATCCTGGTGAACAGAGCCAGAGAGCTGTGTCTAATTCTTGGGTCCTGATGCCAGGTCACACAGAATGCTGCCATTGTGTGTCCCTGAGATCTCTGTGTCCCCCAAACAGAGAGCCACTGTCTGGAGCTAACCAGGGGGTGAGATGAGTCAAGCAAACACTCTGGTCTTCTCCTTGCTGGCTCACTGCTCCCATCACAGCAGTTTAAATCACGCTGTGCAGGTTGCAGACCTTGGAACCGATTGCAAAAAAAAAAAAAAAGAAGTCCAATGGAGGTGATGTGAGCTGTGATGAAAGGGATGACATTTTCGGTGCTTCAGTACAGGAAATGTCTTGTATTTTTTATCCTGATCCAGGTGGAGAGAGTGTGGTGAACTCTCTTTGTTTTGGTTTATGTTCATTGGAGGAGATCAGGGAGGAGGAGCATTTAGTTTAAACTCTGAGTGACAGCAGATGTGATAAGAGCACTGATTTAAAGCCTCTACTCTACCTTTGCAATGTGCCCTTTATTTGCATTTTGCTGCTGCTTTGTTTGGTTTATTTAAAAAAGGATGACAAAAATATTCCTGTCGTTCTTCTACAGGGAACAAACCGT
This sequence comes from Cyprinodon tularosa, assembly GCF_016077235.1. Taxonomy (NCBI): domain Eukaryota; kingdom Metazoa; phylum Chordata; class Actinopteri; order Cyprinodontiformes; family Cyprinodontidae; genus Cyprinodon; species Cyprinodon tularosa. The sequence goes on from NW_024038821.1 coordinate 351,525, forward strand.
CTACCAACCAGTGAATCGTCTCCAGCCACCGGCTACCTGTCCTGCGTCCAGAAGCCTGAGGCAGTGGTGCACGCCATGAAGGTCAGTCATTGGCTCATCTCACATACGTTTGTGTAATGTGGTTAATGTAGTTAGCCTTTATAACAATCTTCTTTTTTCTTTAATCAGTCATTGAAACCATAGCTTCTCCTGTTGTTTAATCAGGTTCTAGAGGTCCACGAGAATCTGGACAAGCAGACTCCTAAGGACTATGAGGACGATCTCAGTGAGAAGGAGAAGGCCATCGTGCGAGAGATGTGCAACGTAAGACCAACAGAAACTCATTTAAAGTGTAATTTAATTTGACATCAGTAGTGTCTTTCTAACTGATCATTGCAAACATTAAAGCTACTTTGGAGGCTACAGCTGCAGAATTTGCTCTAAAGAGTTTTGATTTGTCAGCTTATCACTGTACCAAGTCCAAACAACATGGTGGCGCCTATATATCTTGATGAACTGACGTTAGGGTTGATTCAGCTTTTTTTTTTTTAAATGGATAGTCACGCTCCTTATCGTGGGAAAACTCTGGAATTTTCTTTTCCAACACAATCGTTTAACTTGTTATGCTATTTTTTTATTTTAAAGTCCTGTTTTAAAATAAATACATTTTCTTTTTAATTGTAATGTGAAATGTTAACACTATGTCAAAGTATTTTACATAAATTCCAACTTTATCTAAAATAATGTGTTAAATACACATATAAAAAAGGCCTTATACCTGTTAAAGTACAAGGAAGGTGTCACCAATTGTTTTAAATGATGGCGATGTAGCCTTACAATATTAGAGCTTTGACCTACATAGGATCACACTACATTTTATATGTAATACACATTACAGTACAGCTCTAGCTTGATATTTCTGTTCTTCCAGTGTGAGCGGCCTTGTTTCTCTCCGCTTGTTCCCAACTTTTGATTCTTTTCTCTTTTCTGAAACAAATGCTGCTCTGGAAGCCATCAGTGGAGGCTCACAGTTGAGCTGTCAAAGCAATTACTCTATAACAGCAGGGAAAAGAGCACCCCCCCCTCCCGACCCCCCACCACCAAAACCACATATTCTCGCCTATCTAGTCTTCCTCTCTGCTGCCCCTCATTTTCCACCATCTCTCTCTCTGTCGGTGCTGAAAAGGCCTTGTGCTGAATAAAAGGTGCACTGATGAGAGAGAGAAGCGCAGTCTGGCTGTCCAAGGTATGTGACAGGCTAGGAATCTGGGGAACACTACAATAGTTCTTTTGTAATATTCCCAGGGTCCCCAGAGGGCCCCTTTACATAGAAGCCTCACACAGAGGAAGGCAGTTTAGCGGAACTGTTTTGCATATTCAGATACATTAAAGGAAAGTTCATTTATTTCTCTAATTTTATTCAAAATATGAACCTTGATTTAAATTATTTATATAAAGTAGCTGGGAGGTTGCTGTGGTTGTGTGAAGTTCTCTCTCTCTTCTCAAACATATCCGACCCCACCTCCTCCAAACACAGTGGAACAGCAGCGGCTCTGCTGCATCACTCAGCTCCTCCTTTCTGCTTCTCCTTTACAGGTGGTGTGGAGAAAACTGGGCGATGCCGCAGGATCAAAAATGTCCATCAGGCAGCATCTCTCTGGGAACCAGTTCAAGGGCCCGCTGTAACACGGCAGCCGACGACGCAACCGATCCACACTTACCTGGGATAACGCCACCTTACTACCTGCCTAGACGACCCGTCACGCCGTGCTCCCCCACTGCCGACGAAGCTCAGCTTCCCTGCAGCAAACACTCTCTATAGAAGGCTACAGAATGAACAATGTAGTCCGGTAGTTACATGTACAGTCAAAATGTACTCTTTCCTAACCTGTCAATGGTAAAGTTGACTACTGGCAGCTAGTTTGGCCAATTACTTTTTATCCACAGACACACACCCGCTTTTAGCTTCTTATTTAAGAGCATAGCTGCTCTCTTATGAGCCAGCGGTGCAACATGGTTGCAAGCACAGACCTGACAAAGCCACAGGAGCTGAGACCTCCCTGCATGTCGAGAGCCAAAAGTGACACAAGTCAATAATTTGTCAGATAAATATATAGGTCATACTATTGAATAAAACTTATATACAGTTAATGCTACTAAAATGCTATATTGAATTCATAAAATTGGTAAATTACAAATTAAAGACTGTGAAAAATGTTAGAGTATTTACATGTTTCACATTTAAATTCCTTCATGAGACTAATTGTTCTGCAAACCAATATTGTGGAGAAAAAGTCAAATTTATAAATAACTATAAAGGCTTTTCACATACAAAGAGTTTTCATTTTAAATGGAGTAACTATACATATTTGGAAATTTCTAAATTTAGTTTTATCATTCCTATAATTCATAAATACATATATTCATTAAATATATTTCCAATATATAAAATATTTATTTAACAAATTATTTCTTTAATAAATTGTCACTTTTCTTGCTCAATAACACATGCTGCTGGGATGAGAACGCTACAGTGTGGCTGAATTCCTGGATAACTTTTGATAGTACCCCATTATAGAACCATTAGCTCCTGCCACATATATAAATATATCTTTCCGCCCCCTAGTGGTCGACAAGTATAATTAGGATTAGCAATCTAAATCGTTAACCTAGGTGAAACCCACTGTGATCTAGCGCCTTTTGCTTGTGAGACAAGTTTATAAATAGCTACATCTAGGGATCACTGTTAACTTGTGTATAATGTGTATAAAACCATAGTACTACTTCATAGTTTCTCTTGATTTAACTTTTTCTCTTTTTATTTGTACACTAGAGTTGCCATGTGATCAAAAGTTTCTGTTTTGAGAGCACACACAGTCGGAACCTTCCACAGGGTTTGCTTTCAGTATGAACAGTTTTATATTATTAATGTTATTAGGATAATTTTTCCCAAATGAACCTTTATTATACCTTCTTGATGTAACCTCTGAAAATGTATCGAGGATTTTTGGATTCTGCAGATGATTTTATGATTTTTGTGAAACAAGCTAGAGCTTGTATGCTGTGTGCATGTAAGACAATCATTGTCTCAGGTTGGGGGGGCGAGAGCTTTACCTTTACCCATTTCTGAGTCTGTTGGTGCGTTAGTGTGCATGTTTGCGTGAATGGAGACAGGATGTTTTTTTTTTGCAGCTGTAGCATCTGGTCACATGATGGTTTATTGAATGCATTTTCTGAATCCAGGCGCAACTTTTTCATTGCAGTAAGATTCTGGAGGTAACAGCAGGTGCACTAAAGTTTGAATAAGTGGGTTTTAAATTGAAATGATTTCAATTCTGTTGTAATGGATTCAGCAGGTGCATGTTTTTTTTTTTTCTATTTTTTTATTTTCTAAGAAGTATGTCTTCCCTTCAATGTCTTTATGCCATGAAACTTTGTAAAATTTAGTATTTCTTGATGTCAATATATGAGCAGTCCATCAGCGTATTTATTGCCAGGTTTAAGATAGAGATTGGAGAGCAAACAGTAGCTTTGAAGTTGAAGAATTTGGCAGATTTGTTTGAATCTGTAATTTTATCAGATGAAAGTGGCCGACAGAACGGGCTCTATCGTCTTTAGTGCTATTTGTTCCAAAGTAGAACATTTCCCAGGTTGTCCTTACGGACCTTTACGCCCTTAAAAAAAAAAGAAGAGTAATTAAACTATTAATTTTAAAGTGTCCTTTTTTTCTAGGAACTGCTTTAAAGCCATGGTACAATTTTGAATACTTTAAAAAGTGGCATTAAGTTTGAAATATGCCAAATTTTCTCTCAATTTGTTTTCAATTTGGTACCCGAATACGTTTTTTAAACTTTTTCCTCTTTAATGCTCCACTTTCCACTTGTATAGTAAAACCACAATCTCTTGAATCTCTGGTTCAGACTTCCATCCTGTAGCAACTAGCATGACTGTAACTTTTTCTTATGAATTTCACTGATGACATCAACAATTTTCAGGTGAACTGGACATGAATTAGGCCACTTTTAGCAAACTCTGGGAAAGGAAAATAAACGAGTTGATTCATCCTGCTGTCAAGTGCTGTCTTTATTATAAAAAACACTCCTTTTTTTCATACCCCCACCTAGGAGGACCAAGAACACCCTCTGCTGGTAAGTATTAGGTAGCAAGTTAAATCTGTGTTAAGTATTAATATTTAATTGCAGCAGCATCTCATGCACTGCAATTTTTTTTTTATCTAAATAAGCCACTTTTACTTAAAATAAGGGCATTTTTTTTTTTCTTTAAGTGAGACACTTCGCCACTGGAACAAGACAATTTTTATTTAAAATAAGAAAAAAACAATTGCTTTGTCTTATTACAAGTGCATATTATCTAATTATCTTATTTTAAGAGTAAACATACTTTTTCCATTGGCAAATCATCTTAATTACCTGCTCAAATTAAGGCTAAATATACTTAATTTAAGATTTTTTTTTACTTATTTCCAGATAGTTTTTGCAGTGTGCTGTATTTAGCAAGTTAAGTCCAAAATCTGTCCGGTAGCTTACCAAAGTTTAGCCAAAATAAAAGTCTGATCAGATGACTCTTGGCTATTACTGTAATATTCAGATGGCAGCATCAGATTTAGGTTAAAGCAACATAAAATCATGTATCAGTGCTTAAAACTGTTAAACTATTTTTGGCACACTTTAAACGAAGTACTGAGTGTTTTAAACACCCCAACATCAAAGGGTGTAGTTCCTGATCATATAAATCCTTTATCGACACGACATAATGTGGAATAATTTCAAACACAATCCAGCCAAACCCCTTTAGGATGTTGCGAAGCAGGAGGGTTGCTTCATGGACATACAGTCAACACATCTGGAGAACCTGCACATTCCTTTTATGTCACTATGGACCCACATCTTTGAGGAATGTTTTTGACAGCTTATGGAAACAATACAACTAAGAATTCAGAGACTTTGGAGGGAAAAATGGGGGATGAAGCCAATAAGAGCAAGGTATACATAAGAAATTAGCTACTAGTAAATGTGTTATATATGTAATTATTTAAATAAACACAAATAAAATTCCAACCCGTTGACTTTTCCATAATAATAAGAGTGCCAGTATGAATATTAAAGGTCTCTATAATGTGATGAACAATATTCAGTCACATTAAAAAGGAAGCCTGTTTATAGAAGCCTCTGTCACCTTCAGCAAAAAAACAAACAAAAAAACTGGTGAAAGTGTCCACAAATTCAACATTTCCTGAACAAAATCTTTATTGATTTCTTAAATGAAAACAACAAAATTGCAATCTGTTGGAAACTTTTTTTTTTTTACAGTGTAGAAGTGTTTAAGGAGGTTAGGGACACCCCCTGCTGTCATAGAAAATGTCCTGTTTTTTGTTCAGGTAGATTTAACACAAACATTTCTAATATATAAATGACAGGTTAGAGACATTTGATCAAGTGATGGCTCCACTATTGAAATGCACATCATGTGGCAGTACAAAAATATTCTCTAGATATTATCTGGTAGGTTACAGCTTGGTCCAAAGTGTCATAAGCAAATTAATAAAAGGACATAAAAACAAAGGCAATAATTCAGAGGGGTCATCATGAGCCTGATGTCAGTCCTTTAGAAATGTGTACGTGTGAAAAGCCGACTACAGTTCAGCTAATTCCACCAACTATTATGAAAAGTTCAAACCTAAGGTATTACGTTTTATGGCAATCATACCGACTAAAGAAATGTAAATGTCTGAATTTTAAGACAGAAGAAAATGTGTATGAATTATTCTTTAATTCTGGCATAGTTACTATAAAAAAGTTCTTATCTGATTTAAAGAATGAATGAAAAAATGTGAATACCATAAATAATGACATGTATAATTATGTTGTGTATAATTTTGTGCTTATGTCTGAAAGGGGTTTGAAAAAGAGAAACTCCTTTAATCATACCCCTTCACCTTCCTATTGTCTATAATCCTGATTCCTACTTAACTTTCAAGTCTAAACTGCTCAAAAAGTTCAATTAAGTGAACAAATAAATACGTTTATACAATATAAGCATTCACACGTTTATTTATACTGTTATTCCTCAAAGCTCACCTGACCACATCCATTAAAAAACTATGCATCCGCTCATCTACAGTGACTAAGAGCTCTTCTTCCATCTAATTTCTTTGTGAGAAAAACGTGGAGCTTTTTCCTAGTCTCATTCTTGGACATATCTTTAAGTTGACTTGAACAGCATTTATTGAAATGCACAGTGTTTTAATGTTGGAGCATGTAATATTTTTGAAATGTAGATTATCCCTGTAATTATACCCTCACTCTCTCAGCATTTAGCCTAATTGTGAGAAAAGAAGGTTGTGAAAACAGAAAATAAAGCTGTATGTAATAACCTTGGCAGCAGCAACTAGTGCCATCAGAAGTTTTTAAGACAACAGCCAATGACTTTGTCCTACTTATGTTTGTTCATCTGTGATACTGAAAAACTGTAGAGCATCACTGACAGTTTAAGGTCACAGTACAAGTGAAAACTTTATATATATATATATTTAGTTTGGGGAAATGCGTTTGAACAACATACAGCATTTATACCTCTAATGCAATATTTCCAAGTTCCCATCCTATCTTCCCTACAGCTAATCTCAATCTGGATTCAAATCCATGAGCTCAAATGAATTTTGAAGAGATGAATTTATGTCTTGAAAGAAAATGATGTGAAGTATTGGCAGCTTTGAAGAACTACTGTTGAAATAAATGGTTTCCTGTCAGAGGCCACAGAGTACACATCTATAATGTAACATTTTAAAGTATTCATAATGAAACTGCTTGAAGGTCATAATAGACCCTCCACCATACTGCGGTGTACCTCATAAGGCTTGTGCTAAAACAAAAGCCTTCCTGGTAGGGGTGGGCAGTTATAAAATGTATCAAAATAGATCATTTATCATGTATCTAAATAATTTGAATTTAATGTTTAAAACTCCCAAAGAAATGTATGAATTGTTAAAACATTACATTCAGTTTTCCATTCCAAACACTGAGGAATTTGATAAAAAAAAAAGTGGCCACAAATCAGACTTCAATTGAAAGGCAACCTGGATGACTGAGAATATACACGGAGATGATTAAATGCGCTCAATTTTGGATGTTTAGTGTTATAAATCACCCTGAAGCTTATTTTAAGTTGGTCTAATTTTAAGCAGCGGTATTTTTATATCTATGATGCTTTTGGTATGCAGTCCGAGCCATAGTTATATGAGAAAATCCTTTTGTCATCCTCACCTTCATTGTTATGACAATAGTACCAAAAAATATCGTGATAAGGTTTTTAGTCCACGTGCTTCATCCCCTTTTCCCAAAAAAATTGGCTTATCGGGAGAAGTTATAACTTTAGATACAGCCTAACGGTCAGGGATAAAATGAATGCTGGCATCATAGAGAAAACAAAATCTACAGATAACTAAATATAAGTCACTAGAAACCAGAACACTTATAACTTCTGTGGTACCTTTTTTACTCAAAAGAGGGGACAAAACAGGAAAATACAAACTTTAATAGTTGCAGAACTGTTTGCAACATGAGGCCAGGATTTAGAGCTTAAATTATACGCGAAAGAAAAACTGATAATAATTCGTCAAACTACAAAAGCCGTAACTACTGCATTTTCATATTTTGCTTTTCCAAAAAACTGGAGACAATGCGAAAGAAGGTGAGCAACAGAAGGCAATATAAAAAAAAAGCAACAGAACTATAGAAGATGCAAAGGACATGATTTAAATGAAAGAGAAAAAAAGAAAATCAACTGGAACCTGTCTTTGCGATGCCATAGAAGACCATAGAAGATGTACGTGTGATACAGAGAGAAACAGGGGGCTGCTGTTTCTCAGTACATTCTCAGTGAATGGATTCTAATGGTTAGTCAGTAGCTTTGTGTAGGAATCAAAACCTTTGAACGTGATCAGCTGGAATATATTTCCTAAAAATACTTCCCAGACCCGACTTGTCATTTCAAGTTTATTTCCAACTCAGCTGTTTATCCTCAGCTTTACCAAAGAGAAATCAGTTGAATTTCTCTCAGTTTGTGACAGGAAAACCTGACATTCTGGTTGGAGCAGTCTCAAATCAACTGTTTGGAGATCATCTCATCCAGCCACCACGGTTGAGGGGCATTCCTGGTGGAGGGGGCAGGGGCACTTGGGACTGTCCTGGAGGCACGGGGGGTGGAGGAGGGTACCCAGCAGGAGGGAGCGTGATCCCTGGAGGTGGAACGTGGCCTGGGGGCATACGAGGAGGCGGTGGTGGAGGGTAGCTGTTGTAGCCTGGTGGAGGGTAAGTAGGGGCCAGGCTGGGTGGAGGGTAGGTGGATGGAGGAGGCGGCGGACCTGGAGGTGGTGCTGCAGCTGTTTGATAGACATGTGGATGATACGGTGGGATTGGAGGTGGGTAGCTGGGGGGCATGGGGGTGTAGGGGGGACCCTCAGTCTTCATCATGGACTGCAGGCTTTGGTAGCCCTCTCCTGACATGTAGGAGCTGGTGGTGGACATAAGGTAGTTGGAGGGTGGGGGTGGTGGAGGGCGGTGGGGTAAGGGAGGAGGCTGGTGTGGGGGTGGGGCATGTGGAAGTGGAGGAGCAGCTTCACTTCCTGGTTCAGCCTCTGCAGGAGGAGCTTGTGTGGGAGAAAAAGACAGAATGAGTTTTTAAGTAAAGCACTCAGCATGTGAACAGTAAGAATCATGAGGGTTGTTTTTTTTTTCCCACTTGATCCAAATAACCTTTCTGTTCCCAGACAGGAACGAACAGCCAAGCTAAGATCACAGGAGGTCTCATTATCATGCTTAAGCACTAATCAGATTGCTCTGGGTGAAGTTGGGAGCATGTAGTGTTTTGTCCAGACGAAATGTCATTACATAAGCAGACAATTTTGAGCAGCTCTGTAAGCCAAAATTGACCGCAGGGGAACTGGCGGCTCATTAAGGGTCTGTTTTGGGGGGAACGCAAAACAAACAGCAGGGTGTCCTGGAAGCCAGGCCCCCCAAGTTCAGCACCACTTTTAAAACAATCCTAAAATACAGATAAAAGGTGGATAGATGCAGCAGGTGTCATGGTTACCTGGGGGAGGCTGAGATGCAGGCAGGGGGGGCATAGGGCTCTCCAGTCTGGGGATCTTTGACCCAGCTTGTTCTGCAATTTGTCAAAAACAGCATAAAAGACTTGTCAGCATGTCTGGGTTTAATTTAAATCGAGGATCATTGAAAAAAGAAATAATGCTTTGCATTTTATTGGAATGACATGCCATAAACTGACAAAACTGCTAATTCTCTCTGATATATTTATATAGGAGAAAAAAAAAAAAAAGAAAAAAAACAGTAGCTGATGAACCTTTTATATTTGGTCAAATCTAAAAAGTGTGGTATGAATTTATTCACCCAAAATAAAATCCACAGTATAAAAAAGAAAACTTTTTCAAAAATGCACTTCATCCAACAACAACAACCAATGTCCTGGAGACATTGGACCCACACTGTAAAGATGATTTTCTACAAAATGGATAATAAAGCTTTTTAAAGTCTATCAGAAGCTAAACACAGAATAATCCCAGAACATTGGTGAATCTCACCTAAACACTTTAGGGTGGGGTGGAGGTTCACTTCCAGCAGCAACATCTTATCATGGATGTGATTCATTTTTCCTCTAATTCAAATTATTTGGAGTTTCCAATGTTTGTATCCCATACTTCAAAAGTAGGAATACTAATATGATTATATCAATAAAATCTAAAAATGTACCGATAGCTCTTGAAAAGGATGAAACTAGGGATAAATTATAAATTTCCCTGTAAATAAAATAAAATTTAAATGGAAACTAAAGCAGCTCTCAGCTTAGTCAGAGACCAATCTCAGGAAAAAATTTTTCAATTAAACCTTTTATGGTAAAATAAAATGCAGATATACATTTGGCTATAATCACAGCATCTGTCGTATGTATAGAAACAGCAGGGCAGACAGAAGCAGCCAATGACAGGAGCCAAACCAGGCCTACCTGAAAAGAAAACACGCTGCTGCAGACTGCAGGGAGGGGACTCTGAGCCTGCAAACAGTTTGATTGATACTAGAGAGGCCCTACACCAAACCTCTGTTTAATTGGGACTCTATTGCCAAATTTAATAAACTGATGCAGACAGAAGTTTATTCAGTCTCAGATAACTTCTGTCTCTGTATCATTTTCTTCACAAACATAAAAGTAGATACGTTTACAAGACAGGGTAGCATTTGACAAATGGAATACCTGGAGGTTTGGGTTCATCCTTCGGAGATGTCTGAAACAAAAGCAGATTTATTACTTTCTACATGTTAAAACAAAATATTTAAACACAGAAAGCAGACGGTATCTTATTTTCTGTATCTCTTACATGTGATCGTTTGAGTTGGCGTGCGGGGCTGCCAACCTGAGGGGAGGTCTTCTTAGGAGGAGGAGGGGGAGGAGGGTTTGCAGCTGGGGGCTGACCCTGTGGTACCGGAGGAATAGACGTCGGAGTAGCGGAGGCGCGCTCCTTCTCCTGGATCTGCTGCGGGATGGGCTTGTTTCCCTGGGAGTACAGATCCAGGATCTGGTGGCAGATGTCTAGAGGATGGAATCGGATTTAGGATGAGAAAGATCTGAGGTGAAGGAAACAGGTTTACAGACAGAGAGGAGTACCTTCCAGAAGCTCAACAGGGACATCCTGGACGAACTGCTCCCACCAGCGGCGGGATGACTGCTTAGCCGTCCACTCCTGGATGTCAAATTTACACAGGCGGCCTGCCAGGTACATCACAGCCACTGCGATGATTTCTGGCTCCCATTGAAGGGAAAGCATAGTGCAGAGGCTACAGGGACACAGACAACTGGGTTTAAGTCTCACTTTCGCCAGGAAACTACCAGAATAAAATGAATCTTTTCAGGTTACTAGATTAAAAACCAGTGAGCCAATAATTATGCCCACCTGTCATTGACAAAGGTCCAGGCCATTTGAAGCACCTTGCAGACTTTATTCTTCTCTCCTGCAATGTAATATTGAAAAGGTTAGTCTGAATCCTTGTGCCAGGGTTTCTTTCTAGGTGTATTTGAACCGACTTACCTTTGAGCTGCTTGACGTAGCGCAGCAGGAACATGTAGGGGTGCTCCACCTGCAGGTCAAACTTGATAGTCTGGAGCAAGATCCTCTCCAAAACCATTACCTCTTCCTGTTACAAAAGAAGGCACATTTATTAAAAACTGGGTGATTTAGTTTGACAAACACTGCTAAGAGGAACACAAGAGTTACTGGAGGGCACCAGATGTTACAATGCTGTGAGATAGAAGGACAGGAGTGTTTCCCCCAGATTTTACCGAGCAGAATCAGGACTGACGAAACAGGTTGGCCTTTACTAGCCAATGAAGCTTTGAAGACTGCAGCCTAAAGAGGCAGTTTTAAGACATAGATATCATCTCAGTCTTGCTGCAAACACATTAATATTAGCAGCTTTAATCCTTAGAGGGGATTTAAGTATGAAAAGACGTGTAAAATAACAACTGTAATGAACCTCCATGAGGTTAAACTGTGATGGTGAAGTCAAAATAAACGTGGGACGATTAGAGAAACCTGGAGCTTATTCTGTTGTTGTTCATTTCTTCCTTGTTTTAACCTTTTTTTGGCTGCAGTTTGTCAGGACAAGAGCAGTTTTAAACATGGCTGAATATTTGTTAGTCTGCATGCTGCTCATGATGTTCGAGGTTGTTGTTTCTGATCCAGCAGAAACAACAACCCTTTTTTTAAATTGACGTAGGAACTGACATTGAATTTTTGTTGGCAATTCAACTAGTAAAACCTAATCTGAATTATTCTGTGAAGGAGAGTCCTCACTCAGAAATTCAAGGAGTACCCTGGCAACATATCTTCCAGGATACACACTTTGATGCTTATTATTTGAGCTATTAAAATTAAATATTTTTGAAAAATATGTATTTAATCACTCATAAAGGACAGTATTTTACTAAATGTGATGTAATATAATTATGAACATCAAAAACTGACATTACTGTGTGTGTGTGTCACTGTTCAAGCAGGCTGCCTTTTTTTAATGAACGGATCAAGTAGATTTTTAATGCTGGTGTGAGGTCACATGACCTCTGATTTCTCTCCTCCCTCTAATGAAATGTATCCATTCATTTCAAATGTAGACGTTGTTGCGCCTTTTGCACACAGCCTGTCAAATGTCTACATCTCCCAGGAAACAAAAAAACATTATAGGGTTTAAGCAGTACAAAAAACAAATATTTAAAATTTGGATTTTTAAATTCCACTAAGCTCTGCTACTGAAATCCCAGTGTTGCTCCTGATATACAATATTGAGTAGGGATGCACCGATCCGATATTTTTATTGGTATCGGTCCAGATGTAAGGAAAAAAACTAGATTGTATCGGTGACAATTGACTCGATATAGGGGCCGATCTATTCATTCTAACTCTATGCTATGCTCTGCCGTCATGCGGCAGCGCAACAACACAACACGGTCATATTAACTATAACACCTATTATCGGACTCGGCAAACAAAAAGGAAGCAGCGGGAGGCAGCTAACTTCTTCGGAAGCAAAGAAAAGAAGTGACATTTTTTCATGTAACAGTATACAGGCCAAAAAATAAAAAAATCACACAGATGATACTTGATAATGACATTTTTTTTTTACATGTTGAGCAAGTCAAAGAACTTTTGGTTTAAGATTTTGTGCACAGTTGTTAAAAAAAATGAGTCATAACATTTATATTGTTTCCTTTTTTTTTTTTTAAGAAAAGGGAAGTCAAATCATATGCACAGAAGAATGATCCCACACAATAATTCAGTGGTGTTTTTGATACTGGTTCGGTATCGGCCGACATTAAACTTCAAATATCGGTATCATATCCGAGGTGAAAAAAGAGAATCGGTGCATCCCTAATATTGAGTGCATCAAAAATAGAAGTATTGATGATAAACAATTTCAGTCTTTATTAACACATTGGACTTTAAAAGGAATAATAAATAAAATTGAAATGTTTTCAGAGAATATTTTAGACTAAAAAAGTTATGAAAGACTGACTTGCTTAAAGTGGGAAATATCAGTAAATTCCTATTTTGACGATTTTGGACATTATTTGATATTTAAATAAGCCTATTAGGATTTTCAGGGTAAAAATATTCATAAAGGTGTTAAAACACAGATAGAGAGAGTATAATGCATACTGGACCTTTGGATCGTCTCCGAACTGGGCAAACTGTACATCATTCAACAAGCTCCGGGCTGTCTTAATGATATCTTTACATTTCTTCGGGGTCTCCTCCACTTTTCCAGCCAGGAAAAGGCAACAAGCTCCAGTTACCTGAGGAAACAAGCGTCCCAACATTCATTTCTGTTAACAAAATTTACCTAAAAAACAAAAGAAACAAATAGACGATCATAGGTCGGACTCACATATCTGGGAAACTGCTTGAAGGAGTGAAACATGTAGAAACGATGGAAATATATGATGCCCGTGGCAAGTGTGTCATAGTGCCTGCTAACAGTCAAGGATTCACATACAAACACATTTTCTTATAAATAAAACGTGATAATACTGCTTACCTTGGCTGCTATAATCCAAACATGAATTACCTCAATACTTCACTATGAAAAACATTCAAACCTGTGCATCTTTAACAAAATTAAATATATTGAATGTAAAAAGCCCATTCCTAGTGGAATTAAGGTTATCTGTAAATTTCTCACTGCTCAGATTCATTCTTTTACTACACTTCATATAAAAAATTCAAAATCAAGTGTCCTTGAGATGCTGGTTAAAGATTCTTTTTAAATAAAATTAACCGACTAAAGGATACAGGCCAAGGCGGGTTCCAACGTCGAATATGAAGCGGGCTCCCTCCCTCCTATAACGAGCCTCTGTGCCAGGGTCAAGCCCCTCTGACTGAGAGGGGGTGTGTGCCAAGTCCTTCTTGTCCCAGTACCAGCAGGGCTTGATGTGGTCCAGAGTTGCTTGGCCACTCATGTTCTCCTTGGGTTCCTTCATCGTTTGTGGGGAAGAAGTGGATGGACCTGCTGAGCTGGACTATTGAGATGCAGGAGGAAAAACAACAACTACTGACTACCTGTCAGTATGAAAATACTGGCACAACAATCAGCACAAACAAATTCCAATATGTACCAGAAAATAATATGCACCTTAAAATCTCACCTTCATTATTAAATATAAATAAGTAGAATGGTTTAGTTAACATATTTCTTTAAAGTACAAGTTGTTTTGTTTACAAATTATACTTCTAAAGCAGGATGCCATTTATTTCATTTAGTGACTGAGGATCTTTCTGAGCTGGTGAAGCAGAACCTAGATTCCTCAAACCATTCACTAGAATATTGGTAGTTGCATTACTTATGTTAGGGCCCTGTCACATCTTGCTGATTTAGACAGCGTATGCCTGACATTCAAGAATCTCCTAAAACGCTGGCATATATTGAACTTTCAATGTATTTCCTCAAATTTGGGTGTATACATAGAGTATTCATAACAGGTCCAGAGCATATGTCCAACAACAGCCGAACTTATGCATAACGACGGCAGCGTAATGCCCATGAAATGATGCCCAAGCCAGTGTCCTGAGGGGGGGGCAGCAATGCACCTGGAGGCACCTAAGCTGCATTAATAAAATATCTTTGATCACGGTAATAACCTAGCTGCTGATTACCTTTTTCCAAAAAAAAAAAAAAAAAGAAGGTTTGCAATCGCAGCAGATTCAGCGTCATGTCCGCTAGGAAATTTGTTGATCGTGGTCATGAATGCAGGGAGGATCCATCACACTAACCTTCATGCTCATCCTATGATGGGGATGAAGTCTGGACTGACAGTTTCCTCCTCTGAACTTCTTTTTATACTAAAACCTTCACCGGTCCTCTGGAACATGTCAAATACATCAATATGCAATGGAGATAAGTTCTCAATAAGTTATGCTATAAATTATGCACAAGTTACTCATAGGTTTTGGATAAGCTTTTTCTGGGTAACGTACACTTAACGCATGTCAATGATCAAGTAAAGCCCCACATATGGCCCCATATACTTGCCATATGTCAACGGGTGCCAGTGTGCTTAAGCGTACTCATAAATTATCCACCATACGCCAGCGTTTTTGCCAGATTTTTCGTACGTCAGGCATATCCTGGTCTAAATATTCAAGGTGTGACAGGGGCTTAAGTCATGATCTGCATAAACAGAACTGGTGATGAGATGCAAAATTATCTAAGGGGCATAAAAACGGAAAGATAACACCGAGATGTTAAAAGAAACAGTTAAAGATAACTTAAAACTGCTCTGAAAAACGACTTTTAATTCAGAAAATTTACATTTTCAAAATATTAGTTTGTTATGGCCCAAAATATTTCCATAAACTTAGATTTGTCATTTGAGCAAGCAAGGAAAGGGCACAGCCTTCCTTTTGTGTTAGCGAGCTGCCTGACAGCTAGCAACTTCTCTGGCATCACATTAAAACGACTTTAAATCATAGAACAGGGTAAGGTAAAAATGCTTAACAGATTAATAGCTGTATTTATAGAGTTGCTTTCTTAGCAACATGTTCTAGAAACCACTACATCAGCTCTAAGGTTGTCAAATTAAAGTTTGTTCTCTGATAAGTAAAATCTAGAAAATCGATATTAAGTTCTTACACTGTGTGTTTCTGATTTACTGTGAAATTGTACATTTAGGGATTAGTAGTTTAGCATAATATTGTCCACCTGACCCTTAACATTTTCTATAACAGTGGCTGAAATATGTAGAACATAGTCTTGTTAAGCATAGAATGCGACTTTAACGCAACACAAAAAGTGTGAGTTTCTAAAAGCTCAATAAACAATCAAAACATATTAAAACAAAAGTGAAAAAGACTTAACAACCTACTCGCTAGCATTAGCTTAGCAAGTTAGCTGGAGCTAATGCTACAAGCACATCAGCCTGTCAGAGTGTCTAAAATTTGAGCGGTTTATCGTTTATCATACTATGTAATGATACTTAAGTCTTACCTTTATCATGTATGCGTTTGGATAAATCCCATAGAGGAGACAAATGTTAGAATAAATCGCAGTTCTTCACACTACATTGGCTAACGAGTGAGTACCAACAGCCCCCATTGTAACAAGGACACCGCCATTTTCCTTTATACGTCACTAACGTCAGTGCCTAGGAAATAAATGGACACACGTGTTTTCTGGTAATATATTTTCCAAAAGCAGCCCCAAAAGTCAATCAAAATAAAAAATGTACCGTTGGTAAATGAATACTAAATAAATAAATAACAAAAAAAAAATAATATATTTATATATATATATATATATATATATATATATATATATATATATATATATATATATATATATATATATATATATATATATATATATATAATTTTTTTTCCCCCAGTTATTTATCAACGGTGAGGTAAAAAAAAAAATCTAACTACATTTATAGAGAATGTGTTGTTTTTATCAATATCCACTAGAGGGAGACAAATATTCATTCTACTCAACCCGCTATTCAATGCGTACATCTCAAAGCAGCAAACGAAATTCACGCATTTCCGTTGTTCAAAATATAGTTATTCAACAACTTATCCAGTTATTTTTATGATAATTTAAGTTATACTTTAGGGTGGGGTGGAGTTTAACTTTTATAACGACTGTAGGTTCTCTCTGAACCTCTATCTACATCACTGTGATTGATAATTTGACTGATTAAGCTGTCCCACTGTGAAAGACCCTTCAATTTAATTTTAAATGCTGTAGTTAATAGTTTTAGTGATTTCTACTTTTTTTTTTACCTTAATAAACTGAGGCTTTTTAAATTCATTACTGATATATCAGTCCCTTTATACAGGTTTATGTCTCTATAATTCTTTGATAATAAAATAAGCTTAAAACCTGCAATAGGCATGTGCAAAATATTTCATATTTAATCATAAAAGTCTCTCAGGTAAATGCAGTTTTTTATTTGCAATAATCAGTTTCCTAGTTACTTTTACCATAGCCATATTTGTCAGTGATTAGTCAGTTGTAGCAATTATAAGGGAAATGTAATTGAGGCTTAAGTGTTACACATTCTATCATTGAAATTAAAATCATAGTCTTCTCTAATGTCTAGATTGATTTGGGGTGTTCTGAATACAAAGGGTACAAAGAATACATTATGTCCAATTTCTATTACTGGACTCAAAGCTGAAAACCGTGTTATTGTTCTGTCCATTTTAAAAGTATGCATTTATTTGTATTGGTCCATCACGTGACATGCTTGTGAAAGTAAAGTTTGTTGTTTCTATCTGATAATGTTTTTAAAAAGTTTAAGTAGTCTGAATAATTTTCAAGACACTGTAAGCAATGTTTGCCCTGCAAAATGGAAATAACCATTAGTCATTCCTTTGGATATATGCAGTTGCAATGGCTAAAATGCCTTGGAACCACCAGCATCTGGGCCTGCTCAGAGTGTGACAGCCTGTGTCGTAAGAGCAGACCACGAGTAACATCACGTCCCCTCTGTACTCCCCTCCTGGCCTCACTTCTGAGAAACGCTAGCATTGAATCATTTACTCGGCCCACATTAAAAATTGGAATCTGCATGCATTATATATTCACCCCTGCTCGGACAAATCCTCTTAACTGTGGGAGAAATTGTTAGGACGGGTCCTGTGGAAAAGTAAGAGCGTTGTCTGGTTGTATTGCCCAAAGCAAGGGAGCATCTCAATCTGTCACTCAAATCCACACACACACCAACCACACTATGAATAACTTATAAATAATATATCTTTATACTTTCTTTATTAATATTAAACATTGCATAATGAAGCAGCGACTATAAGAAAATCCCACAGCAATATTCATATTACCACGAGCTCTCCTGGAGTGGACCTTTCATTGTTTATGTCAGCCCTGTCACATTGTGGTTAATCACATCAAAATGGCTTTGAATGTTTTATTTTTCACCTCTGCAACTCAAGAAAAAAAATCACAAATTCGTATTTGAGCCTTGTATTATACCCTGAGAAAGCATTTTTTTTCCCTAACTGATGTCTATTTTTGTCTTACATTTAAATGTTTTAGACCATCAAGCATATTTCTATTAAATGCAGTTTAGAAATGGTGATTATTTTTAGAGAAAAAATCATTTAAACCAACATAGCTCTATGAAAATATAACCATTCCCCCATGCTCCGTTATGAATTAGCTGTTTAATTGCAATTACTCCACCCACACTGTCATAGAAACAAGAAAGGTAAAAGTACCTGAATGACAATATAAAGCTTGCTAAAATATTTCTGAATGCACTTCTAGGAGGTCATTAATCAAACACAGCATGTCTGATACACAATCCCACAATAACAGTTAAACATGGTAGTGGTTGTATGATGGTCTGGGACTGCTTTGCCACTTCAGGAACTGGACAATGAATTCTGCTCTCTCTTATGACATCTTGAAGGAAAATATCAGACCATTAGGCTCATGGATTCATAGCATAATTATCTAGAAATAAGCAGCAATTTCAACTGTAGATTACTCAGAAAAAATAAAAAAATAAGGTTTCCAAGTTGCTTATTCATATTTTGACCTTAAATCCAGTTTTTAAGCTGTGATGTAAACAGTCTGTTGTTCCAGGAAAAAATCTCACTAGTGTTAAAAAAAAAAAAAGCTATTTTCTTTTTCTGTTATCACCCTGCAACGTTTGGATTTCTTGTTTCTTTAAATAAACAAAATCATCCCGTGAAAACATATTTTTTTTCATACTGAGATTATCTTTGTCTGATATTAAAATTTAAAATACTTTTCTGCAGCACTTAGTGTGTCTATTTTTAGTTTCCCTGTGACTGTAACATTTCTTTAATTCTAAGATGGTACCACATAAAAAATGGAAAGGATGTTCCCAATCAAAGGCAGCTAAGATGATTGTACATATCTCCACTCTGTATGCAGGATCCTGCCTTTAACACACTGTTTTCACCTCAACATAAAAAATTAGTGTCTAAAATTGGCTTACATTGGTGGATTTCACTGAAGAAAATGAGTTTCAGCAAAAAAAAAAAAAAGTCTCTCAGTCGGACAGAACATCCATTTCAGTTGGTTATGTTTTCATCCGCTGTGTGGATGTTGCCCCGCGGTGTGTTCAGGTTAACTCGTACTGAACAAGGACACTTGCCACGACAGATGCGTGTCTCCTTGGAGGCAACACTTTGGACTTAAAACCTTTCCTGTGTCCACAACCAGGGCATGTTGGCCCTCTGAAACCAAGCTTAAACTGCTTTTGCCCCGAGCCTTCAGAAACGAGCTATAATGGAGACATTGATGTATTATTAAGAAACCTATGAGTGAGGATCAAGGAGATGCTCACAGCCAGCAGACATGGCAAGGGAGAGCGTGTGAACTCAGCATTATGTTTCCCTTCATGTCCGAGGCTGCTATTGCTCTGCAGCCCCATGCTCTGACTTTTACTTTCATGTAATATAACAAACTGAATTGTTCAAACATGCTATGGCCGGTCTGCGAGACAAAAACGCTTCCTTGGTTTTTTGCATGTGGCATCTGCTGAGGTTACGTCTGCTTGAGCCAGAACTGAGATGACATTTCATTTATATAAATAATTACTGTCCTGAAAGTCCCACAGGCCTGCCCTGAAGCAATCAAACTTCTAATGCTCTTAAAATTGCCCACCATGTTTTATTAATGGCCAGGCTGTAAAAATGTATCGCCATGGCTGCACACTTCTATCCACTGATCCAGGAAATATATTGTCAACTTTAAATGGCCATGAGAGGCTTTCGTTTTTGTTCTACGGAGTATTTCAAACAAATTACAGCTTTAACATAAGTTTGAATTGTATGGTAATATTCTGGCGGACTGGGGGTTGAACTATACTGTCTAAAAGGCACTTACCTGTACATATATGAGCTGAATACAGAGAAGAGTGTTCTAAACGATTGTCCTTTAGATCCATTAATGCCCCTAAGTGGGCCTGATCTGCTCTAAGAATACTTTCAGATCCTGGATTCTGTGCAGCACCAGAAATATCCACATCCATTCTACTTCTCATCATATTGCAACACTGGCAAAAGTTGCAGTTTTCTGTATTCTTTAACAGAACCAAACCTGAAAAGTGTGGAATGCATTTACTTTTAACCCCTCAGACCTATGCTTTAACCACATATGCTCCAGTTACAACTCCATGTCATTTGGGGAATATCTGCGCCAGTTATTCTCTTTGTTATGCCAAACAACCTGGCGCTCAGTCAAGTCGTTTCAACTAAACTCT
This sequence comes from Cyprinodon tularosa, assembly GCF_016077235.1. Classification (NCBI taxonomy): domain Eukaryota; kingdom Metazoa; phylum Chordata; class Actinopteri; order Cyprinodontiformes; family Cyprinodontidae; genus Cyprinodon; species Cyprinodon tularosa. Next base: position 371,838 of record NW_024038821.1, read on the forward strand.
GACCTATATCCCCACAGCATGACGGTGCCACCACCATGTTTTAAGATAAGCATGAAGTGTTTAGGAATTTGTAGCAATTACCCCACACCGTGTTTTATATGTAGGCCACAAAGGTTCTGTTTTCATCTCATGTGATCAGACGACTTTCTATGGCAGATTTGCAGCGTACTCGGCATGTTGCATGGGGACAACTTTCAGCTTCCTCTCATCAATGGCTTTCTTCTTTCCAGAATTGTAGAGTGCACAAACAACAATTTGTGCTCTCAACACATTTTCTGCCTGAGCAGAGCTCTGATGCTCCTCCAGAGTTTCCATAAGCTTCTTGTCTGCTTCTCCCGCTGCTGACCTTTTGCATTCAGGTTAGGAGTCTCAAATGCCACTTTGAGGGGCAGGCCATTATTTTTGCACTGTGGGAGCTGCGTCAGCTATTTGATATAGATAGATTAAACAAGGGACACAGTATGCACCCAGGGCTGAAGTATAAAACCCCTCGGTGGATGACTATGTGTTGGTATTTCTGTAGTTGTGTTGTATTCTTTCCATTAGAGCGGAGGTCTTCAACAGGGGGTCCACGGAGGTACTGCATGGGGGTCGCGAAAGTTTTGGTTGATTAGACTTTTTTTTTATATTCCCCCCTGCAATTTTTTCCACTAATTGAAATGTCTTTAAATGCACATTAACATGAATTTAACACACTGTATTAAACAGATAAATGGAGGAAGAAGATCTCTTTCAGTCATCAATGCACACATTCAGCGACACACAGGAGTTATTTCAAGCTGGGCACCGTTTCATTCACAACACCTGTCACATCAACCAGGAATCAGAAATACTTTAATAATGCCAGGGAGAAGTTACTTTTTTTTTTTACATTACTCCATATGTAGTAGAGCGACTATAGGAGCAGTTTGATATACACAATTTCCTACAATATATATATATATATATATATATATAATTAGGGGGTCCCTGCTCCATCTTGCCATCAGTTTGGGGGTCCTTGGCCTGGAAAACACTAAAGACGCATTAGAGGATTGAAGGCCATGCAATCTTTGAACCAATATGTTCATGTTGTCTTTTTTAAACTTTTTTTTACAGATTTATCTCAGACCTGTCAACCATGTCTTGGTTTAAAAACTACACATGAGTCGAGTCTATTGGTTGATAAGGTTTTATTTTGGGCGTTTTAGACTAAAGAGAGCTAAATATGCTTACAAATTTGTTTTTTATATGTCAAATAATCAGAAAACAAGGCAGTGTTTTCCTTTTACTTAACAGTTCTGAGCTACTAAGTGATGGTCTGACAGCAAAAAATCATAATCCATTTTGTTTACTGTTTTTGGTTAACAGAATGTAAAAAAGGTTTACAGAGGATGAAAGGTTTTGCAAGGCACAAGGTTAAATTCAGAAAGCTGTTTAAGGTGTTATCCTCTGAATAGATCTGCTATGTCTCCTGAATGTGCCAACAGAGGGTACTGTTGCCTTAAACTACCCTGATAACAAACCTGCAGCATGTTGTACACACCCCCTGTGTCACAGTGTGTGGAAATATATGCTTAACATTTATACTGATTATGCATCCGAGCCTTATTTAATATTAATAATGCTTAAATGACTGCATGCATGCAATAAAAGTATCTTAAGAGCAATTAAATGTTTGACCTGATATGCGGGAGGTCTAACCACCCCTTGTGTTTATGTGACATTTTTAATGACATCTTAATAAATTAGAGAAAAGCTGCAAGAAATAAGAAATGTGCAAGCTTTTTGGAGGATAAAATGATGATGAATGCAAAGGTGAGATGGTTTATTTTTGGCGGTAACATAACACTGCTTCAAAAGCCAGACAAGCATGAGCCTGTTAAGTAAGTAAGCGCTGATGACTGGTGATTACTTCTCGGAGCGGATGGAGGAGCCCCTGGGAGCCGCCGCTGTCTGCGTTTGTCCAGCTCCTGTCTGACGCGTGAAGAACGAGAGCGCACTTGAACTTGAATCTGTCCGGGGCAAATAGACGGCCGTGCACGCGCACACGCGCGCATCCAGGCGGACAGAGCATCTTTCATCGCGTGCGTCGATTGGAAGTAGCCTCAAACACTATAGGAAACTGGGAAATATCGGACCTCCTCAGCTTGTTGGAAGAAAAGGAGGAGGTGTCACGTCTGCCTGCCTGGGTTCTCTCTCTCCTTTCTCTCTCTCCTACGTGTGTGTGTGTGTTTGCGTGTGTGTGCGTTTAATGTGTCTCCCAATCAGCAAGGCTAGTGCCGCTGGAGCCAAGAGTTGCCGCTCCGCGCACCAATGCCAAAACGCACAGGAGGAGTCAGTGCCAAAGGGTCATTTAGCGCACCACTGCTGAGATGGAAGGACTGTAGGGAGCACACAGAGTAAACAGCTGCTATTTGGCCCCTAGATACGGCAATCATAGGCTTTTAAGAGAAATTTCTGAAAAAATAAACAGGGTCTATTCTCTGATACAGCGGTCGCTGCAGAGGTGGGGAAGCCCAGGATTTTTTTTTATATTGATTTTTAAATAACAAAAGATCTTTGCAACACTTCTCCTAACCTGCTCTCATCGATCCCTCGCAGCCTTAAAAAAATAAATCCCACTTTGGCTCACTCCCACCCGCGATCCAGGTGTTGCTCCCACGGCAGGACTCCCGCGCGGATCTTCCACCCTCATCACGCGGCGCTCTTCCAGCTGCTTGACGCGCGTTAAAGTTGACCCGTTCAGAGACTGTCTGGGGCGAAGAGAGAAGAGCGCGATCGGACGGAGTGCGGAGGAGAGCTGCTCACCGACACCACGGTTCAAGCCGACTCCAAGTGCCGTTCACCGGGCGATGCCAGAGTAAATGCCGGGGCAATGTCCCGCCGCAAGCAGGTGAACCCGCAGCACTTATCGTTGACCCACAGGGAGACGGTCCAAGGTGAGTTTGTGTGTTTAAAGAAATATTTTCTACGTATAAATACTATATTTTTGTCCTCACTTTTATCACGCTTAATCTAAACTTTTTCTTTGCAAGAATAAAGCATTTTCTCTCAAATATATTATTGGAACAGAACCAATTTTATGCATTTAAAGTTTGGATATAGGAATTAACTGACCACAAGAAGACATTAATTTGTTAAACACAATATTTATTACTTATTTTATAATAGCTTGTGTGATAAAATTTCATAGAGTTAAATAAGCTTTATTTTCACGATTTACAGATTTTATCACTCCCTTTTAGTGAGGGCGTATGTTTTGAGTTTGAAAGCATGCGGGTACATGTCTTAAATTCGTCATAACACACATTTGTCATGGCACTATTCGTATTTTTCTTTTTTATATTATTATTATTACTAATTGCACAGTTTTCTTAACGTGTCCCAAACGCTTTAGACATTTGTGCAAAGCTTTCCTCTTTGTCCTTCTAAATGCTTGAAGGCCTATTATTAGTAGTTCACTTTGAGGCTAATAATTAGATAAAGGAAAGTGATAAAAAAAAACACTTTCTTACAAAGAAAAACGTTTAGAGTTGACACATTTGTTGTGATAATAACAATGATCTATTTTTATTTGATACAGTGCTTTCCAAAACTGCAATCAGATAACTTTTAAGGCCTACCGTTTAAATAGTTTAAATCCAATTATATCAATCTAACCTTTATCTCCGTGGGTTCGGCTTATGCCTAAATCCAATTCAAAGGGCCTTCCTAATCTGGGTAATTTATGCACAAACTTCATGATGTAATCTCTGGCCCGATGTGTGCTGAAAACTCTTTTTTTTTTTTTTGGGCTCATGATTTATTTGCTCCATGTCTCTCTTTTCTCACAGAGCCTCCTCATAGTTGTTGCATTAAATACGTCAAAAAATGTTTTTTTAACTAACATCTCTGTCTTAAAATGTTGGAAATCTTTTTTAGTAGGCCTAATTACCTGTAAAACATCTGACTTTTTTTCCCAATTTGAAATGTCTAAATTTTAATATTAGTTATAATAATATGATCAAGCATTTACCTGCGGAAAATTGCACAAATAATTTAGAAATATTGGCGTTTATTGAACTAATCCATTTTTGATTTTCTGTCGTATTTACAGTAAAACCTTTAATTGCCTGCCATACAGTGACTGCAATCCTGTCCTTCTGCACTCACAATTAGTTGTCACACCTTGTCTTTTAACTGTCTTTTAAGTGTCCAGACGATTTATCTGTTCTTGCCTGAAGCTATTAAGGAGTGAGCTTTCAGTTGCTTTATTTTTTTTTTAAACTTCCCGTAGTAACACATGTAGCAGCATCTTTGGAAATATTGCTTAATACATCAACTGCTGAAGTGTCCCTCTGAATAAAGAGGACAGTAGGATGCTGACGAGTTGGGCAGTTTAGAGGACCTGAATCCTGTCCTACCTGTTCCTTTACCTAATATTCTCTCTGGTGTTTGCTGAACCGTGCCCTCAAGCAATGGCTTGATAAGTACAGGTGTAAGATCAGGGAGGGACAAAAGTTTAAAGCTCCTTTAGCCATTTTCTTTTAGATTCTATAAAATATCTTGCAAATATGTGTGAACGTTCACCGTTTATATAATATCTAACAGACGTTCAAGATTTGATGAGTCCTTGTGCAGGAGGTGTTATGATAGAATGCAGCTATTATTCTGCAGCTGGTGACAGTATTATGCTGTGGGCTGTCTCCCTATGATGGGAGGGCCTGGAGACGACCACCTGAGGCGGGGAGATCTAAGGAGCGTGGGCGAAAACTAAACTGTAACTTCCTAAAAGACAGCTTTTCAACCGCCCTGTGTGAAGAAGAAGAAGAAAAAAAAAAACTGAAGTCAGTTGACTTATTCGTCAACTTTTTTTCCTCCATGACCTGTCAGGACCAGTCACAGTGTATCTCTTTACACGAGCCATAACGGGAAGTTTGAGGAGGATGCCAACATATATCAGCCGCCCGTCAGATCAGGGAGAACAGCATGTAACTGAACGCAGCCTTGTGCCCTGCAGCCATGGCCTATAGGGTCATGCTCTGTTTGGGAGAACACAAAACCTGAATATCAGCATACTTCTGGACAGGCTTGTCAGTGGAGGACGGTGTCTGTCAGTAGGTGGGGAAAATACTTGCCCAGCCAGACATCTAGGGACACTCAAGTGCAGAAAGGCAAAAGAGTATGCAGCACAAACAGCGCACACACACATGGACTCAGCATTTACTGCGAGTCTGCAGAAGTTACGCTCAGATTGCATGACCACATGCAAAGTGTGCGGCTTCACTGCCTAAAACAAATCACATGTAAGTAGCTGTTCTGCAGAGAGCTGGATCTAACCGTCAGCTTTCAGTTATTTCTTTGTTTTCTAAATACACTGGTGTGATAGAGGTGATGCATTAATGAGAAAGTAAAATCCAGTCCTACGGTAGTTCTGATGATTTACTCTACAATCAGTGTGGAACTGAGGGGCTAATGTTTTTGTGAGCCTAGACCCCAGTAATATTTGCAGTCTACCATCACCGTCCAAGCACAGAACCCTTCCCTGGATCCATCCACGGAAACGCCTCGTGATAACTGTTTACTCTCAGAATTGGCATGCTACTTGTGAAACAGCCAATGTTTTCTTCTTTATTCATGCCATATGTGCCGTCAAATGATGGGGAGAAACCCACCGTACGCGCTGCAAAACCCCACTGTAAATATTCACACAAACGTTGCGGTAACGGGATGATAATCTCACAGGAGACGATCCGGAGTGAACGATTTACGATTCACAGATTTTGCTTTCAATAATTTAGAGATTACAAAACACGTTCGATGAGTTTTGCAACCCTGCATTTTTTTTTTATTAGTGTAAAAATTGGCCAAATATGATCTCTTCCTCTCCAAGTGTCATGCCTCATAGACTGCAAGTCATTTATGGTGATTTTAGTGACAAGTCACAGTCAGCAACACAGCTTTATTTTGCTCACTTTCAGACTGATAATATAAGATTTATGATAAGGAATAAGACTGGTACAGATTAAATACTGATAAGATAATTAAACACACACTCACACACACACACGCAGAGGCCTGACCTTACACAACATTGCAGTGTTGCAGCTCCGCTTTGCAAAAAGCAGATGAGAAAAGAAATGAGATAGGCTAAGCGGGGCTTGCATGTCGTTTAAATTTTTGATTGCAACCATCTGCAATGTTGCTGGTGTCATTTGTTTTCGAATGGCAGAGTGAATCTTACCCGACTTTCCCCCCCAAATAGGGTTTACTCATAAGGCTGAGTGTTTTTCAGCTACGAGACTGCAGAAACAGAGACAGGCTTAAACCTACTGAATATCATCTCAGTGCCTGTGGCCTTACACTGTAATTTTTTAAGGAAGATTGTGTTGAAATGTAAAAAAAAAAAAAAAAAAGACTCAAGATTTAAAAACCTGCAAATACTTGATGGGTTCGGTCTGAGGATTCAATCAAATTCAAATTTAATGAATAGAACTTTCATAAAAACCAAAGTTTTCTGTTATTCTTAAAGAAACACTCCACAAATTAAGTATCTTAATTTAGAGATTTTGGAAGTTTATAGGAATGGTTAACTAATTTTGTTTTTCTTCTATGGTCTTAAAACTGTTTCGGCCTGATTTCTATAACCGTTTAGACGGAAGTTAAGTTTTTATATTTTACATTTAGAAAAAATGCAAATAAACTAGTTCATTGCCTTTGGAAAAACTATGCCATTATTTTTCCTTTTTATTAAATGGAAATTTTGTTGAAAGAGGCCCATTGTCTTTAGCAGTGTTTCCCATCTGGTACACATTGTGCAGCAGCAGCAGCAGGAGCAGCAGTAGTGGAGTGAGTGACTGACTGACTCTCCCCTCATCAAGCTGATAGGGGGTGCTCTAAGGCTGCCTGACTTAACCTACACTTGATAAGGCAGAGTAGCAGGACTGTCACCAGGTTGAAGATCCAGCTCTGTGCGTGAAGAAGAAGGGGAAAAAAAAGAAACAGAGCGAGCTAGAAAAACAAAGTGTGGTATTGTGTTAGACAGCTGGCTTTCATTGCTATCATAATGCCTTCCCTTGCGATGGCATGTTTGACAGAGCGTCAGCTATGCTCCTTTACCTATCAAGCATGTTCCTCTCACATGCAGAGGAATTAGACACTGTCTGTCACCCTGATACACCACATTAGTCTGTTTTGTTTCTCTATATGTGTTTTCATTTCAATAGTTTTCCAGATTCTTACCCCCCTATACGCATTCCCTTTTTTTGTTTTGCATATTTCTCTTTCCTCCTCACATGTGAGCTTCAGGTAAGATGAGCAAACAGTTACGGTTATGAGAAGGTGTCCGACTTTCATTCCAGCACCATAGATTCGGTGCCAGCTTCTTGTCATTTACTGCCTTCTGCCCTCAGGCCCTGTTACTCAACCATAAGTTAGAAAACAGGGCTTGTTCTGTTTGTCTCTCAGTCAAGACACGACGCGGGTGTCAGTCCTCAAGTGTCTGTCATCTCATCGACTCATTGGTTGTCTAGTTTTTCTCATGCCACCTGTTTTGTTTGTCAGGGCCGGCCCAAGGTACTGTATACTAGTGCGCTGAGCAGAATCCAGTTTGTGAGCCCACTAGGGAAAACATCTAAATAACCCCATGGTGATCAGCTGTTTGCATGCTATCTTCATGCAAGTCATATCTTAGAAGCAACTGATGAATTCTTTCAACTGATTAGTTGATTATCTTGTAAGTTATTATGTAATACTTATTTAATAAGCAGGAATAAAGGTTTAAAAGGTGGAAGCTGTAAAAAAAAAATATACAGGGATTTGGGTTCCCCTCATTTGCTGCAGTAATCATTGTCTATATCGTTTTGATAAAAACTCAATAGAAATGGGAAGAATTTGCTTGTTCACACATATGGAACATTTTTAGCTACTTATTTTGATTTATTTGCAGTCACTCTGTGCATGAAATGTGAAACACGCTTTAGAAAGCATAAAACTAGATCAGTGACACTGAATTGGGAAAATGTTACATAGTGTGTTCACACATAGAATGGTTGGCGACACTTTTAAATATTTTAAGTTTGACGTTTGATAATGATAATAAAAGAAAAATACTTCAAAACATTTACCCCTTAAAACCAACAGAATGAATTTTGGCGTTTCTCAACAATAAACAATAGAAAAAAAAAATGTGCGCAGATATGATATGTTAGAATTCAGAGACTCTTTGTTGCCCCCTGCTGCTGTGGGGGTCCTAAGCTTGGGCGTGTTTTTGTTTATGCCCTGGGCAGCCTCAGTGTAAGATTCTTCATACATGTTTAGATAGCCTGAGCGTAGCTTCATCTGAATTACGGTCACAAGCTTTGAACTGTAGGTAAATATGTGTTTGTGTGCCTCATTTGCCTGCAAAGATTATGAGATGGAAATTATTTGGCAGTCGTCCAGGAAGCCATCGCCATCAAGAGAAAGATATTTGGCAGAGGTTCATCAGTGGGCTGAGTGGAAATGACTAAAATGTGCCTGTACAGGTGTGTGCGTCTATGTAGGTGACGGGTGATTGGGCCAGGAGGATAAGGAGTAATTCTATTGAACAAAAATAGATGTAAAGTGGGGTAAGAAAGAATATAGATTAACATTAATGATTTGAAAGTTTAGATAAACAGTTTGAAATGGCTGATAAGTATATTTATGATGAGTGTCCTGATAATTGCACAACAGTATGCAGTCAATCCTGAAGGGAGACACTGATTATTTACCCTCTTTTCTTTTTTTATGTTTACGTATATTTAGCTTATCAGAGGATAGATCTAGTTGCCTGGTAGTGTGAGATCCGATTTGCTTGGGTTTATAGACTGAATGGCCTGAAACGGTGAATCCGATTGAAGGAACAATGCGGACAAACCAAAACAACTGAAAGAGAGCAAGGATGGCGACAGGAGCCATGAACACAGCTACAGTCAAATCAATTAGCAAAAAAATGTTAATCATTTTGTCCTTTCACCATTTCAAACCCTCATCATTTCATGTGTTTTATTTCTAGGGTCAGAAATCCATTTGCCTTGACATGTTTATACATATTTAACGGCAATTTGTACCTAATTTAACCAGTGATTTTTCATAATAATATTTTATTAACACTTAGTGTCAGAAATTATCTGGCTCCAATAAATATTATATATTAGCTGACGGTCATTCGGTTATTTATTTTGAACAAGCAGGGATCATCAAACCAAAAGCTCATGGTCAAAAGGTATAATTAAATTGATACAGAAAATAATCTTAAAAGATTCTTTACTTGAATGAAAACTACAGGTCAACTCTTTGCCAATTTGTACCCTAATTATTAAACCTCATGTTGTTATTTCATCCCTTCCTGCATCCATTTTATAAATGAAAGCCCACCATTACCTACTCACCTTATTAAGTTATTCATTACTTATTTACTTTGGTTATAACGTAAATACTTTAAGTCATTAAAATTAAAATCATTTTAAATATCCCATTCTTTAAACATAAACATTAGATAACTGAGAGGATTAGGAAAAAGTATTTTTCATTTTTTAATTATATTACTTTATCTCTTTATTTCCTTTATCTTTTATACCTATTGTATGTTTTTATGCAGTGCTGGTCGTTTTGCCCTGAACTTTTTCTAATACAGGACCCTTTGACCTGCCACACATCATGCATACAAAACACAATTAATAATAATAATGGTTAATGATAATCATTATTATTATTATTTTACTTTTATGTAAAAATAAAACTAGTTCTGTGTATTTAAAATATTGGATTTCATGATCATAAACTCTGACCCAATTACAGACAAAATATATGAAATATGTTGTAATACATTTTTATAAATTAACATAAAATCAAACCAAACAAAACATTTCAGCATGTCCAACAATTCATAAAAAAATTATTATTATGTAAAATAAACCCATGGCTTTGGTTATCATATAGCAGGTCATGGGAATTGCTTTGTTTCAGGGTACAAAGTGGAAGTAGGAAGGGCCTGAATATGTATACCTGCATTTTGTATGTGCAGATCATCACCCTTTATCCATAAACTAACCACATCCTACCTGTATATCAGAATCTGACAATCAAGTTTTCAAATTAGTTTTTTTTTTTTGGTTTTGTTTTGTTTTTTGGTGCAACACTTCATGCCTGTCTGCCTCAGGCCGTTTGGTACCACCCATGTGTCATTTCATACCTGGCAGAGGGATGTTTCAGACCTAATCAGACAACTGTCAAGTCAAATTTATTTTCCTTTAAATGTGCTTTAAATCTAGTTATTTAACTTCAATAAACAATAGTTAGTGTTAAATATAATTTTTTTTTCTAGTATTAAACAATTCACTTGAATTTAATTGTTTCATCAAATAGGGTAATATGCAACATTTCAGGTACTTAGTATTAAATGCTTTGCTTCAGGTATGAAATGGAAATTTCTGTACAGGAAATTTGAGGAAATTACTTAAAGGGGGAATAGACCGTAAACCATAATTATAAAAAAAGTTCAAGATAAAGAAAGAAAGCCATAATTAATAGTAAAAATTAAATAGAAATTCTGTAAAAGGGCTCTTTGTCTAATCATTATGATCACTGGGGTGTGATGTAAAGGAAGGGAGAAAGCAGAAACAAAGGAGAAGGAGATGGGCTGTTCTCCCTCCCACAGGCACCACCACCTCTCCCTGAGCGCCCACCCGCCCGCTCGCTCCCTCAGACATCCCTCACAGTCTCTGGAGCTTCTGGTTTCCTTTGGGCTCTGGACATACAATATTTTCATGCTGGTACATCAGGGTAGGGTTAAAAAAATGTGGAAGTTGTCCATGAGGGATTTGTGTAAAGCCGAGGGACTGTGCCATGTGGGGGAGAGGGATGTGTAATAGTTATTAATGACCGTGTCAGATCTGTGAAGAATGAGATTTACTCTCCTAACAGGACCCCAGCTTTGGCTTTATGGATTTTCTGTCTGTTGAGAATACTGTTTAAACTCACCTGAGTCCTGATCCATTCATGCACACACGCAAGCTGCTTTCCCCTCCTCATGTTTCCCTCTCAGACACACACGCTGAGGCTGGTGGATGTGGCCTTGGTTACGCTATACTTTGTTGAGTAAAACTCAAGGCTCCCACCTGGTGAAGGCAACCATCTCGCTGTGACAGCTCAGTGCAGCTAAGGGCCCTCACCGGAAACCCAGCCTGCACCATGAGATGAATCGTTTCCTGGCCGCACAAACACACGCGGAGCAAATACATTTGCAGACGCACACCAACATGTAGAGTAAAGTGTTTGGTCCCACCTACGCAGATTTCTCTCAGAGATAAGTGGTGCAGGTGTTTATCTAGGTAAAGGAGTTTTAACAGCGACTCTGTTTCAAACCCCAAACGTGACACAGTTTTTAAAAGTAACGACCACCCTGTGTGGTACAGAGGCATGTTTCTTATCTTGTATTGGTTTCAGGACGTATCTGTGTTGAGTTTTTTATTTTTTTGAGAAAGTTTTTCTCACTGACTGAGGGGTTTTCTGCATCTTTGTCTTGCAGCGGATGTCAACCATGACTCAGGAGCGCAATCTCCCTCTCCGGAGCCATCCACCCCGAGTCCTTTGAGGATGGGGCCCGGAGAGCACGATCTCTTGACCTGCGGTCAGTGCCAGACCAATTTCCCCCTCGGTGACATCCTTATTTTCATCGAGCACAAGCGCCGGCTATGCAGAGGCCCCGGCGGCAGACCTGGTACCTTCTCCAAGCCCGGGGAAGCTGGTGGGATCATGGGCATCCCCATCCCTCCAAGGGCCCGGTCACTGGATCTTGGCAGGGGTTCGATTCCAGTGGAGGTGGGCATCCAGGTGACCCCAGGGGGAGAGGAAGATGAGCAGAGGAGGCTGACTCCAGCTAAGGGGATCTGCCCCAAACAGGAAAAAGGAGGTAGATATAACAAGTCTTAAACACGCAGACACATCCCTCACCTTCCCAAAAAAGACAGCTTCCTTTAAAGAGAGCTGTTTGTTATTTTGACGGTGGCCTTCAGATGGAATTAATGTAGCCTTAGATGATTTTATTAGAGTGACTCAGAGCTGCAGACCTGTGTCTACTTCATGTCAGAGAAATAACACCCATACAGCTCCTTCTACAGCAAATTACTTGGGTGTGCATGCTGGTAATGAGTAAATATAAATGTAGATAAGCATATTGTCACCCCTGATTAGAAAAAAAAAAATACATCTTTATACTAAACATCAAGATTATCGTTAAATGTTTAGAAATTATGAACTAAAAGTGACTCAGCTTTTTTATGCCCCTGGTGGCTTAACTTTAAAAAATAGTTTTCTTTCTTTTCAAAATGTTTAAGTGATCCGGGAGGCTAGGGGTCTTTAACTATTCCTCTTTCATTAATCTCTACAGATCACTTAGTCCTGGATTATTCATATTCTCTTCTCAGCCTACAGATTATTATGTTTTAATTTAATCTAAATCTCTGGGCTGACATGCATTTGGAAGAAAGCTATTTTTGTTTAAGTTTTGACCATTCCTGTGTTGATTTGGAGATTTGTTTTGGACTTTTACCGACCTGAAAAACCACAGACATGATCCTCTCTTTGTTTTCCGATGCTTTAAGATTTTTCTTTCAAATATCTCCAAATTTTAAAAAGTTATGCCATATAATAAGATTCTCAGGGTTGTTAAAAGAGAAATTAGTTCCAAAGAACCACAGATCCTCCACCTTTTAAAGTGACCATGAGTTTCTTTTCTACATATTCCCTGCTTGTTTCACCCCAAACCTAAAGTGTTTCCTATTCATTAGTATATTTGTTTCTGATCAAAGCCAATGTTTCCAGTTAAACTCTCAGTGGAGTTAAGAAACCTCCTTATGTTTACATTTGTGATGTTAGGTAAGGAAATGTTCTTTTGTTGCGAGTATCACTCATGCCAACAGTGTGTTGGCATGTAGATAGCATTAATTATTGTTCGTCACCTCTGGTTGCCACTCTCTGCTAAAATCCTCAGCCAGTAAGCTTTGGTTGTATGTATCTATAACAATCTTTACCAGGAGTGTAAAAAAATGTGTGTGTATACACTCATTTTGACCCTGTTCACCGGAACCGCCCCCCAATACCAATATATACACGTCTTTAAGGCAAAATCCTTTCCAAGACTCCCTCAATAGGGTTTATCTTTTTTATTTTTTTTATTTTTATTTTGGAGTGTAAATCAGTTATCTGAGTATTTGAAAAGAAATCCTACAGCATATGAAGAGGTTAAAGATTAAAATGTGTCTGTGTGCGTGTGTGGGAGTGTGGAAAAGTGGCTTAATAAAGCTGCGAGGCCGTTCATCTGGCTGTGAATGGGGAAAAGAGAAAACGGCTGGAGGGCTAGGAGAAAAGGGGGGGTGTGGAGGAATGGTAAGGCTGCCGGAGCTGTAAGGAAACCAATGCAGTTATCAGAGGAGACAGTCACCATCACACCCAAAAGCTAGGGAGGCTATCCAGGATTTCGCCGGCTTCAGCAGACTAAGATGTTTCCAGACAGAATTTCATGCACGATTAAACTTCTGACAGGGAAAGCGGCCACTGCTGTGTTACACTATTGTATGATGGTCAGATCTAAGTGGTTAACAGGGGAACATTTAGGGTTTTGTTCCATAAGTACTTATGTTAATTATGTATTCTCAACTTCACACTTTGTCACTTCTGACTGAGACATCTGTGATGTTAGTGTATTGAATTAGCATGCTACTAGGCATGGGTCAGCGAGTCTTATTTTAGAAAAACCTTAAGTTAAATACAACATTATCAATATATTTACACAAACATTGAAAGAAAAGTATCTAACTGACATGATATAATAGGTTTAATGTATCAAATATAGCTTCTATTACTCCTACTGAAGCTGAAATGATATGATGACTATTACAGCTATAGTAGTGTTATCTTTACTGTTTATTTCTTATCTTGATGCAAAATAAATTATAAAAGAACATGGCCAGCAAACAAATTTAGGGCCCTTGACTTTATTTTGTTTTTCTTGTTTATGATTTTTGTGTACGAGTGGTCCATCGTCAGTGGTAACCGTGGGAAACAAAGCTACAGATTCTTCACACATTAACAGCTTTAAGTGTATCATAGAAGTCAGAATTTGAAGGCTGTTTTCAGAGAAAAATGTTTTTAGACATCGTGTTTTTCACCTTAGTTCTTTTATTCACCTAAAAAGAAGCAAGGTGAATAATAAAGCATAGGATAACTTGCCTGTTCCTAAATTTATCAGTCATAGTTTATCATGTGTTGTTTGATAGTGTTCTTTTAGAGGAGCAATGGGTAGCTCTGACTTTAGCTTCAACACCAGGACTTTACAGGTTTTCCATTCCAGAAATGTTTAGAATGGAAGTGAAAGAGTCTTGTTTGGCCGTCTGACTAACAATGCCCAGTTTGTCTTTCTTCTAGGTCAGTCAAAACATGTAGTTTCTTTTTTTTCCTTAGCAAGATAACCAGCGGTACATCGCAAAATATGTTTTCCTTGTATGCAAAGAAAAATTGTTTCTAAAGTTTTTCAGTTTTTATTTTCTTTGTATGCAAGCTGATCGACAACTTATCACTTATTTAGTTTCTCTTGTGACATAAAGGTATAATAGTCTTCTTTTGGACTACTGACCAGCATAAACAAGAATTATTAATTTCTGTTGTCGTCGATCCAGCTGTTTCTCTACTACAAACGATCGTAACAATGTGAAAGACTTTAGAAACCTTTATGAAACCTTGATAGTTTTAAACTCGTGCCGTCAGTAATCAGTTTTATACTATGTGCAAAAACGCGTCCATTTGGATGACTAAGTAATGCATTTTTATAAATGGCATTTTTTGCAGATGAATGCGTAGCTGTTGTTTTGTTGTTTCTCAGTGGTGCTGCAGGATTTGTTTGTTTGTTTCCATACATGTTTCTAAGCTTTCACAGAGAGGTTCCCTGGGGCTTGTGCATCTTGAAATGTTACCAGAACAACTAGAAATGAATAAGGAAGTTAGATAGAACCTGTTTAGTTTCTGTTATCACCAAGCTGGCTCTTTAGGTATGAACTAAAACGCTGTGCAAAAAAAGGCATGGCCATTTCGAATCTGAACAAATTGTTTATTTTTGAGCCAAACTCAGTAAAGACCTCTTTTGTTGTCTGTGCAACTGTTGGTACATATGCACGGCGTCTGTGTGTGGCCAGCAGCTGTGTGTGGCCATCATCTGTCACTGTAAAGGGAGATCAGAGACAATTTGTGACAGCAAAGGTTTGGATGTCGCTGTCGATTTGCGAGAATAAAAGTGAAGCACATAAAGAATCTCTCCATATTTCTCTCAGTAGATAATAAAAATATCTGACCATCCCTCAATAACAATCTGTCTTTTGTTAATTGTGTTGTTTTTTTGGAAATAGATTTAGGAAAATTGAAGAGCTTCCCAAGGCTGTGGGAACAAACAAAGAGAAAAATAAATTGCCAATCAATCATTTTACTGTGGGTTTTGTCTTTGCAGGACGGTCAGGAGAAAAAAGAGGCAGAGTAGAGACTGAGTCAGCCTGTTAGAGCTGCAGCCAGTTAGTCACTCAGACGGAGAGACTTATCACTAAGAGAACAGGACATGAAAGCACTCCAAGGCCCAAATGAAAGTGAGGAGGGAAGCTTTGTTCAACACATTAGATTGCCACTCAACTCTGTCTCAAGTTTCAAGCAAATTAGATTACATTATTAGGACTAATCAAGTCCAAAGTGTTAGAAGCACTCACACTCGCTAGCAAATCTCTCACACACACACACACACACACACACACACTCTGTAAGGAAATATCATCATTTAACCGCATGTGAGCTTCAGTGCACACCACCAAACACAGCCTGCAGAGCATGTGAAGAAAGTAGGGAGGTTCACTAAAGTACTCAAATTTTGCACGCTAATAATGCACAAAATGCTTATGTAGCATGCAAAGCATATGCTTAACCCCTCTCCTCTTCACCTGGTTGTGTTTTATAACATCCTGTCTGGCCTCTTTGTCTGTCAACCCGCTCGCCTAAACTGCAAACATGCTGCAAGGCCAGCAGATTCAACCCCAAAAGGTGCAAGCGCACTCGTACAAACACGATAACACACACGTGTGCATGCCTCATTTTATGATACACACAGTAGATGAAAAATGGCCCTCCTCTACCCTCTTTTTTAATTTATTCCCATGCTGAGATTCTTCTGCTGATGCATGCACAACATGTGTGTGTATGTTGGTGGAATATATATATATATATATATATATATATATATATATATATATATATATATATATATATATATATATATATATATATATATATATAGATATAAAACCATTCTGTTTTTTTGTTGGATTTATTGGGGTTGTTTGGATTGGATGCGTGCATGTGAAGAATGACGAGTGTCATCACAGGCGAAAGGTTGTCGCCTGGGAAGCGTTGCCATACTGAGACGACCCTGACCCTCCTTTGAACTCCTCTCAGGACGCCCCCCCGCTGCCACCTCAGAGCACTTTAAGTCATGGGGGCGAAGTCACTTCATGAAAACCCTTCCCTCCTTCCGTGTCTGTGTCTTTCACCACATAGTGAATATTTCATGAGATGTGAGCAACAGAGACATCCTCTAACATCTCTCTCCGTTTTGCTCTCTGTCCACCTGTGAATCTGAGTTATGTCACATTTTGCAGCACCAGTTGGCTTTACTTTTGTGTGTGTGTGTGTGTGTGGGGGGGGGGGGGGTAAAAAAAACCTTCTTCAATACTGCTATTCAACTGAACTAAAGTGACACCTGATTTACCATCAAAGGACAAAAACAGAGATAAATGACGCTTCAGAACGGTCCCAATCTCATGTAGGAAATTTCTGCGGTTGAGAAAATGTGCAAACCAGCGTTTTAAACGTGATAAGATCAGCTTTTTTAATCTTCAGCTAATGGGCAAGGAGGGATCTTTTTTTTTTCTCACCTTCGTGAGTCACTGTGGCTTCTGGATAAAACCTGTGGTGCAACCCCATCAAAATGTCTCAAAACATGTAGCAACTGCTGCACTGAAATGTACTCATGTCGAATAAATCTGAAAACTGACACTGACATTCAGCGACATTCCGGTTTGAACGCCTCTTCACTTGTGCGGACTTGAAGGTGTCCCTTTCCCCTCCTCTTCTTCATCCCTCCCTTCTTTTTTTCTTCCTATTTTTTTTATTTTTTTTTATTTTGCCCAACCACCCAATGCTCCTTTAATCACCTGGCTTGCTCTCATTTCCATATTAAATAGGCTTTAATCATGAAAAGCAATCAGGCTTTTGCATATTCATACCTTCCCCTGTTCGCCGGCTTCCCCGTCTCGCTCTAGTGCCAAGCAGCCAGTAATCAGTAGGCAGGCGGCGTAATGCCACAGCCCCGGCCCCATCGCATGAAAACACACACACGGCGTGAGTTCAGAAATAACTTCACATGCTACTTACGTATTATCTCTACTCTGAGAGAGTGAGAGATAGAGGAAAGGGGAGATAAAAAAAGAAAGATGGCGAGACTGATCCCTGATTTGAGCTGTGAATATTTGTACAGAGGCTCAAGGAAAAGTCGATTTGCATAATGACTTTGTAGTTTTGCATTAATCACATTTGCATATGAAAATGCGTTAATTACTCCTGATGATTTTTTTTTTCAAACTTGCTTCATTTGATGTCCAAGCTCTGGGGTTGTGATTAGGGGTCACATGGTGGGAGACGTGTATGGCGTATGCACTTGGTGTGGTTGTTTGTGTGTTTTTACACGAGTGAGCTGAATGCTTGCCAGGGAATTTAGTTCGAGACGCTCACAGGCATGTGTGTCTTGGTTCATTTTTCTTTAATGCTTGTGTTTTTTCTGGCTTCTGCTTCTTGTAACTTTGCCCTTATTTCACTTTTTTCTAGGGGGGGGGGTTTCATACACCTTCTCCATTTTTTTTCATCAACAGATTTCCAAGGAACTTGCACTAACCCAGGTTTAGTTTGCTGTTAAGTGAAATCAAGTGAAAAAAAACAGTGCAAATGTGATTAATCATCCAGTTTCAGTTATTTTATAGAGAATTGATTGGTGGTTTAGCACCACACAGCTCGTTTCTGCACACCTACTTACAAGTAGTGACAGGATGCACAGAAAATACTTTTGTGGTTTGCAATCTTAATCCGAAATTTCCCAACAATTTAGCGAATGGGAAATGACCATCTCCCAAAATTTGCACATGTGCAGTAAGAGTGAAATCTGCAGATTAAACTGATGAAAACTGATTAAAACATTAAACCTTTTTACCACATTTTTCCTTTCATGTTTTCTTGCTTTTACACACATCTGTGCATGGACCTGTATGTATGTTCATGTAAAATTACAGTATACGTGTCCCTGCCTGCATATGGGCCCCTAGCCTTGTTGGCCCATAATACCCGTTCTCAGACAGGACCACCCCAGGGGCCGTCTGACTCCACTTGTGTCTGTCTGCTCTGTAGCGGTAGGGTCAACTGGGCCTGCAAGTGGGCTGCTAAAGTGGCACAGCTGCACACGCACACACACGCATTTATAAAGGTGTATTTCCGTGCGCATTCAGGGACAAAGAGTGTGCATGCACATCGATACACATGGTGATAAGAGGCACACAAACAGAAAACATATGCCTGTGCAAGAATGCATACAATGGCTCTCATCTCCCATTAAGGCCTGCATCTCCCACTAAACACGCACACACACATGCACATCCACTCTCAGCTTAAAGGCTCCCACATGAAGGCATCAAACACTCCACAGCCAGCTTTATGGCACTCATATGGCAGCAGATTTGATATTTTCCTACCACAGCGGGGGAATAAAACTCGCCACTAATTTGGACTGCGAGCGCCACCGCTAACTTTCAGCATGTGCTGACTGACTGTGTCTTCCAGATGTGCGGACTCTTTGCTCCTTAACAGCCTTTTACTATAGAGGAATTAAAAAAGAAAAAGAGAAAACCCGCACACCATCGCTGCTACGCATGGCGAGAGATGATGACATTACGGTTCTTTGGCGCAAACGCAGGCCTTCACTTTTTGCGTGGAGCTTTGGGAAGTTTTGTCGTGAACCTGACACTCCTGCTGCCTCTGTTTGTCAGTTGCCTTGTGTCAGTGGGAATCTTTGAACAGATTTATGTTAGGTGTGTAAATAGCTATAATCAAGGTATTTGGCTCCGGACTGTAGTTACAGTATTTAAGCTGCTTTCTTGCTCTGTCTAGTGAATGTGCTGAGTAATGCAGTGGTTTTTTTTTTTCTTAAAAAGAACATACAGTCCATGTAGTGAAAGCATGCCTTCCAGTTAACAACCTAAAAAGAGAACCTGCTCAGCTGCATGTCTGACTTGACCTACTTTGTTAACCATTCACAAACTTGTGCAGTAGTTTATCTAACACTATAATGATTAGTAGATATTTGCTGCCATCTTACAACCAACAAATAGATATCATGGTGCTTTTAGGTCATCTTGAGAAAGAAGGGATCCTGCTTACAACATTGTTGATCTTCCCCCTTTTATCTACTCAGTGCTTTAACTTGGGTGGGATTGTCAGAGGAGGGGAGACAACATATTTTAATTGAGCGAGACGCTTCACCACAAAAAGATATTGGAAGCCTTTCATGTCAAATTTACAGTATCTCACCCCATTTATCCACTTGTTGGTCTGGAGTAATTACACCAAAATAGAGCTCTAGATAGACAAGAGTAATATGAAGTTATTATCATATTATTATATTATCATAGAAGAACAATGACCCCCGTACCAGTAGGGGGCCCCAAAGAGCACTATAATTCTCCAGTATTATTCATCGGCAGCGGGGGGGGGGGGGGGGGGGGGGGGGGGTCATTTATGTCTCCAAAACCAGTTTCTGCTCAGGGCCCCATTCACCTTTAACACACCCCTGTTCATCTTGTGCCTGTTCTGACCCAGGCACATCACTAGGACAGGATCTAAAATCATGATTTTGATACAAGCTCTATCACGCACAAATTGAATGAAGGGGAAAAATAAGTAGAAAGCAGATGTTTCGGCTTGGAAGAAAGGGATTCCTTTCATTTTAATTTAATGCTAACATTTTTTGTGTGTCTGTCATGGAGTCCTTAAATCAGGCTCAGCATGTCCATTGTTTTTATTTTTCTCTCTGCCCTGAAATCTTAGAGATATACAAGAAATTAAAAGTTTCACCTTTCCTTTACTGATGATTTTTTTTTAATCATTCTTCAAAATCGTTGTGGCACCCGCAGGCAAATGACAGATACATCCGCTCTGGGTTTGAATATCAGAGGGCCTGCACTGTCATGTCCGTAGATGGCACTCCAAAAACAGAGGGATGGAGGTTAAGTGCTGAAGGTTAAGGGGCTGAACACTCGTTCTATGCTGGTCTAATTCATATTTTTCCAACAAACTCTCCGTTTCATGCTGGTGTTTCCCAGAGCAGACCAGAGCGAGCCAGAAACGAAGTAAAGCACGAGATGTTATCAGAGTGATTGGTGCCAGCGGAGCTTGTCTGGGCCTGTGGTCTGGCTGGGGCAGCACTGGCCCATACCAGCGCCTGCATATGTGCGCAAGTGTGTTTATGTGTGTGTCCTGGAGGGCTCTGGATAGATGAAAGCTGGCTTTAACCATAAGCTATGCAGGAGCCATGCCAGGAGCAGGAAATGTATCAGCATGATAACAGACAGAAAGAAAGAAAAAGAAGGGGGAAAAAAAGAAATAAAAGAGTGGGTAAAAGGAGGGAGAGACAGAGGGAGAGGCCACAGGGGAGGGCCCGTGGCCAAATTCAGCCACATTGTGTCACTTCATAAATATGTGTTGAGAGAAGAATCAATGTTCATGCTTGCATTTGAACGCATGTGTCTGTGTGTAGCAATCCAAGGTGATGTGTGGGAGACCAGACAGTAGACCGTTTGACACACCTGGGTATGTTTCAGGACACACACCGGAGAGGGAACAGAATTCCCCTGGAGACATGACCGTTGCAACGTGAATAATTTTTGGGCTGCTGGTATTCAGTAGATTGTATCAAGAGCTCATAAACATAAGCAGTAAAAAGAGCAAGAAAATTAAAACTCGAGGAGACTCACTGTCTCAGATTATTGCCTTAACTCATTTGACTTTTTCTCTTGATTAATGCAGAATTCAAGTTGTGCAGGATTTTGCAACATAGATAAAGTGGGTGATATTTTTATGTTTATGTCTAGGCATTTAGGAGAAGCTTTCATCCGTAGCAAAGTTCGAAATGGGGATATAATGTAGTTGATAACAAAGCTAACAAGATTTTCTTCTCTCTATTTGTGCATGTTACACATTTAGTTTAGTTGTAGATATCTGGATAATTCATTTCTATGAAAATCCTGTTTTTTTTTGTTTGTTTTTTTACTCTTGGCAGTTCTACACAATATTGTGAGTTTGTCACAAATACAATTTTCAGAATTATTTTCTTGGCTGTGATATTGTTAGAAAGACACTGATCAGACTCCTGACTTACCGTGTGATTCTGACTTTGATTAATAATTATTTTTGACAGCCATTGCTTTTGATTTTAATAATAATAACAATAGGCTTGGAAAACATTTCCCTATAGTGTATACATTTATATATATATATATATATATATATATATATATATATATATATATATATATATATATATATATATATATATATATATATATATATATATATGTATATACACAGTTTTTTCCTCACATTTGCTGAGATCTAAGCATGCATTTCTCTTTGGAGAAATTCAGCAGCGAAACTTAATTGGTTATCTTATCAATAGGTAAAAGAAAAAAAAAAGTGAAAAGAGGATTTATCTCCTAGTTTGCAACTGGAGTTTAGTTAACACTAATTAGATGACTTGCAAATTAGTGTCTAATGCAATACTCCTTGTGCTCACTCCGGAGAATCTGACAAGCTAGAGTGAGAAAAGACCATGGCGTTAATACACTGTTGAAACAGACTGTTAGAATTTAAAGTAATGAAATTGGTTTAACAATTTGCATTAATTTCATTTGGATGAATATAAACCCAGAGCCAATGCAAGATTGCATAGGATCCAAAGCAGAGTTTGATCTGGGCTCCCAATCCCACCTGACATTATTCCTTAAATACACAGCAGTAAATACATTTTAGAAAAAAAGTATTTCTCTGTATTTTTAATTTAATCAGTTGTGTTGTTTTAATGTAGAATCAGGAAAAGTGGGTAAATGTTATTTATTATATTATATTATATGTGTTGATGAGTATGCATTTACCTCTTGTGGAAAATGTGCTTCCAGTTCTATTTTCATTAAGGATTTTTTTTAGATTTGACAGGTAGAAGACATTTTAAATAACCAGTAATAGATTTGGTATAGTATATGTAATTGCACTTATTCAACAAGATTAATTCAATTCCAATTGCTTTAAAGCTCGCTTTTTATTTGACATTACCAAGGTGGCATGCAAACTGTTTCCCTGACAACTGTGACTAAGATGTCTTGTTGATTTAGTGAAGTTTAACACCTTAGCTAAAACAAATTCTGCCCTACCACCACTGGTGGAGCTAGTTAAAGTTAGATGAAGTTGAAAAAAGAAATGGAAAAAAAAAAACAGCAGCAAATAATCAATAAATAATACCAATTACCGAATTACAGATTTAAAGAGATTATTAAAAAAAATCACTAAGTGAATCATAAGCTAAATTATTATGTAGGATTTGTTACCAACAAACTAAAAGGCAATTTGATTTCATATTATATTTGATTTAGATATGGAAAACTTGGAGTTAATATTTGAAGCTTCCTAAACCTCCTCTTAGCAATGCTGGGAAGAAAACATGTTAAACAACAGGGATTATATCATGCACGTTATCCTGCGCTGACTCTAGTGGACTTTATGGTTTTCGTGAGGGGGGGAGAGAGTAAAGTTTTAATGGGGTGCTGTAAGCTGGGAGGGCTCGAGTGCGTACCATTCAAGGCCTCGGTTGTTTCTTCCTGTGGGCTCCCAGTTAAGCAGGACCGGCTACTCAGCTTTAGTGGGCAGAACCCAGCTGGGAACCATTACTGCATGGCACTCTCTGTGAATGAATAGGCATATAGCATGCAAACACATATACACAAACACCACAAACTGTACCACAAAAGAGCCACTGTCTAAAATGCAATGTGTGAGAAAAAGACACGTTCTAGGGTGCGTTCGCAACAGGAAACCAGCACCGCACATTGTGAGGTGATGCCTAAATAGTTACCACATTCATAGATATTGTGTATAAAGTTATCTAATTATTCAAATTTTTCTGCATTAGACAGATATGCAAGATAGACGCAACGTATAGAACGACATTAGAGATTTGGCACAAGCCAAAGTCAATTTCGTGTTCACAAATATTAACAGCTTTTTACCATCTGTGGAAATAATTTTACATTTAAAAGAATAATAAAATTTTTCTTCATTCAGTTGCCATGCTTTACACTTAAATGACGCTTAGGATGACACAACTATTTTTATTGATTTCTATAAATACCACATAGCCAGTTTTCTCAGCTGTTCTGATATGGCAAAAAATAAACAAAATAATAGGGATAAAATTAATGTAATTTTGCTGAACTGCGATTATAGTGCAGGCTGTGTTATTTATTTATTTAATTATGTTTTTAAACTTTCTGCTTTAACTTTTCCCTGCTTTTTGACATGTCTTTTCCACAGCCAGGTCTTAACGTCTTTAATCCTCTCCTCCATCTCACTCTTTTCTTTTATATCTTCTTTCAACCACAAGCACGGCTGAGTGTTGTCCATTTGTCAGCCTGTCATGATAGACAGCAGACCCCCCAAACATACCCCCAGTTCTACGCCCAACCCCAACACACACAGATGCATTTTTGCCAGAGCTGATGGCAATGAGTCAGGCTTAGAGAAATGCCACAGAGAGCTCAGCTAATGCGCCTCTCGAAGCTCCTTTTCTTCTTCTCATTCTCTCAGTTTTTGTCTCTGCTTCTCTCTCACCAAACTTGTAGCTCCTCACGGACAGAGAAGTCTTGCCAGTCATTTTGCACAGCATGTCTCCTGCTCCCTCATTGCCTAATGGCAGCAACTTTCTCCCTGAGTTGCACCACAGGAGAAGCTCCTCTTCTTTGCATTGTTTGGCAGCTGGACCCTTTTGCCCATTTTTTTTGTTGTTGTTGCCTGTTTGTGTGTACATGTCTACGACCAAGCTGTTAAGGAAATTTGATTCCTTTTTATTGTTTGTCTGACCCACGTCCCAGCAGGAATGAGGGTCAGGGTGGAGTACCCATATACCTTGGACAGGTGCAGTGTGTGTACGAAGGGGAAAATGAGAAGGGATAGAATAGAAAAGTTGAGACAAAGAAGAAACTGACTCAATAGTTTGTGGGGCTTTTTTTTCCGGGCCTGTGGACTTTTTAAGGAGTACTGTTGCTTTAAATCTACTCTCAAGCTGTCAGGCATTTCAGCTGGTCATATTGGCTGCAGATGCACACAGATGTATATGGTTAACAGGCCAAAGCTGCTACGAGTTAGCATGGAGCCAGTCACACTGTGTGAGAGCCTTACCCCCCGCCTGCAACTGCCACCCTCCATGGTCTCTCTCTCTTCTTTCTTTCTTTTTCCTTTTCTCTATCATCACCTTTCTTTTACTACATTTGCATCATAGTTAGGTGCTGTTTGCTGTGACATTATCATCATTACACTCACACACACACACACAACCACAAATGCACCCACACAGATGATCTGCGTGGCCCTGTGGCCCCTGATTAGTCTCCTTCCTGACAAACAAGCCGTCAAAGCTGAGGCGAGAGAAGCACGGAAGGAGGAGGAGTTGGATGGATGGGAGAGCTGACGAGTAATGGAGCAGAGGTGCAAAGGGGGGGCAGGGGTGAGGTGAGGAGGCTGGGACCCCTGGGGACCCCTAGATCACAGCCATGCTAATGAGGAGCTGCTTCGCCAGCAGCGGAGGTGTCAGCTAAAGCCCTGACAGGTGCACATGCACGTACTCCCAGGGATTGTACAGGGGCTTGAATGTGTGAACAAAGAGAGCGTGTGTGTTGCATGTGTGTTTGTGTGCATGCACAGAAAACAGAGGAGGGGTTGCAGGGGCAGGTTTACGTCCCAGTGGCCTAGCCTGCGGGCGGCTTTGTTCTCTATGCAAATGTGTCGCCCTGGCGTGCTGTCGCCCTTGATGGAATGCTGGAGCGGCGAAGCGCACCTGAACCTCTGGAATGCTGCGGCGCTCGCTCGCGTTTTTGACACTTTCTGTAGCACATCCTCGTCATCTCCTCCTTAACAGCCAGCACCTGCACTGCTCGGTCTTGTGTCTACATTAATGCAACATTGTTCGGCACAGCCTGCCCTGCTGGGTGTCAGATAACTCACCCTGTAAGCTCTAGAGTCCACAACATATAAAGCCGCATTCAGGTGCTGCTTTTTTAAAAATCAAGATCTACACTGCAGTCATATAAGACATGAAGTTCTCATGTTTTGTCATGTAGCAGCCTCAAACTTTACTTGGTTTATAAAGTTTTATTTTTGGTATTTTAAACAAAGTTTAATATAAAAAGGTGGTTGGTTTTCACACCTCCCCCCAATATAACAGTTTGTGCAGCTGATTTGTTTCTATCTACCAGATTTTCACATTTATGAAATAATTGCTTAGATTGAATAGAGAGCATATTTAAAAATCTCTTTTTAATTCCTGTCACTAATTATCAAGTGGATGAAACTCTGGGTTTGACTGGACCATTCTAACACATTCTAAAAACTTTCTGCTGATCTAAACTCTTCTCTTGTCGCTATGTCTGCTTGCCTAAGGTCATTTTCCTGCTGAGACCTCAGCCTTAGTCTGAACCTCTTTATTAAGTTCCTCTCTGTCCCGGCTTATAAAAAACATAAATCACACACCACAGCATGATGCTGCCTCTACCATGTTACTTCTTGGAAGTGATGTATGAAGGTTGATATAAGCAGCTTCTGTGATTCTCCGAATGAATCCCTGAATTTTTCCTCTGTTCCATGTTTTTATTTATGTTGTTTGATTGGTAATGTTTGCTAATGAGCAACTGCTACATTTATAATTTTTAACTTAAAAAGATACACAAGTGAACTTTTTTTAGAAAAATGATTACTCCTTGAGGCCATAGTTGGAAGTGGATTTCTTTTTGAGGAGCCAGAGTAAAGAAATGCATTCTGCATTTTTTTTAAAGAAAAACATTTAAAATCCATCCCCAATTTTGCATAACCTTTTCCTGGTGTTGGGATGCACTGGGGGTAAATACTTCCACAAAGCAAAATATTTTTAGTGTCTAGCTAAGTCAAAGGAAAAAAATTATTGTGGTGTAGTGTCTGACCAGGTTACTTTTTGTAGAGTACTGACCCTGTAGAACAGTCTTCTTCTGTGGTTTCCCCTGAATGTCCCTCTGGCATACAACATTTGATAAAGACCACAGAGTTTAAATGGAAGGACCTCAGGCTTTACCGTACAAATCAGAAATAGCACGTCAGCTTTCCAGAGTAGCATATGTGAACTTCTTAGTTAGGCACAAACCCACATGGCCACACCATACGGTGGGTTTGGACGTCAGCTCCACCAGACTCACGCCACCTTTGCTCTTCTAGCCATATGCAAACAGTCAATACCATGGCTCCCCTTTATACACTGGCGTTTTGTTTGTACTTTTTAAGGCAAAATAATGGCTATAAAAGGCAATCTGGAAAGAATAAAATCTGATGTAAAGCTCAGATCTCAGTCCCTGTAGACTTGGTTAATTGGGCTAGTGGTTTACTAAAAAAGAACGAAAAAAAAAAAACAACAACGCAGGAGAGATGGAGGGAATTATTACTGGCCCACCTCAGCTTCCATGCATGTGCCAGTGCTTTAATAACTTCCTCCAGGCCTCCTGGCCCTTAGCCCTTGTTTCCTTGTGCAGGACAAAGAGCTGCCCTCCTGAGCTGGTCTCAGGTCTGTATTGTGCACTTCCTCCCTGTTTTCATGGGAAAGCCTGCCAGCATGAACACCTGGGCAGAGAAATAACAGATAGTCCCTTTTTAGGTGAATTCCATTACAGCAAAGCGTTTACAAATTGCTGGCGAACTGACAAAAAGCAGCAAAATGCAGTGTAGCGTATTACTGAATCCTGCTGCGACTCCATTTCATTTAACCTCTCATATCAGCCTCATTCCCATACGCACACACATATGGAGCTGTGTGTGTCGGTACGCGCACAGTGTGGTGGAGTAAATTGGGCGATTAGGTCCAGCTTCAGTGGCTGTGTTGAGAGGAGGAGGATGCAACTGTTCTAACTGGCAGTTGACCTGGGCGGTCAGTGGGGTAAAGGTCTACGCCTGCATGTCGGGCTGGCGGCTTTAATTACCACACACTGAAGCATGACATGACCCACAGTGATCCTTTAATGAGGGCTTGTACTGGCCAGAGCTCTGAACATCAGCCGCTCTCTCAGCATTCAGCTTTCTCTCTCACAACCATTAACATGAATTTTGATGAACATTAAATATTGGCTTAAAGAATTTCAGCAAATATTGGCAGTACAATATTGGTTCAGTCAAAGGTTTATAAATCTTATTTATACTGTGAGATAAAGTAGTGTTTCTGTTAATATGTTTACCAGTTTGGTAAACATTTCATTCAGGATATCATACAAAGACAACCAGCTTTATCCAGTTATAGGGACTGTGCTCAGAATAAAGGTTAGCAATTTCACCCAGAGATGATCTTTATCAATGAAACTAGTTGAATATAGTAGAAAAAAAGTTTCAGTAGTTTTATGCCTCCGTCATTATTGACTTCTTTTTTTTTTCTTCCCGTTTAACATGATTAGATTAACCCCTTAATGAAAACGATCCCAATAATTATCTTACACATTTAATTAGGGGAATGCATTTTAAAAATATGGGGTAAAATATTTATCTATGTCTTTAAGTTAATGAGCTACACAAAGATATACATTAAACAGAGCCAATCCGTCGCATAGGCAAGCAAAGACTTCCCAGTTTTCCTTTTAGTAAAAATGGCTTTACAAATCTGAATAAAATAAAATGTTAATAAAGCTAGTTTAGGAATAGCATTAATGTTTAAGTCAAATTTGTTTGCCTGCAGAATATCTTAACCCTGACATATTTTACTGTGATTTTCAGCAGGGAAAGTTTTAAAGACATATTTTTACCCGTCATCATAACATCATACTCAAATTTTCATGTGTTTTTAATGTGGGAGGACATCCTGATTACCAAAATGAACTAAATATTAGAGTTTAACTTTTCTGGGGTCAAGTCACTTCATTTTAAACAGTTTAACTGTTAATTCATCCTCTGAACTATTAATTAATATCAACCCAGATAAATTAGATCCAAATTTCTACTTAAATTTTTAAAGAAGAACTTCTTTCACTTTGTTTCAGTACTGTCTGGTTTAACTTTTTCTGCTCTATGTTTCCCCCCTGCTACTTTCTTCCTTGTTTGGGAAGTTGATGAAATTTGTCTTTAGCCGTCATTAAGCAGCCACCATTGACTGCCACTCTATTAGCTGCCACGCTTCCTTTAGCAGCATATGGCGCACCAGTGTAAGATATGACAAGATGCAAAGTGAGTAAAAAGAGGATAGATTAGAAAAAGCAGACTTCAAGGAGATCATCAAACCTTTTTCAGTACTACATAGTTATTGATCCTTTAGTTGCTGAGATAATACAGCTCTGTCCCGGGGGGCGATGAAAATAGCCTCTCTGTGTGTGTGCTGCAGTGTGTGCGCCCAAGCCTATCAGGCCCCTTAAAGTCCCTCCACCCCTCTTCTCACCCCTCCACTCCTTCTCTGTCCCTCCCCTCCCTAGGTTCTCTTCTACCAGTCCAAGCTGTTAAGCTGTCCAGCTCACCGCTGCCAAGCGGCCGTGTGAAGCTTAGCCAAACTAAACAGAGGCAGGCAGCCCGCCACTCGCCCCACACATGCACACAGCCGTGCATGTACACACGCAAAAAACACATCCACGCAAATGTTCCCTCACACGCACAAATGAGGACTCCACTCACAAATGCAAACACGCTACACATTAGTATAGCGAGAGGCAGGTCGTGTCCCAACCCACACAAATAGTGAAAGTGACGGCTGCAGCAGAGCACTGCTAATAGCAGAGAAAAACCGACGGAATCAGTAAATGAGCCCCTCATTAACTTTTTCTGACCCTTTCTCCCTAGAGGCAAGCCAAACCAATCACAGCGCCAAATCAGCTTCCTGTACCAGACACTGATCCAACATCAGCTTTCGCTCATCTGCTGTCCTCAGTGTAAAGTGAGTGTATGAATTTGTATGCGAAAAAGATGTAGGCTGGAGAGTAGGGAGGACATATTCCCGAGTATGCATCAGTCTCTGCATGTGTGTTTTACATTTTATAACAAAGGGTGGCTTTGAGGCAGTCAGCCATCTTAAGGACTCTTTTGTTGATCACATAAAACTCTGGCCAAGCCTAACTTCCTTGGCTTTGTGTTGGCCCCTCTGGGCTTCAAGCTCTGGGACGGCTGTACCAACTTGACTCCACTTGCGGTAGCTGTTGATCATAAAGCAGATTCAGATGCCTCGCAAGCAAACACAAGACTGTGGAAAAGCCTCTTCAGGGTAAGCCTGCATTCAATTAGATGAACCTCTACCGACGTTTTTTTTTTTTTTTTTATGAGTCAAAGGCAGGCTGACAGGGCCACTCCACAATGACTGATAGATTCATTTGGCATTATTAAGTCACAGCATTTAAAGGGGTAATTTGTCAGTGAGTGACGCTCAGCTCTCAAAGTATGGAGCCACAACAGATCACTTTACAGTCCCCCGTAACTACACCACTGATGCAAAAATTCATTTAATATGAACACAGTTTTATAACCAGCAAAGTTTTTATTTACTCATCAGCTTTATCTCTTTTCTTCTGTGTGCTTTTAAGTTTTGCTCTTTGTCTCACTCTCAGCCTCCATCCCCTACCCCCACTTCTCATATCTTCTGTTTTTTACCCATTGTTCGCTCCCTGGTCTCCATATGGAAATGACAGATTTGACGAGATGGATCTGTATATTAAAGCCCTGCCGACATTAGGATTTGCATAATGTGTCATGGCCTAAGGGCAATACCTGCCACCTATATTACCCTGTAAAAACACACCCTTTCTTATGAAACCTCATAACACTACCAGAACACAGAAAGCTCATTTTACACTTGGGTCTCAGTGCAATAAATTTTACAAAATGTCTCACATATTCATACACAAAATAATTCAAAATGAGGAGATTGTTTTTTTTTTCTGAGCACTGGAACAGGATGAAACCGGACTTCTTTTCGTTTTACTAAAGGATGTGTCACCCCTTATTGAAAAGGCTGCAGTTCTGATCATTGCATTTATAAAATGGTACGAGTCTTAAAAGGGCTAATAATTTTAGGAAACACCAAGATAAGCTCAGCTTCCTCCTATATAGGTATCCATAAAACAGGGTTTTTAAAATTTAGACTTACTCTATGTTGAATTTTGATTGTTTGATAGAAGTTTTTGTTTCTAGGACATACTTTAAAAAATAAGCTTTTTTTAAATGTGTTTTTTTTCCTCTTCATCAACAGATAAAGATGAACCATCCAGCTACATCTGTACTACCTGTAAGCAGACCTTCAACAGCGCCTGGTTTCTTCTTCAGCATGCCCAGCACACTCATGGCATCCGCATCTATCTCGACAACCATCTGGCCAACTGCTCTCTCACTCCCCGCATGGCTCTCCCTCCTCCACCGGGAGCTGATGCTTTGCCTCGCTCCCCTCTCCCTACTTTCCTGGGTGACACCAACAACCCATTTCACCTTCTACGTATGGCGGCACCCTTGCTCAGGGAACACCCCCACCCATCAGGTTACATGGAGACCCGGCTCCCTGCAACACCACCTTTTGTCAGCCCTCCACCTCCCCCTAGACCGCCTCTAGAACGACTGGGTCCAGAGGAAATGGGGCTGCTGTCACAGCACCCCAGTGCCTTTGAGAGGGTGATGAGAATGACCCCCATGGAGCCTCCCTCGATGGACTTCTCCCGTCGACTGAGAGAACTAGCGGGCAATACGACCAATAACGGTGGTCCCACACCCCCTTTGTCACCCAACCGTGTGCCACCCATGCACCGCCTGCTTAGCCCAACACTTTTCCAGCCCGGTGCAAAACCACCAACATTTCTCACCTACGCCCCACAACCACCCACATCTCAGGGGGGGCATGGCTCCTCCAGCCCTCCTGATGCACAGGGTCAGAATCAGGCCCCAGGAAAGTCCAAATCCTGCGAGTTCTGTGGCAAGATCTTCAAATTTCAAAGCAACTTAATTGTGCATAGACGTAGTCACACCGGAGAGAGGCCCTACAAGTGTCATCTGTGTGACCATGCCTGCTCCCAGGCCAGCAAACTTAAAAGGCACATGAAAACACATATGCACAATAAGTCTGGGAACATGACTGGATCTCCAGAACAGGGAAGTCGGGGAGAAGAAGGAGAAGGTGAAGGGAAAAACAGAGAGGGGGATACTAGAGTTATGGAGATGGAGAATGAGGAAGAAGAGGAAGAGGAGGAGGAAGAAGAAGATGAGGAAGAGGAGGAGGAGGAAGAGCTAAGGAATGGAAGTCGACCAGATTCAAACCTAAGTGAGGACTCCCAAGAATTCAGTCAGAATAGAGAAAATGGTCCCAGACAGTCCCCTGTGGAGAAACCTATGAGCGGGGACAGAGTTAATGACAATGGTGGAGTGGGCATCATGCACCCATACAACCACCTGGACAATCACCTTAGACTTAACCCTAACAAGAGAACCTTGGAGAGACAACCTAATGGAGACAGTGGAGAGAGGAATGAAGCTGAAAGAGAAAATGACAGGGGACCAGACAGAGAGCGAGAGGAGCAAGAAGATATCAGGCCGATGATGAATGGCAGGATCAGTGTAAGTGAAGCGGAGTCCTTTCCTGGGCTCTTTCAGCGTAGGCCCACTCCTATCACCAGCCCAAGCCCCTCCAACAACAAGAGAATCAAGATAGAGAAGGAACAGATGGATATTCCCCCAACCATACCTCTTATATCCCCAGAAAATGTCTACTCCCAGCTGCTGGCTGGCTACGCTGCTTCACGCCACTTCATTAGAGAACCTTTCTTGGGGTTTACTGACTCCCGCCAGTCACCGTTCGCCAACTCTTCTGACCACTCCTCCTCAGAAACTGGAAGCCTCCGCTTCTCCACTCCGCCGGGGGAACTGATTGAAGGCGGCAGTGCATCGGGGCGGAGCGGAAGCAGCACCCCTCACCTCCTGCGCGGACCTGGACCCGGTCGGCCCCCAAGTTCAAAAGAGAAGAGAAACGACACCTGTGAGTACTGTGGAAAGGTGTTCAAGAACTGCAGCAATTTGACAGTCCACAGGCGCAGCCACACGGGGGAGCGACCATACAAGTGTGACCTGTGCAGCTACGCCTGCGCCCAGAGCTCCAAGCTGACTCGCCACATGAAGACCCACGGCCAGTTCGGGAAGGAGGTGTATCGATGCGACATTTGCCACATGCCCTTCAGTGTCTACAGCACGCTGGAGAAACACATGAAGAAATGGCATGGTGAACATTTGATGGCCAGTGAGGTCAAACTGGAACAAGCGGACAGAGGTTAAGCCACCAGCGATAAGTTATAAAGCATACAGTACACACACATCCTTGTTCTCTTGCGCGCTCTCTTACACACATACACAATACACTCATACATGCACACAAATCACAACACCACTTCTTCAGTGATGGAGCTTGGCTGGAGTATCACTCTCTTGAAAAAAAAAATTAAGATTGATGTTTATCATTTTTTCTTGTCACAGAAACTGCCACCTGAGAATATTACCAAATGGAAACTTTAATAACTTGTCTGAAATGCTCATCTGGGTGTTTCAAACAGTCTGAGGATTTTATCAGTTAGGAATCTATGGAGCCTTTCTACTGTGCAATAATTTCTGTATTTATTGGATTTTTGTAATGATATTTGGCATGTGCAGGTAAATCTTTGTGGGATTTCATATGGAGTTAGTTTTGAAATGTTCTAAAAAAAACTTTTTTTTTTCTAAAACGATATAACTGAGAAGACGTCACCATTAATACGATGTTTGACTTTTTCCTTTAAGGAAGCTTGTTATCCTGTGAGAGTAAATCTGTGTGAAGCAGTCAGCTTTTAAAAGAAAAAAAAATATTTGTTTTCTATATTACCTGCAGCAGCGGATTACAATCCATTCCCTCATACAGGCCTAAAGCACTGAATGTCAGCCTGACAATAAAACATCCATTGTGGATTTTAAAAATCCGACATTATCTTAGAGATATGGTAGGTTGGTGTTAATTTATTCAGGGAGCATTGTCCTTTTAAAACAATTGAAAAAAAAAATTGGAACAATTTCAAAATGCAGTTACTGTATTAGTGTCCTTAAAGCAAAAAAGGACGTAAATAAAGGTTGCACTTAACAGAGATACCCTTAAACTGATGCTCAGTACATTCCTAATGTAGGATTAAACCACCATATTTAATATGATGAATAGATTAAAGACTACTTGTGATTAATGTGAGAACGGGAACAGTCCTTTATATGG
This sequence comes from Cyprinodon tularosa, assembly GCF_016077235.1. Classification (NCBI taxonomy): domain Eukaryota; kingdom Metazoa; phylum Chordata; class Actinopteri; order Cyprinodontiformes; family Cyprinodontidae; genus Cyprinodon; species Cyprinodon tularosa. The sequence continues at coordinate 405,463 of NW_024038821.1, forward strand.
TTTGTAAATATTCTTTTTTTATATGTTAAAGTAGCCCTGACTGTAAATGAAAGATGGCCTAAATCTACACAATCAAAAGACCAGCTGCTTACATTTGCTACATGTAGCTACCATCCAATGTTTTCTTTATTAAGCCTATCTCTAGTTCATTGTCAAACATCGTTTGGCTAAATTTACTTTACCTTCAATGCCACTCCCTCTTGTGTTTGATATGGAAACTCTGTCCCACCAAGCTGACTTCCTGTACCCCATAATGGGCCAAAACATAACTCTTAAATGAAATCCATATCAATGTGTGTTTGCATTCCTCTCCTCTTTGCGGCATGCTCTGAGTCTCTCTCTGACTGCATCTTTTCACAGTTCATCGACTCAGATTGATGCATTAGAGCTGCATTTTAAAAGGAGGCCTGTTCATTCGCCTCACACAGCGATACAGGTTTAACTCTGTAACAGATTTTGATACAGTGTGCCTGTACATGTCTTCCGGGGATTACGCTTTTTATTCTCTGCATCGTTCATTCTAAAATCAATCTGGTAAAACTAAGGAAAAAAAAGGCAAAAAAAAGCCATATGAGTTATGATAATTTGGAACACAGCTGCACTTGGGGATGGTCGAGCGACCTTGAGTAGGGGCTATTCTTATGGCAAAAATGAAAGATTGGAGCTGGGAAATGAAGATGTGTGAGAAAGAAATAGAGGGAGAGAGAGCAAGACCTTGACTGGGGAGAGTAGTCATTCAAATGAAATTGGAAGCATATGAAACATGTATTTTTTTTTTTACCCAAATGCACATCTACTGACCACATCTTATAACAGACCATCATAGTGAGACAGAGCGAGCGTGAGAGGGAGAGAGACAGCGGAGCCACATGAAAGGAGAATGAGGCTACATTTTTCATTTCAGTGCTGCAGTCCTCAGCCATAGAAATCATAATCACTTGAAACTTTGACCTACCATTTTGGCCTATTGTCAGGTTTTATCTGCGCCACTTTGCTTTGATAGAAAAAAAGATATGCTGTGCTTTAAATGCAATTCCACTTCAATTTTCTGGCAAATCTGAGAAAGAAAGTTTCGTGTTCGCAATGAGCTCTGCATAAGCTACATAGTTAAGTACGTTTTGGTGAATTAACATAAAAGCAACACTGGCGGGAGAGAGCTTGCTTACACGTGGGTCTGCATGAATGCAAAAAAGAAAATAAATCAAGGTGCTTTTTTAAACACGTCGTGTATTATTTCCCTCGTCCAGAGTGAGGCCATGATGAGCCATGCAAACGCATTCGGACGATGAACATTGGAAAGCTCATAGAGACCCAGATCACACATGGACGTTCAGTCTTACAATATGTTTACAGTGTTGAAGTATGCCATTAAGAAAGTACTCTGTATTAGTGTTGAAAATTATGCTAAAGTATTTTTATTTCTCCATCTCTCCAATAATTTGGCAATTTTGTATGATTTTCCTGGTGGAGGGGTTTAATCTAGATTAATGTGTTTTTGTATGATTGCTTGTTCACTGTATGGATTTTCTTTTTTATGTAAATGCTCAGTCATGGCAGATTTTATTTTTTTTTTCGAACAACAGTGATGTCATTTTGACTCCAGCTATTTGTTTCTTTTAAATATATTTTTTTCACCTAAATTTTCTTTATCTTGAGCTATTCTTAGTGGAAATAAAACAAAATGATTGAAAAAAAATGAGAAAGATAAAACTGAAGGAAAGACCTTCAGGTGAATACAGTGGATTTGTGCAGGAATTTCTTTCCAAATCAATTTTAAAGGACTTTCTTGGACTTTCATGGTCTTCTCCTCATGTTTGGTTGAAGGTCTCGTGATGGCACTTACAACTGTAATTTTGGATACATTTTCATATTTCACTTTTCAACACTTTCACCTACACTCTTTGTACAAAAGGTTTCCTTGTTCCTTTTTTGTTTTTGTTTTAGGGAATGGGGGGGCATCATTGTGAAAAAAAGTGTTTTCAGAACAGTATACATCTGCTGTTTTGAATTGAACATATATGTATTTTTGTAATGTGTTGAAAAATCAATACAAGAAAGCCAACACTTCAATAAATGTTGCAATTGCTCTATGACAGTACCATCTTTTTTATTCACACTTTTGTTTTTTTATGTTTTTCCAAGAAAATATAATTATGTCTATGAAAAATAAGTAAGCAAAACAGTAACAGACATGTAACATTAGTTAGATTTTTATTTCCATTAGCGACTGGAATGCTTAGTTCTGGTAAACCTCTTAATTCATCTGAATCATTTTAAAGGTGTTTGCATGTCTACAGAAATCTCCAGCAAAGTTCAAAGGACCCTTCCTTTTTTACCTATAAATAAATTAGCTTAATCACTCGTAAATCTGCATCAGCCCCATATGTGTTCATCAAATCTGCTTAATCAAATGAAGGGGTCAGAGCATTGTCCAACTACCTGTTTGGCCCATCCTCCCACTTAGGCAAATTCTTTATATTCAACCAACTAAAAATATCTCTGCAGGGTAAGGAAGTTTTACTGCTGATGATTTTATAAGTTAAATAAAAATGTATTTACAAAATCCAATCTCCGTCTTCAAGACTTGATCTTGTGACACATCATTTGTATTTAAATCAAGGAAATTTGGTATAAGCAACTTTTCTCAATGTTAATTAGTTTTATAAGGACATTAGAGTTTCACTTACTGGAATAATAAATAGATTAAAAAGAGAAACAAGTACAGCCAAGAATGAGCATTCCCTGTCTAAATACAATAAAATATAAAAACCTAAGCTGTGCAACCATTGAGCAAAGAGTCAGTAACATATTTTAACTTGAACATCATTAGTGCACTGTAAGTTGTGCTGAAGATTGACCACCAGGATAAGCTTGTTCTCCTCATTTAAGAGACAGTTTTAGTTTTTTAACTGAGTTTCTAAGAAAAATGTCCATATCCTGCCTTTAGCAGAAAACTGTCCTAAAATCTTCTTTAAGTACAAGTCCAGGTTAGTAGGTCTTTGAGGCTGAAGTTGACGTGTTTTAGTCCAGGAGAACTGCAGCTCAGAGTGTACTGCTGTTTCAAAATGATATTTAAGCCATTGTAACGCTTCTATTGAAATGATATTTACATAGAAGTTGATCATTATTTACACAGCAAATTAAGGTTGAAGGCAATAATTGTGTGCTTCTGTGAACACAGAATGGGAATGGAATACTGAAAGCACCTCCAGTTAGAATAACTAAAATACTAGGGAATAGGAAAACATTTTAACTTTATCTGGATATAACTTCTGTTTTGTTTTAGTGTCCCAGAAAGATTATAATGGGCCCACTACCTCTTTTCCACTTGTAAAAAGCATTTTGGCTTCTCTGTAATGCCAGGGTTACACAGCAAGGTTGAACATGACGATAAAAATAATCAAAGATTTAACAGGTTTGATATTACAGTGTACTGCCACACAGCAGCACAAAGCTTTACTCGGGGAAATTCATAAGTAAGACATAAAGGAGGGGGATCCACTTGCTGAACTGGTGAGTTATTGTTTTTTTCTTCTTGAGAAACACTTATTGGTTGGCTTAATGTCATATTCCAAACGGTTGTGTTCTCACCTGCGCGTGGGGAACACCCCAAACACTAGGAGACTGATCAACATCACCCTTAACACACCTCCCTCATCAGGATTATCCTAGAAGAATCTTTAGAGGGATCATAATAACTTCGAAGCAGAAGATCGGGGCAAATAATTGTCACAAATATCTTCCAGTGTGAACCAGGCATAAAAAAGCGACCAATGCATCTTGTAAAAGTTAAAAAGAATAGAGCTAATATAAAAAAACTATAATGTTTTATGCTAGGAGTTAGTTCTCCCAGCTCAATAAATCAGCCTGTAGTTGTATTATATTTAATTGTCTGCAGAACCAATTAATCTGTATTTATACTATATGAAAAGATGTGAAGAGGTTTAAACAACTCGTTTCAACTGATCCTGACTTTCAAACTTCTGAACTGTTCCTTCATCAGGTGTAAAAGAATCTCTGAATGCATAGATCAAAATTAATTGATTTAATAGTTAATTTTGTCTTTCAGCCTCAAATAAGTCAACAAAGTTGAGTTTGTCTTTGTTGGAACATAAATTAACTTCTCAAAAGCAATTGAAGAAAATGCAAATATAAAAGATCAATGCAATTGTTTTAGTAGGGATATCTATCAATATGTTTTGGTTGATAAAAAAAGTATACGATAATACTAAATAAAAGTAGAGCAACAAAACATTGTTTGCCTCTGCAACAGTTCTCAAAGGTGATATTAGAGTTGATATTTTTTGTTTGATACTTAATAAATTTCCACCTTGTCAGCGAGGAATAAGTTAGGGCAAGACACGACAAAGGCAACAGTGCAGGAATTTAATCAAAATCTACCAAATTATGTAAAAATGATACCGTCACTGCGCTAAAAAAAAAAAAAAAAAAAAAAGAAAAGCTTCCTGATAAATTAAAGTTCAGAGAAGACTGTTACTGCAATTATTTGTTCTTGTAAGAAGAAACAGAGACCTGTA